>NC_050575.1:100957858-101272829 GCF_011100635.1 Trichosurus vulpecula | reverse complement strand
TAGGAATTGGGGGGTAGGGAGCAAGGTGTAAGAAGACTGGAAAGGTAGGAGGGAGCCAGGTTCTAAAGGGTTTTCAATGCCAAGCAGGATTTTATATTTGATCCTGGAGGTGATAGGGAACCACTGGAGTTTATTGGATAGGGGAGTAATGTGGTCAGATGTGCACTTTAGATTCATTTGACAGCTGAGTGGAAGATGGACTGGAATGAGGAGAGATTTGAGACAGGGAAAACAAGCAGGCTGCTGTAGTAAGTCCAGGCATGAGGTGATACGGGTCTGCACCAGGATGGTGACAGTGCTGAAAGAGAAAGGGGGCATACATGAGAGATGTCAGGAAATTCATATCGATAGGACATAGCAACAAATTGGTTGTGGGGGGTAAGAGAGGATGAGCAATCCAGGATGACACCTAAGTTGCAAGCCTGGGTGACTGGGAGGATAGTAGTGCTTTTGAAAGGAAGTAATGAAATTTGGATGTGGGGAGAGTTTAGGAGGAGAGATAATGAGTTCAGTTTTAGACATTTTGAATTTATTTGTTTATTTTTTGAGAACAAGGCAATTTATTAATGAATCTGATCTAGTTTGTCTTAATGTTTCTTGTTGGCAGCTGCCACCTGTCCAGCAATTCTGTCCAGGTCTCTCTGTCCCTGAGGTGTCAGCTTCCGGCCCCCATCCTGGTCCTTTTCCATCATCTTGAGGCCTTCCAAGGCTTGCAGGACCCTCCAGGCCACGCTCTTGGAGCCCCTGCTGAAGTGACTGGGCATGACCCCATTGCGCTGGCGCCCCCTGTAGATCTTGGTCATGGATCCTATGCCGGCCCCGCCTCGGAGGTTAAGGTGCCGGGCCGTGGAGGCAGCCCGGGTGTAGAACCAGTTCTCGTCGTAGGGCGCCAGCTCCTTATGTTTGGCCAACTTGACTGTGTCCACCCATTCGGGGACTTTCAGCTTCCCTGACTTTTTCAGCAAGGCGGCTAGGACCTGGACGAACTCCTGCTGGTTCACGTCCTTCACCATGACTCCGGGCATCGTGCGGGCTCCGCGTGGCCAGCCGACATTTTGAATTTAAGATACATACGGGACATCCAGTTTGAGATAGCTGATGAGCAGTTGGTGATGTGAATCTGGAAGTTAGGAGAGAAGCAGAATAAATAGATCTGAGAAAAGTGGGCATAGTGATGATCATTGAAACCATGGGAATTGATGTGACCACCAAGTGAAATAATATATAGACTGAAGAGAACCCAGGATAGAGTCCTGGGGGACACTTAACTTAGTGGGCATGACCTGGACAAAGATCCAGCAAAGGAGACTCATAAAGAGCAGTCAGGTGGGAAGAGAACTAGGGCAGAACTATGTCACAGAAACCTAGAGGGTGATTGACAGAGGCTGCAGAGAGATCGAGAAGGATAAGGATTGAAAAAAGGACCTTAGATTTGGCGGTTCATAGATCACTGATGACTTTGGAGAGGGCAGTTTGAGTTCAGTGATGAGGTCAGAAGCCAGACTATAGAGAGTTGAAAAGATCAAGGGAAAAGGAAGTGGAGACACCCATTTTAGATAACCTTAAGGAGGTTAGTCACAAAATGGAGAAGAGATATGGGACAGTAGCTAGTGGGGAATGGTCAAGTGAGTGTTTTTTTTTTTGTTTTTTATTGTCTTTTGAGGTTGGGGGACAAGGGCATATTTGTTTGTAGGCTGTAGGGAAGCAGCCAGTAGACAAGGAGAAATTGAAAATAATAATGTAGGGGGCAGTGTGCTAGAGAAGATGGGATGGAGTGGGATCACTTGTGCAGGTAGCATTTTGCCTTGGAATACAATGATCCAAGACAATTCTGAAGGACTTATGGTTCTTCAGAAATGCTCCCCACCTTCAGAAAAAGATCTGATGAACTCTAAATGCAGACCAAAGCATACTTTTCAAAACTTTTTTTAAATTTTTCTTGTTTTTTGTTCTAACAGTGTGACTAATATGGAGATATTTTTTGCATGCTGCACATGTACAACCTGTCAAATGGCTTACTTTCTTGATAATGGGGGAGGGGAGGGAAAGAATTTAGAACTCAAAAATTTTTTAAATGTTAAAAAATTGTTTTTTGCATATAATTGGGAAAAAATAAAATACTAAAAGATGTAGAAGGTTTACCTTGGTAAGGAAAAAGGCCACTTCTTCCACGTGAGTCCGAGATGGAGGAGGAGATAATAGTAGAAGGCATCCGGGTTATGAGATGAGGAGGAAGGGAGAAGAAGAAGAAGAAGAGAGAGCTCTTGACAGATAGCCTCAATTTTTTTCAATGAAATATGAAGCAGAATTCTCAGACTACAGCATGGTGGGGAAGGGGAGCAATGGGAGGTTTAAGGAAAGATGAAAAGGTTTGGAAGAACCGCTGTGGCATATGGGATAGTAAGTCGGTTAGGGAAGTGTAAAAGGATTGCTTTGCCATAGCATGGGCCCAGCTGAATTTATGTAGCATACATTTGTAGTGGACCCAGTCAGAATGGTATCAGGATTTTTCTCCAGCTTTGTTCAGCAGCACATGTGTATAGGAGCAAAGGCAGCCGCAGATGGTGGGAGTGATCCAAGGCTGAGGTTTGGTAGCGACAATATGGCAAGGGGGCAGGGGACTCAAAAGGACAGTGTAGGGTTTAACTGCTTCACAAGGGAGAACAAGTGTAGCTAGCTAGCACAGGAGTGATGGCCTGAGAAAGAAATGAGGAGTTGAAGAATGGGAGGACCTGGTGAGGATGAAGAACAGAATTTAGGGTTTCAAGGCAGAGGAAGAGGTGTAATGACAATAGATTGTAATCACATTAGGGTATTCCAGAGTTCATGACCACGGAAAGGGTTTGTTTATGAATGATGACAAGAACAAGGGTACCCATACAAACTAGGATGTGCCCTAAGGAGGGTGACTAGGATCCTGAGGGGCTCTAGAAACCATATAATGAGGACTGGTTGAAGAAAGTGCAGATGTTTAATTTGGAGAAGGGAAGTCTACAGGAAGTATGATTGCTTTCAGAGATTTGAAGGGTTGTCGTGTGAAAATGAGAGTAGACATTTCATTATTTCTCCAGAAGGCTGGAGTAGCGCTAATAAGAGACAGATTTTGACTCAACATGAGAGGACTTTTAAAAAATGTAGTACAGGCCAGCAATGGACTAGGCTTCCTCTTGAGCTACTAAATTACATGTCATTGGAAGTATTGAGGAAGAATCTAGCTGATCCATCAACAGAAAGGAAACAAACAAAAAACTGCCAACTTAATTGAGGTTTCTTCTAGTTAGCTGAGTTCTGGTTATAACCAAGGTTTTAGGGTGGGTTGTGTTAAAGTATATTTCTTATCCTTCTAAACTATATATCTACCCCTATAAAATGCAGATTTAATGGATATAGCTAAAATATGTTGCCCAAGAGAGGGTATCCAGTGTTGACGGATGTGCTTACATTCAATCAAACCTGTCCCATGTTTACAGTTCCCCACTCAGCCTCCCCTATTGACTATTTTCTTTTGCTTTGTGTAGATTTCTTACAGGAGATCAGGCCCACCTTTCCCCTGTCTGTGTTGATGGGTAGAAACTTGTATGATTTTTTATCTCCTCTGTCATTGGGCAGTGTCCTAAGGTAGTCCTGCAGTAGACTTGTGCATAGGCCTTTAATCCATACTTCTGTTTGCATACTGAGCCATAAAAGTGAATCTGATAATCAGTTTTCATCAGATCCATTTGGTACTCAGTTCCTATATTCCGGCTGGCCTATTCCCTTTAAGAGGAAAAAGAATATCATAAATACTTACTGAACAGAAGAGTACCTGGCCTTTGTATGCCAGCCAGTTACCAAAGGAAAACCGTGGGGAGGCATATGTTTTCAGATGGCAGCCTATTCATTTCTTTAGGATGACCTATCTGGGCTTCCTCCTGACTGACTCCTTGGTTTCATGATTGCTAGCTGCTGTCCTGGTTCTTCCATTCTTGTCCATAGACACTTTGCATGCCACACTCATCTCATTTTGACACAACTCTTATCTTGGCATCTGTTTCCATCTGTGCCTTGGCTTTCTCATTCTAGCCTAGTTACTCAAGGCAATGGTAGCTGACTGTTTGTCTTAACCATTTTCTGTGCTGAAGGAACTGAATCAGTTGATTTGGACCAGATTGACCTTTAGGGTTCTTACAACTATCACACTGTAGAATTCTGAGTGTGCCTGGTACTGTGCTGGGTGCTTTAGGAAATAGAGAGGTGTTTTAGGAATATTCCTTGCCTTTATATGAAAAATCAAACCTAGATGGAGAATCCAGGGCTAATGCAGCTGAAAATTTAAGTAACAATGTAAGACAGTGACAAAAACCAATTGAATGACATGGATTGTAAATAACTGCAGGAGATTAGAATGCAAGTTAATATCCAAAACAAATGAGTGGTTTTCACAAAGTATACATTTGTAATATCTTGTTTCTCAGTTTACACTTTTTGTGCAGGTGCCAAAAGATTGAGATCTCAGACAGCTGCTGTCAGAAATGAGTTCAAAAGAAGTATGACTAGATATAGGGAGAGAAGAACTGGTGATCGTCATTTAGATGATAAACTTGAATATAGGGCATTAATGTTCCTAATTAGACTGTTATTAATTAATCTGGCAATCATTCTTTCAATAAAGTGGGTAAAAGTGTTGAAAAGCTAAGTGCCATATCACTTTTGCTACATAAGTTGACTCAGAATTTTGGTATAAAATAACAATTCTGGTTTAGTAAAATTGATCTCTTTCCAAGTAAGAGTCATTTCCTGTCAAGCTGGTAGAAAGGAAGTACTTGCATGCTTGAAGAGTTTGGGGGTAGTATTCCTCCTCTGTGTATTCAGTTTTCTTAATTATGAAGATTTATCACTTTTTTTTCTTTTTCAGCAACTCTTCTGAATATCCCAGGTTTTATTGAGCGCCTCTGCAAGCTAGCAACGAGAAAAGTATCTGAAAGCACAGGCACCTCCAGTTTCTTGCAGGAGCTAGAGGAATGGTACACGTGGTTGGATAATGCCCTAGTGTTGGATGCACTGATGCGCGTAGCTAATGAAGAGACTGAGCACAGCAGCCCAGGTACTCCAGTTGAGACCTGTGAAACCATGCCTATGAAACCATAAACTGGGGACTCTTAAGTTGAGCTATTTGTTTTTCTTGCTTCTGTCCCGCTCTACCCTGTTCACTTTCTACTTTCATCAAATCTTTGAGCCTCCCTCCTGTTTAGCATAATCCTGTTTAGCGATCTCCATTGCAGAGAAAGAGAAAACAGTTTAGAGAGAAACATGGTTTTCTTGGACAAGTTTTTATATGGAAATTGTTTTCTTCTAAATTTCACATACTATAACCTTGTATACTTGGATAATAGGAATAGGGACTAGGCAGTGATCTCATGATAGGCAGTTTTCAGATGGGGAAACTCCCAATGCAGATCAACATCTTCTCTGTAATTTATAGTCTTAGAGAATTTCCTAAAACACTGAGATATTAAGTGCTTTAATGTCCAAGGTGGGACTTGAACCCAGGTCTTCCTGGCTATGCTTTTGGGTCTGCCATGCTATGATAAGATAAAGGAATTCCTTTCTGGTGCACATCTTTCCATCTAGCCTTTGTGAATCAAGGGGCAAAGGAGAGTAATGATTTTTAAGAACCATCATACATACCTGTTTCTCATATGTTTGTTTATTTTTTGGTTTTTATCAGAAAATCCAGTCGTAGCATTTTACCATTGTGAGCTCAGCCACTACTTTCCCCAACTATCACCTCTTCCATTGGTAACCCCATTCTGTATATCCTGATGTACAGGGTGTTCTTAAAGTCTGGACACACAGGCAAAAATGCATATTTTCAGGAAATGAAATGAATGAAATTTTCAACATTTTATTGAATTGGAATATTAACAAATAACATCTTCAATTTATTTGTGATGCAAAGGTTGGTGTACTTTGCAAGATTAACATGAACTCGATGCGGTAACTCCACATTGCCGTCAATTGCCTATGTGTCCAGACTTTAGGAACACCCTGTATAAGTTGATACATTAGAAGTTGTTTTTCCCCCCTCTCCAGATTGGACCAGTTTTATACGTCTCAGGTGTCCAATGTGTCCTCAAAGCCCCACAAACTCCTATCTGGTACTGAAGTAGAAGACTCTTTGCTATGGCCATTAGCGCAGTTGCTCAACTTTGAAACACCTCTCACTCAATTCTTTCTCCATTGTGTGGTAGATATTCTTCCACTTGCCCTGCTCCAAACTTCCAAGGGAGAGAGCCAGTAATGGGGCCAGGGAAGAGAGACAACTGAGGGTTTTCATGACTAGATTATCCAGATAACATTGGTATAGGAGCTTTGAAAGCTGCCTGCTGCCACAGCATCAGTAATAGTGGTCTTAGTAGCCTTGGGAAAGCCTCTTCGGGGTGGGAGAAAAAAGTAGCAGTCTCAAAGTGTTCCCCCCTCCCCACCCATTTTAGTGGCAGCTAGTGGAGGCCAAGGGAGTGACATACTGGTCTTCCAATTAACAGTGCTGGCAGCACCCCACTTCTGGGGCTACATGCTAAGAGTAAGCACAATGAACGGAAAAAAAGAGATCAACCTCTTTGCATGGTATTTTATGTTTAGTCAGTTTGTACTCCAGGATAGTAGATTGATGTTTCATAACTCCATTAGGAACTGGAGTTGATTCTTAATCTTCCTTTGTTTCTTTCTTGAACCAGCATTGGGATTAGACTTCTAAAATTAAGCATGTCCTTAAAAATGCAAGTCATTAGTCTAATTTGAGGGTGTAGTAGTTTGAGCCTAAATCATCAGTATTTCTTTAAAACTCATAGTATTAGTAAACTTATCCAGAGGAATATAGCACAGAAGACACGCAGTGACTGTTGGTTTCCAAAAAAAGTGAGTCATGGTCAAATCATCAACTGCAGATGAAAACAAGTCCCCACCCTAGAAGCTAGAGTGTCTAAACTAAGGACAACAACACTGCTGTTCATCTTTGAAGTCCAGACCATTGCTTTCACCATTTTTAGGTGAGAAACTTTTTCTCTCACCTAGAAATATCTCCTTGGCCAGATGCCTTGTGGAGGCTCAACAAAACTCAAGAACACCTGCACAATTTGCTGTCACAGGGGGCTTTTTTCAGGTGCGTGATCTCCAGCGGTGCCAGCAGCCAGTTCAAAGTCGAAGTGCTGTAAATGGCCAGTTCTGTGGGGTCTTCGGATTCAGGTGATTAGAAAGTATTTCACTGGATTTTCCAGGAAGTTTCAGTCTTCTTTTTTTTCCTTTTCAGCATACAGGAGAAACTAGATCATAGAATGTCAGAAAAAAAAGGGAATCTAAAGTCATCTAGCCCATTCTCTTCATTTTATAGTTGGAGAAACTGAGAGAGACCCGAAAGGAGAAAGGAATTGCCCAGTTTCATTGTCCAATAATAGGCTACTGTATACCAATTGGTGTGCTAGGTGATGAGGGTACAAAGACAGAAGTGAAGCAGTCCTTACTCTTAAGGAGCTTCTGGTCTATCAGGGGAGATAATCTATACATGTAAAAGATTATGCAAAATCAATACAAAGTGGTTTGGGGAGGCAGCACGCTAGAACCTAAGAAAGTGAAGAAAGGTTTTGTGCTAAATGTGGTCCTTAAACTGAGTCTTGAAGGAAATGGTTTCTAAATGTTGGAGGTAGGAGAAGGGAGCTTATTCCCAACACAAAGGACAATCAGAACAAAGGCATGGAAATGAGAAGTAAAGTGTCAAGTGTGAGAAACAGCAAGATGGATGTTTTGGATGGACCATGGAGTAGGAGAGACAGGGTAATTTGTAATAAACCTGAAAAGGTAGTTTTGGGACTGGGTGGTAAAGCCTAGCTCTGAATGCCTAGCGGAATAGTTTGTATTTTATTCTAGAGGCAATAGGAAGTCACTAGAGTTTAATCAGTGGGGAGAAACATGGTCCGACTTGAACTTAAAGAAAATCATTTTGGCATTTATGTGGAGAACGTATTGGTAAAGGGAGAAACGAACCAGGGAGAATAATTAGGGGGCTATTGCAGTAGTCCAGGCAAGAGGTAATGAGGACATGAACCATAGTGTTGGCCGTATGAATAGTAAGAAGGGGGATGTGACAAGTGTTGTAGAGGTTAAAATGAAAATATTTGGCAACTGATTAGATATGTTGAGTGAAGAATCAAGGATAACACCAAGGTTGCAAACCTGGAAGACATGAAGAATAGTGGTGCCTTCTACAGAATAGGGAAATGTGAAAGGGGACTGAGTTTTGGGGTAAAGATAAGAAGCTCTGTTTTGAACTTGTTGAATCTGAGGTGCTTATGGGACATCCAGTTCAAAATATCCAGTAAGTAGTTAGTGACGTGAGGCTAGATGGAGCTCAGGAAAGAGAGTAGGACTGGCTATATAGATCTGGGAGTCGTAAGTATAGAGATGATGATTGAATCTGTGAGAACTAATGAGGTCATCAAGTAAGAGAGTTTAGAGAGAGAAAAAGGCCTGGATCGGATCCTTGGAAAGTGCCCACAGTTAGGTAGAGTGATGTGGAAGATGAACTAGCAAAGGAGATTGGTAAGGAGCATCAGAAAGAGGAGAATCAAGAGGAGGCAGTCACAAAAACCCAGGAGGATAGTGTAGTTAATAGTACCAAATGCTACAGAGGTCAAAAAGAATGTAGTTTGAGAAAAAGCCATTAGGTTTGGAAATTAAGAGATCATTGGCAACTTTGGAGAGAGCAGTTTTATCGAATGATGACTTCAGAAGCCAGCTTGCAAAAGCTTGAAGAGTGAGGGTAGAAGAAATAGAGGCAAAAAGGATAGATAACTTTTCCTAGAAGTTGGGTAGTGAAAAGGAGGAAAGATAGGATTTAAGAGGATGATGGAGTCTATTGAGGGTTTCTTAAAGATGGCTGGATACGGATATATTTGTAAATGGCAGGGAAGGACCCAATAGGTAGATACTGAATATTAAATAGAGGGAAGTTGAGTAAGGGGCCATTCTGCTGGAGAAGATTGAGGGAGAATAGATTCATAAGTATATGTTAAGGGATAGGCCTGGGTGAGGAGAACAGCCTCTGAAGGAAATGGGATAGAGAATCAGTGGAGGAGGGAGGAGTAAAGGTTACTGCGTTAGACCAGTTGAGATTAGAGTGACGTAGTTGAGACTTTATTATGGGTTTGAATTTCACAGATAGAATTATAGATTTAGATTGGAAGGAACCTTAGATGTCATAGACTCCAACCTCTTCATTCTACAGATGAGGAAACTGAGGCCTAGAAAGGTAAAATGGCTTGTCCAGGTCACACAAGCAATCAGTAGCAGAGCTAGTATTTATTGATTTTTAAAGTTTTATTGATGTAGTTTATTCTTATATTACAAATATTTATTGAGCACCTCTATTTTGTGAGGTCTTTCAGCAAAGGAATAGCAATAGTTAATCGTTAACATTCATATGGTGCTTGCAATATGCCAGGTACTGTGCTAAAACTTTTACAGTTATTATCTCATTTGATCCTAACAACCTTTGGAGGTAGGTGCTATTATCATTCCTATTTTACAGATGAGGAACTGAGGTAAACAGAGGCTAAATGATTTGCTCTGGGTCACACAGCTGCGAAGTGTCAGGGACCAGCTTTGAACTATGGTCTTCCTGACTCCAGGCACAGCACACTATCCAATTGCACCACCTGGATGCCTGATAAACAATTAAAATTAATAGTCTGAAAATGTGTGCATCATTCCAGCACATCCACCTCTCTATTTTGTAATTGATTTTTTAAAATTAGCATCTATTTTCTCTCCTTCCTACCCCATTGGAAAAAAGAGAAAAGAAAAACAAATTCCTTGTAACAAATATGCATAGTTAAACTAAACAAATTTCTTTGTTGACTGTATACAAAAATACAAAGTCTCATTCTGCATCTTAAATCTATTACCCCTTTGTCAGGAGGTGTATAGTGTTTTATCTTTAGTCCTTTGGAATCATGGATAGCCATTGTAGTGATAGTTCTTACAGCCTTCCAGATTGTTTTTACATTATTATGATTCTACTCATTTAATTTTTTACTAGTTTATAAGTCTTCAAAACTGTTCATTTTTATGGTATTGATGTTAAGAGTATATATGGTTCTTCTTATTTCACTATGCATCATGTCTTTCCATCTCTTTGACATCATCTACTTCCTCTTTTCTTACAACATAATAATATTCCATCACATTCATGTATCATTCATTCAGCCATTCATCATTTCATTTCCATCCCTTAAAAGCATATATGTACACACTGTATGGCAATATAGATAGACAGAGGTTCATCCCCATTGATTCAAGAAACCCACGAGCTTGAGGGAGAGAGAGGCATGTTGGAGGCAGAGTATGTTCAAAGTTGGGCTTCAAGCAAGGTGGTTATATACCCTAAAAATTGGCTTTCTGGAGAACAGGTAATTGGTGCCAGATGTAAGAGGGGACATTACTGATCAGATGTGATAGAGAAGTGCTCAGGATGATTTATTGATAACAGTCTTAGAGGGGAGTTTCTTTATTAGGACAAACAATTGAGAGGGTTTGCATTGACTATCTGAGGTAGCAAAAAAGGAGTTACTCAGACTGCTGCAGTCAGTTTTATCCAGTTAGAAGCTGCAAACTTCACCAGGGCAGTCAACCCTATAGCAACAGCAGAGCCAGTGCCAGGGCAGACGACTCTGCAGCACCAGCACTGGAAAGCTCTGAATTAATTAGCATCTGGCTAAAGAATTGAACAGAGGCAGTGGACAGGATATCACGCATATGCACAACTATGCGGCATCCTACCAAGCCTGAAGGAGAGAGCATAGCATCTAGCTGGGGTTAGTTCTGACCACCCAAAAGTCACGTGGGGTCAGAGACCTAGACCGGTGACACTTTGAGAGCCAGCCCCCAAGGAAATCACAAGCAGAGGGAAGAGAGTCAGAATGTGAGCAATTAGGGAAAAATAAGAAAAGAAAAAAAAACACTAGAGCTACCAAACATTTCAGAAAAAAAGAAAATGCAAAGATCTTGAACATAAGCAGATAAATCAACAAAGAAAACAGTAACAACACAAGGAAATATGGCCTCCAGATTAGTAAAAGAGTTCAGACATCTATGAATAAATACTTTTAAAAAAAAAAGGAAAACAGTCCAATTCTTTTTTTTTTTTTGAGGAAAGAAGGCAGGGCAATTGGGCTTAAGTGACTTGCCCAAGGTCACACAGCTAGTAAGTGTGACAAGTGTCTGAGGCCGGATTTGAACTCATGTCCTCCTGACTCCAGGGCCGGTGCTCTACTTGCTGCACCTCCTAGTTGCCCCAGACAGTCCAATTCTAAAAGACACAGACGACCCTGTGGAATTTCAGGAGAACGTGGACCCCCAACATGCTGTTCATGAGTAATTCAAAAGAGAAATGAGAATTATGAAGGCAGAATGTATGGCCTGCACAGAAAAAAATAATGGGAAGAATAGAAAAACTATAATCTGCCATGGGAAGCGTCACCAAAGAAACAAAAAAAAAGAACAATAGATTGGAATTCAGATACGCAGAAGTAAAGGACAATCAAGTCGAAAAGAAACAGAAAACAACATTAAAAGAAAACATGCCCATTCAAGCAAAGCATACTAATCTTGGAGATTGGATGTATAGAGACAATCGAAGGATCAATAATCTTCCAGAAGAACAACAGTACAAAAAACCCTTAATACCATAATGAAGGATATAATCAAAGAGAACTGCCCAGAACTAATGATCGTAGAAAATGAACTACTAGTTGAAAGAATTTACAGATTTCCTCCAGAAAAAAAGGCCAGGGCTACAAACTCTGACACATAGTGATTACATTTAACAGTTTGATTCAGAAACAATTTCTGCAATTGAGGAGAAAGGAGAAAGACCTTCAAATACAAAGGAAAAGAAACTCAAATAATGTGAGACTATTCTTCATCCTTTAGAAAACATACAAGGGAATAGAATAATGTGTTCTGAAAAGCGGTGGAGCTCAGGATGTAGCCCAGAGTGACCTATTCTGGCAAATCCGAGCTTAATCACACAATAAAAAAAGGTAGACCTTCAATAATAAAGAGACATTTGAAACATTTTAAAAAAGAAAACCAGAACTGATAAGATTATTTGTTTCTTGAGCACCCCAAATAACAGAAATGCAGGAGGAATTAATAAATGCAGCAGCCAAGGACAGCAACAGCAACAGTGACCACAGAGAAAATAGTAAGAGATTTCTTTCTACATGCACAAAAGGAGACAGGCAAAGATCTTGTGGAGGTAATAGTGAAGAATACAGTGGGTGTTATAGACAGAACCTGACAACACTTTGCCTACAGGTGAGGACTATATTACAACATAAAAGGGGAGGAAGAGAATGGAGGATAGAAATATGTGATATGCTGTGGTCAAATCAGGGGCTAGCAGTGAGGGAAAGGTGACGTCTGTGGATTCAGAAAGAAAAGAACCTTCAGGGGAGTGGGTAAGAAGGAAGTGGGGAAGGACTGAAAAGAGGGAGAAAGGAAGGAAGCTTTACTTAAGTAGTGAGAGGAGGTTCCATTGATGAATATTTCTACAAGTGAAGGGAGATGTGGACCTTACACTCAGTGAAACCTGGGGGATTTGGTATTTGAAAAGTCTATTCATCCTACATTGGGAGGAGTGGAGTTGGAATCCCTGAGAGGAACTAGCCCTTGGGAGGTAGAAGAATATGGACACAAGGAGCAGATTTTGAAGCAAATGTAGTGGGGAGAAAGGTAACCAGGAGAAGGTATAGAATAGTGGCAGGCTACGTAATCAGTGATGTGGGGGCTGGGGCCCTACTAGGGGGCAGTGTCCTCACTGACACCTGCAATAATTTACATTGTTACATAAATGAGGCACAATTGAAAGGGGAAATCCATTTTACAAACTCTACGAGGCAATGACAGAAACCTAGCGGGGAAAGGCTAGACTATATGAGGATGTATGAGAAATACAGAGAGAGACTAGATAATATTAAGGGTCATGAATTAGAGAATGAGGTTCTACAGTAGGCAGAAAGAGAGGATGGATAATGTTCCATTATCCATCCAGAGAGTAAAAGGAAATCCTTTTTTGGAAATGGGTGCAAAAAATGAAATTTTAATAGTTAATGAGCAGGACTAGTTGAAGGGGAGAAGAAGGGGGAATTTACTAGACTGATAGGAAAGAAAGGGGCCAAGAATTAACCAGATAAAAGCATGAGAGAAAAAGGAACTAACCCTGAAGGGAAGGGAGTAACAAATGAGAGGAGGAAATGAGGGGTGAAGGGAAAAGAACCTGTGGGAACAGGGCCACTTAAAAAAAAAGAGTAAGGTAAAGTAACTGAAGGAATATAGTATTGTGTTTACAGCAGAAAAGGGGAAAAATAATAACTTGCAAAACCCTACAATATTAGGGATAAATGAAGATAAAAGCCTAACTTTCTTTTTAATTTTTTTTTTTTACATCTTAAGTTCTGAACAGTCTCCCTTCTTCCCTCTGCACCCCACACTAGAGAAGGTTACCATTTGACTCAGATTTATAAATATATGTAAAACCATACTATGCATACTAAATTTTTATCAATTCTTTTTCTGGAGATGGATAGTGTCTTCCTTCACAGGTCATTTATAGTTGATTTGAGTATTTATAGTACTCAGAATAATTTGTCACAATTATTCTTTGGAACAATATTGCTGTTACTGTATATAATGTTTTCTTGGTTCTGCTCACTTCACTTTTCATTATTTCATGCAAGTCTTTCCATGGTTTTCTAACATAAACTAGTTCATCATTTCTGAAAGCACATTTCATCACAACCACAAGCAGTCTGTTTAACCGTTCCCCAGCCGACGGGCATCCCCTCAATTTCCAGTTCTTTGCTACCACAAAGAGAATTCTGTAAATGTTTTAGAATGTATTGATTCTTTGCCTTTTTGTCTTGTCACCTTGGGAAACAGACCTACTAGTAGCATTGCTGGGTCAAAGGGTATACACAGGTTTATAACTCTCTGGGCATAATTCCAACAGAAATGGTTGGATCCGTTCACACAGTTCTACCAACAATGTGTTAATGTCCCAATTTTTCCACATCCCCTTCCACATTTATCATTTTCCCCTTCTATCATTTTAGCCAATGTGATAGGTGTGAGATGACATCTCATAGTTGTTTTGATTTGCATTTCTCCAATGAGTAATGATTTAGAGCATTTTTCATGACTTTATCAAGAAACTACCTGTTCATATCCTTTGACCATTTATTTGACAAAGTTCTCCATATGTTGGGGATATGAAGCCTTTATCTGAGGAAGTGTCTATAAACATTTTTTCCCAGATTTTCTGCTTTCCTTCTAATTTCAGCTACATTGGTTTTATTTGTACAAAACCTTTTTAATTTAGTGTAATCAAAATTATACATTTTACATTTTATGATGCTTTATGTCTCTTGCTTATTCATAAGTTCTGATAGGTAATGTGTTCCATGTTCTTCAGATTTTCTTATGCTATCTCCCTTTATATCTAGGTCATGCATCCATTTTGACCTTATTTTGATAAATGGTGTAAGATACTGATCTATACTCAGTTTTTGCTAGATTGCTTTCCAGCTTTCCCAGCAATTTTTACCAAATAGTATATTCTTATCCCAAAAGCTTAAATCTCTACATTTGTCAAACACAAAGTTACTACAATCATTTCCTCTTGTGTGTTGTATGTCTGCTTTGTTCTACTGATATGCCTTTCTATTTCTTAGCTAATACCAGATAGTTTTGATAATTGCTGCCTTATAATATAGTTTAAGATCTGGTACTGCTAAACCTCCTTCTTTTACATTTTTTTCATTAATTCCTTTGATATTCTTGACCTTTTGTTTTTCCAGATAAATTTATTATTATTTTTTCTAGCTCAGTAAAATAATTTTTTGGTAGTTTAATTGGGATGGCATTGAATAAGTAGATTAGTTTAGGTAGAACTATCATTTTTGTTATATTGGCTCAGCCCACCTATGAATAGTTAATATTTCTCCAATTATTTAAGTCTCACTTTACTTGTATAAAAATGTTTTATAATTATGTTCATATAGTTCTTGTGTCTTGGCGCAGGTTTATTCCCAGGTATTTTATATGTTCTACAATTATTTTCAATGGTGTATCTTTTCTTACAGGGTTTTGGTGATATATTGAAATGCTGATGATTTATGTGGGTTTATTTTATATCTTGCTACTTTGCTAAAATTATTAATTTTTTAAACTAACTTTTTAGTTGACTCTCCAGGATTTTCAAAGCATATCATCATATTGTCTGTAAAAAGAGAGAGTTTTATTATTTATTTTTGTTATTAATATATTAAATATATTTATAATAATTATGTATTTAATATATTTATTCTTATTATTGATATTGCCCAGTCTAATTCTTTCCATTTCTTTTTCTTCTCTTCTTGCTATTGCTAGCATTTTAGATACAATATTGAATAATATTGGTGATAATGGGCATCATTGCTTCACTCCTGACCTTATTGGGAAGGCTTATCCCCATTACAAATAATGCTTAATGTTTTAGGTAGATGCTTCTTATTTTAAGGAAAAATTCATTTATACTTATGCTTTTGAGTGTTTTTAATAGGAATGAGTATTGTATTTTGTCAAAAGCCTTTTTTGCTTCTACCGATAAAATCATATGATTTTTGTTACTTTCATTATTTGATATACTCAATTATGCTAATACTTTTCCTTATGTTAAACCATTCCTGCATTCTTGGTATAAATCCTACTTAGTCATCAGGTATAATCTTTGTTAAACCTAATTTTCATAACTCTAAAAGTGAACGGATTAAACAATCCAATAAAACAAGAAGAGTGACGTTGGGTAAGGAAACAAAACCCAATGATATGTTGCTTACAAGAAACACATTTAAGAAAAAACATACACAAAGTGAAATTGAGGGGATGGAGAAATTACTATGCATAAAATGAATTTTTAAAAGGAGGAATTGCATCATGCCATCTGACAAAGCAAAAAAAGCATTAAAAAAATAAAAAGAGATATACAAGGAAACTATATTATGCTGAAAGAAACCGTAGACAGCAAACCATTGTCAGTAATAATCTTATATATTCTAAATGCCTTAGCATCCATATTCATAAAGGAAACATCTGAGCTACAAGAAAACATTGATACTAACAGTGACAGGGGACGTCAATATTCTTCTCAGTTTTTGATAGGTCTAACAGAAAAATAAACAAAAAGAAAAAAATGGAACTGAACAAATTACTAGAGAAAACTAGAGTTAAAAGACTTACTCGATGGAACAGCAAAAGAATATGCATATTTCTTAGAACCATATGAATCTTTTAACAAAAATTGACCATATACTAGGGCACAGAGATATTGCAAACAAATGTGAAAAGGCAGGAATAGTTAATGCACTTATTTCAGAACATACTGCAATAAAAATAGTAATTGGTTCAGGGACCCAAAAAACAAAAGACACAGATCCAAATCAAGTGTTAATGAAATCTTAAATAATGAGTGGGTAAAAAAACACATCATAGAAATAATTAATAACTACATGAAAGAAAATGATAAAGATGAAACTGAAACTGTGAGTGTTAACTACTTGACACAGGGTTAAAGTTCAGAAAAGTGGAAAAGTGCAAGCTTCTATGTCTTTGCCCTTATGCTTTATGGACATTGGGACCACTTAACCCAAGTGACTCCATATTGGAGTCCTGTCATTTTAATTTTAACATCAAACAATATATAAATTACAGTTATCATGCCTTTAGTTTCCTTTTTTTGCCTCACAAAAAGAATTTTTTGTACATCATAGGACCTTATTCTTTTTCTTTGATCTCTCTTGGCAGTAAGTCTAACAGTGGTGTCACTGGGTTAAAGTTAGGCAGGTACTATTTAGTAACTTTCTGTGTGTAATTCCAAATTGTTTTCCATAAGGATTGTACCCATTCTCAGATCAACCAACATTACATTAGTGTCTCTGTTTTCCCACATCCTTTCCAACATTTACCATTTTTCTTTTTCCTTCTCTTTGCCAATATGATGACAGTGACATAGAATCTCAAATTTGCTTTAATTTTAATTTCTTTAATTAGTAGTGATTTGGAACATTTTCATATCATTTTAAATAGCCAAAATTTCTTCCCTTGAGAACTGCCTGTTTATATCCTTAGACCATTTATCAGTTGGGGAATGGCACTTATAAATATGAATCAATTCCTTGTATATCTTGGAAAAGAGGCCTTTATCAGAGAAACTTGCTGGAAAGATTTTTTCCACAGTTAATTCTCTTGTAATAGTAACTTTATTGGATTTGTACAAAACCTTTTAAATTTTATATAATCAAAATTATCTATTTTATCTTCTGTGATTCTCTGTATCCCTTATTTGGTCACAAACTTTTCTCCTTTCCACAGATAAGAGATAGTAATTTTTTTTCCATGTTTCTCTAATTTGCTTAGGATGTAACCTTTTATATCTAGATTATGTATCCATTTGGAGCTTATGTTAGTATAAGGCAGGACTGTCCAAAAGTGCGATTTATGCAGCTGCCTACAAGCATAGAAATTTACATAAATGCTTTAATAAATGAAGCCAGGCTACCTCAGAGCCCTCACTAAAATGGTAAATCAAAATATATTGTCTTCTGTTTCAGTAAAAACTCAAGGTTGGACAGCCCTGGTATAAGGTGTGAAGTATTGGTCTAAAACTAATTTCTTCCATATTATTATCCAATTTTCCCAGCAGTTTTTTAGGTGTCCTTGTCCCACTAGCTGGGGTCTTTGTGCAGATCAAATACTTGAGCACTAGATACTTTTGCTTCTCTCTGATGTATAGCTAATCTGTTCCATTGCCTTAATTTCTCTCCTTTTTAATCAGTATCAAGTTGTTATGAAAATTAACGCTTTGTAGTTTGAAATTTGGCACTGCTAGGCTCCCTGTGTTCCTGCTTCTTGTCATTATTCCCCTTGAGATTTTTGACCTTTTTTCTTCCATATGAATTTCATTATTATTTTTTCTAGCTCTATAACGTAATCCTTTGGTAGTTTTATTGGTACGACACTGAATAAGTGAATTAATTTAGGTGATATTAATTTTTTGGTAGATGCCTAAATATTTTATTGCATTCTGTAGTAATTTCAAATGGTGTTTCACTTTGTATCTCTTCTTGCAAAGTACTGTTGGTATTGTATAGAAATGCTGATGATTTGTGTGGATTTATTTTATATCTTGAAAATTTGCTGAAGTTATTCATTATTTCAATTAATTTGGGGGTCTTAGGGTTCTTAAATTATGCCATCCTATCATTTGCATAAAAGCAATAATTTTTTTTTCTTTATCTATACGTATTCCCTCAGTTTCTTTTTTTTGTTGCTATACGTGCATTTCTAGCGTCATGTCAAATAGAAGTAGTGACGATGGTTATTTCTGTTACGTAGCACATCTTGAGACACACACACACGCACACACACCCCATAGTTATTGATGCTCTGGGGACTCCTTGTACTATTTATCATTTTAAGGAAAAGGTCCATGGGTGTTCAGAGCTAGGATTTAAACTCTGGTCTTCTGACCTGGTTTCCCGCCCCCACTTACCCTCACTATATCGTACTGCATCTCGTACTTGCTTTGCCATTCTCCTTGATTTTTTCTGGGCTTGCCAGGACACCCTGGACTGACTGGTATTCCAGCCCAAGCCCTGGTTGCCAAGAAGCCTGTTTAGTGTCCAGGTGTGAGAGCTGCCCTTCCAAGAGGGTGTAATCGCATGGCCAGAAACTTTTTATGCTCACAAACAACTTAGGGAATAAAGGATCTAAGAAAGAGTGGCAAATTCTGTTTATTCTGAATTTCCAAGTTTGCTTTTGGGAATTTGGTGAGCTTTCTGGTGCTTTTATAAGACCGTCTTAGTTCTGCTGGCATGGGGACCTAAGCTTGGAAGTCTATACAAAGCAAATGTGACTTGAAAGGATTTGGTCTTTATAAATTCCTTTTGAAATGGGTTTCTGAACTTACTGCATTGCCTCCTTTAGAATCTTCAGATGAGAGTGGTGTGGCAAACACTTCCTCAAGGACCCAGCTGCCCCAGTCAATGAAGATCATGCACGAGATCATGTACAAACTGGAGGTGCTCTATGTCCTGTGTGTGCTACTGATGGGCCGACAGCGGAATCAGGTGACTGCCTTCCTACGGCAGGGGTTCAACCACTTTTTGACACAGAGTGCTGAGAGGCCGTGGTGTTTGCTCAGAATTGGTGTATAGCATGAGACTGCAGCAGGGGGTGGGGAGTGAGGGGGTTGCTACGGAAGGTTTTGGCTTAGTACTTAGACACTGTGGGTCCCTGCCAAAATGAAAAACCAAGGGGATGGAGAAGCTTGGGCCCTTTTGACACCACTGTGCCAGCTGTGCTTCTGTCGTGGGAACAAATGTAAATAGAAGTAAATAGAAGTTCCTGATGGGTCAGTCTTTGAGAAACTCTAAGGAATGGGAAAGCTCAGAAGATGGAAGAGGCACTATAGAACTGTATTATACTTGGAATTATACTTGGGTAGCATTCAGAGTAGCTTTCAGCTATGCTCAGAGTCGTTAAGGTCCCTACAGTAGCCTTGCGTCCAGAATCCTGTGCAGGACCCTATGTAGAAGAGACAAGTATTTAGCAACTTCTTCTGGAGGAAAGGGAACCATGATAGTCTCTGGTGGTTGATTTATTTTTTTAAATTGATGAGGATTAGCCATTTTCCAAAACTCAAAGATCCATGGATATATTCCTCAATAACCAAAGGTGTGGGAGGAAAGGATAACAGCCAAGTCTAGTGTTGGAGAGGGAAATTTCCCCCTTTTCAACTGGAAAAATCTTATTCTTAACATCGTTGATGTACAGGGTATTCCTAAAGTCTGGACACATAGGCAAAAATGGATATATTCAAGAAATGAAATGAATGAAATTTCCTTTTTTTTATCTTTTTAAAAAAATTATTTATTTTATTTATTTAATATATTTAGTTTTCAGCATTGATTTTCACAAGAGTTTGAATTACAGATTTTCTCCCCATTTCTATCCTTCCACCCACTCCAAGATGGCATATATTCTGGTTGCCCCGTTCCCCAGTCGGCCCTCCCTTCTGTCACCCCACTCCCCTCCCATCCCCTTTTCCCTTACTTTCTTGTAGGGCAAGATAAATTTCTATGCCCCATTGCCTGTGTATCTTATTTCCTAGTTGCATGCAAAAGCTTTTTTTTTTGAACATCTGTTTTTTAAAACTTTGAGTTCCAAATTCTCTCCCCTCTTCCCTCCCCACCCACCCTCCCTAAGAAGGCAAGCAATTCAACATAGGCCACATGCGTATCATTATGTAAAACCCTTCCACAATACTTGTGTTGTGAAAGACTAACTATATTTTGCTCCTTCCTAACCTATCCCCCTTTACTGAATTTTCTCCCTTGACCCTGTCCCTTTTCGAAAGTGTTTGTTTTTGATTACCTCCCCCCATCTGCCCTCCCTTCTATCGTTCCCCCTTTTTTATCTTCTTCCTCCTTCTTTCCTGTGGGGTAAGATACCCAGTTGAGTGTGTATGTTATACCCTTCTCAGGTCAAATCTGATGAGAGCAAGATTCACTCATTCCCCCTCACCTGCCTCCTCTTTCCTTCTTACAAAACTGCTTTTTCTTGCCACTTTTATGGGAGATAAATTTACCCCATTCTATCTCTCCCTTTCTCCCTCTCTCAATATATTCCTCTCTCATCCCTTAATTTGATTTGATTTTTTTTAGATATCATCCCTTCATATTCTTCAACTCACTCTGTGCCCTCTGTCTACATATATGTTATATATATACATATATATTCCCTTCAGCTACCCTCATGGATTATACACATCATCTTTCCATGTAGGAATGTAAACAAAACAGTTCAACTTTAGTAAGTCCCTTGTGATTTCTCTTTCTTGTTTACCTTTTCATGCTTCTCTTGTTTCTTGTGTTTGAAAGTCATATTTTCTATTCAGCTCTGATCTTTTCACTGAAAAAGCTTGAAAGTCCTCTATTTTATTGAAAATCCGTATTTTGCCTTGGAGCATGATACTCGGTTTTGCTGGGTATGAATGAAATTTTCAACATTTTATTTAATTAGAATATTAACAAATAACATCTT
Organism: Trichosurus vulpecula; assembly: GCF_011100635.1. Taxonomy (NCBI): domain Eukaryota; kingdom Metazoa; phylum Chordata; class Mammalia; order Diprotodontia; family Phalangeridae; genus Trichosurus; species Trichosurus vulpecula. The sequence goes on along the minus strand of NC_050575.1, from coordinate 101,251,652 downwards.
CAATATGATTTTCATCATTTGTGGTGCAAAAGATGCACTTTGCAAGATCCACGTGAACTCCATGCAGTAACTCCACATTGCCATCAATTTTAGCACGTTGACTCTTTGAGTTTAATCAAGTGTATTTCATCTGTGATTTTCATTGGATACACCTTCTCCTTTAGCATACCCCAGAAAAAGAAGTCAAGGGGGCTAAGGTTTGGTGAACAAGGGGACCACTCCACATGGCCACATCTTCCAGTCCAGTTAGGGAAATTGTCATTCAGCCAATCTCTTACCACCGTGGCGAAATGGGCAGGGGTGCCATCCTGTTGGGACCACTCAGGAAGTCCTTCACCTAGCTTTTCCAAGTTGGGGCATTAACTGGTCTCTCAACATGGCAAAATAAGTCTCACCAATTGCATGTTCATCGACGAAAAATGACCCCAACACATGAGCTTTCCACAAACCACACTACACCATAATTTTTTGTGCTCCTTGCTGTTTGGAGTGGTCCACCCAATGCAGATTGCTTTGCGACCGGTATCAAACATTCTGTCTGTTAACCTCACCATTCACATAAAACAGAACTGCATCGCTGAACAACACAGAGTCTTTGGTGAAACGGTTAATGAGATTTCGTGTCCAGACTTTAGGGATACCCTGTAGAGATGACTTCTAGAAACCCACCTAGAATGTCAGAACTGGAAGGGATCTCAGAGATCAATTAGTCCGATCCTCTTGTTTTATTTTGTTTGTTTTTTAAATTAAATTTTATTTCATATTCAGATCTGTATTCTCTCTGTCCCACTTCCTCGCTTCCTCCCCTCCCCCCCAACCTTCTTATTTTAAAGAGGATTTTTAGGCCCATAGAGAGGAAGTGACATCTAAGGTCATGTAATTAAATTGGTTATATAGCAGCAGGACCCCATTAATGGTACATTAACATTCAAGGTCCACAGTTGGGCAAAGACATTCACAGGGTTTGACGGACTGTTATAAGTAGTTCAGCTAGTATCCAGGGAATATCAGATCATAAAGTCCCCATGTATTCAGATGTTCTTGCTTACAGAGTAACTTAGAAACAAGCGGCTGGAAGGAGCCTTTTACTAGTTCTCTGTTCCAGAAAGGGGTCCCAGCTTTTAAGCATCTGTGAAGTAGAAATTATTTATTTAGGGTAATTCACTTCACATTTATCTAAAACATTGTTTTAGAGCCCAGACTAGACATTGCACATAGCCCACACTCACCTCCACCCTTTGAAGCACATAATGTGTGATGAAATACCTAACCCCCTTAAATCATCCAAATGATATTTTAGGGAAAATGTCAGATATTTTTAGGGCATGTTGCATTCAGAAGCAGGTATAGCAAAAAGAATAAATCCAAGATCAGCCATTTTTGCCCACTTTAGTGTTCCTACTTTGGAACCAGCCAAATACTCCTTTTTGTATATATTATCCTATTTTGTTAATTCTGTATATACAGTGTACATCAGATGCTTGCTTTGCATATGCAGATTATGAAATTATTGTCTTCACTAGAACACAGACAATGCATTTTCCCCTTGTGCCAGCCCTAGATGGGCTAACAGAGGAAAGGAAGAGAAAGACACAAACTCACCCAGTCAAAGCGAGGGAGTAGTCCTAGATGCAGAAGGCAAGGAGTTCTGTAATTTTTACACTCTTGTCCAAGAGTTTTGGCTATAAAATTAAGAGTCTCTGCTCTACAATCACTTTACTTAACTAGATGGAGACAAGTGTCTATATTCTTAAATTTTGTGACCCCTTTCAAACACTCATTTTAAGGTTCCCAGCTTTCAAACCCTCTGGTGAGAGGTAGACACTAATGTTGGACTCTGTAGGAGGCATACAAGGAGAACAGCTTAGGGGAGGCTCCTGTAGGAGTCCTTTTTGACTTTGACTCCCTCCTGAAGCACCTGTGGTGCAGTAGGAGACATCTCTAGTGAAGAAAGTCAGGAGGACCTTCTTTTCTTTATACCCTAGTCCCTAGTTAGCATAGCTGGCATGAATTTGGTTGCTCTGCTATAAACATGGCTGCCACCCAAGGAACAGCTCTTTAGCCTTTGGGAGGTTGGGATTCCTCAAGGTAAATGGTATGGAGATTTCTGAGAACAGTGGCCAAAGAGGACTCTTAATATCTTGTATGGTGGCCCAGAACTTTGCAAATTTAGGCCCCCATTTTGTGACACTATCTCCTAGATCTATTGCTTTTATTTCTGAAGACTTCCCACATCCCTTAATTTTCATGCCATATAAGATTGGCTGAGTTGACAGTATTTTGTTGTTAATGTTCCTCTGCTTTTTGCCCCATATAGGTTCATAAAATGATAGCAGAATTCAAACTGATCCCTGGGCTTAATAATCTGTTTGACAAGTTAATATGGAGGAAGCATTCAACATCCACCCTTGTTCTACATGGACATAACCAGAATTGTGACTGCAGTCCGGTGAGTTCTGCTGTGAATTGTTCTCTTTCAGGAGTTTGGTTCATAAGTAGAGGTGACTGCCTAGTAAGGCAGGACCCATGACCTTGAGTACAGGAGCAAAATATACAATGTCCCTTTTATTTATTTGTTTTATCAGTAATGGTGTCATTTCCCAATGACTTCTCCACCCCAATTACCTCTTCCCTCATAACGAAGTATAATTAAGCAAAACAAGCCAGCTCAATAGCCGAGTCTAACAGTATCTTCCTTCTTACGTTTCTGTAATCTAAACACATCCCTGACAAGAGGTGGGAGGCATGGCTCACCATCAGTCCTCGAGGTTGATAACTGCTTCGATCATAGTTCTTGTTTGTTCTTGTTGTTTTCCTTTACACCATTCTGCCCATTCTGCCTCAGTTCACACAAGGCCTCCCAAGTTTACCTTAGTTCTTCAGGTTTGCCATTTTGGACAATGCCATTTTGTTCCATCACATTCATACATCTGTTTTTTTAGCCTGTCTCTTAAGAGATGGTCACTCACTTTGTTTCCAGGCTTTTTGCTACCACAAAAAGTGCTACTGTAAATATTTTTTGTATTTATGGGTCCTTTCCATTCAGTCTCTGACCTTGGGGGTCATTCCTAGTGCTGGTATCACTGGATCAAAGAGGTACATAGAGCATAGTGAATTTTCTGGTGTTATTTGAAATTGTTTTCCAGAATTGTTGGAGCAATTCACGACTCTACCAGTAGTGAATTTGGCTGCCTGTCTTCTCACAACTTCTTCAGCATTTTTTATTTTTGCCAATCTAGATATGAGGTGAAACCTTAGAGAAATTCTAACTTGCACTTTTCTTAATAATGAATGTCTTCCTTCATTTTGCTGTAACAGTTACATTTTGATGTAACAGACCTAGAGAATGGACTTGATTTGCCTGAGGTCACATACCTGTCTGTCTTATTTGCTTTCATAGATGCTTAATTCTTGTTTTAACAGATTCTGTAGTCTATTTTGAAGACATTTTGCTTTTTTTTTCCCCTTAGGACATCACCTTAAAGATACAGTTTTTGAGACTTCTCCAGAGTTTTAGTGATCACCATGAGTAAGTATGATCCTCATTTTGGAAAAGGGTTTTATGTTGGCTGCTTCTTTAAGGCACTTTTTTCCTCCAAGTCATTAACCTTAGTCAGGATAGCCAGGCAGTCTGAGTACACCCTACTGATATGGTATGTTCTACCAAACATCCATTCCTCTTTCTAAGTATGTTTTTTAATATTGTGATTTTTATTGATGTAGAGAATTCCTGCTGAGATAAATCCCTCTCTGAATGCAGATGAGTAGTTCTTCTGTAATTTCTAGTCCCTGCTAAGTTCTCAGAGAGGCTGAGCTGATTGCCCAGGGTCACTGAACCAGGGCATGGCAGAGGCAGTATTTGGAGCCTGGTCTTACCAAGTGAGGCTGGCTGTCTCTCCAGCCACACTATACCATGCTGAGTGTTCTGAGAAGCACTGTTGAGACCTGGATTGAGTTGAATAATCTAAATTAATAGACTGAGTCCTGGCAGGGTCCCTCTAGAGTCTATTTAATTCAATTCAACAGAATTTATTAAGAATCTTCCTTGTACTTAGTATTTGGGTCTGTTGGGAGAGAGCAAAAAACACATGGACTCTTTTCTCAAAGAGATTGTAGTTTCGTTAGGGAGACACATGAAACAGAAAACTGTAGTAACCACTAGGTGGTTAAATGTCAAATGGGTACATTAGATTGTGGGCTCCTTGACAGTCTCTTTTGCCTTTCTTTATATGCCCAGCACTTAGCATGGTGCTAAGCACATAGTGAGGACAGAATAAATGTTTATTGACTGACTGACTTAATATAGTGTATGTGGAAAACACTTTTAGCTGTGCCGTATGAGTCACTGCTTCACTTCAGGGACTTGGGGAAGGGCTTTTAATTCCTGCCTCGTCAGTCTTGCCCTCACTGTCAAATGGACCATAGTATAGCTTGTTGTGAACTTTATGGTAACCAAGAAAAAAGACAAAAAGAAGAACAGAATTGTGTGTGGGAGGAAGAAGAAGTCAAGTCAGTAAGAAGGAAGGAAGATAGTCCTACTCACTATTTAAAAAAAATTTTCTGTTAATATTTTTTACATCAGTCAATTCCTAATAACTTTCCCCCTTCTCTCCCCACCTACTCCCCAACATGAAACAACTTCCTAGTTGTAAATAAATACAGTTAAGTAAAACAAAATAACACATTGGCTATGTCTGAAAATGTATGTGTTATTGCTCACCTGTTATTTACCACCTCTCTCCCAAGAGGCAGGAAGCATGCTTTGCCGTAAGTCCCCCAAAGTCACAATTGGTCATCACATTGGTCATAGTTTTGAAATCTTTTAGCGTTGCTTTCCTTTATGTTGTTGTCTTTGTCATGTAAATTATTCTCCTGGTTCTGCTTACTTTGCTTTGCATCAGTTCATACAAGTCTTCCCAAGTTCCTTAGAATTCATCATATTTGTCATTCTTATAGTAATACTCTGTTACATTCATATGCCATAATTTTTTAGCCCTTCCCTAATCACTTTCTTTCCAGGTCTTTGCCACTACAAAAAGTACTAATATAAATATGTTTGTATATATAGGACCTTTCCCATTCTCCTTGACCTTCTTAAGGTATATGCCCAATAGTGGTGTCACTGAGTCAGAGGATTTAGTGACTTTGCTAGTATAGTTTAAAATTATTTTCCAGAAGAATTGAGCCAGTTCAAAGCTTTGCCAACATTGCTTTAATGTGACTGTTCCCACATGGAACCCTGGTTCCATTTCTGTCATCTGATGGATATAAGTTGAAACCTCATAGTTTTAATTTCCATTTCTCTTTTATTAATGATTTTGATAATTTTTTCCTATGGTTTTTGTTAGCTTGAATTTCTTCTTTTGAAAACTGCCTGTCTATATTTTTTTACCATTTTTGTATTGGCAAAAGGCCTCACTTATTTTCTGGAGGCCAGAAGTGATCTGCTGTAGTCAAATCACCCTAGGGAGAAATCTTCCTACTCCTTGTGGGCAGGAATGCAGCCCTAGGCTTTGGTACCATTCTGTGACTTGTAAGAAAACACACACACACAGAACACACACACTCACTAACATACACACACACACTAACACACACCAACACACATCTCTCCTGCCCCAAATACCCACAAAGATGTGGGCCTAGCTGAAGTCACAGGAGTGTCTCTTGTGTTGAACCATCTCTAGAGCTCCCCCGGGACCATGCTATGTGCTCAGCCCTATGCTAGGCTCTCGGAGGAAATAACTGGGTCTCTGCCCTCAGGGAACTTAATGTCTCGCTGGATTTATTTCATATATGTCACTTATGCATATGAAATAACAAAAGGGCAGGACACTCCACTACAAAATTTAGTACAGTCCATGAATGCTGTGGATGGTCAGGACAGATTTTGGTGAAGGCAAGAGCTGTCAGGGAAGTAGATGAGTGAATGTCTCATAAGCCCTGAGAACACGGCAGCTGCACAGACTGCAGAGTCCTTTGGCCAGTGAGGAAACCATAGTTCTTCCCCCTTACCTACCTCAAATCCCATCTGTTTCAGGAACAAGTATCTGCTGTTAAATAGCCAAGAACTGAATGAACTCAGTGCAATCTCCCTCAAGGCCAATATCCCTGAGGTAGATGCAGTTGTCAACACAGACAGGTAAGTCACTTGTAGTGGAAAACCTCAGCAGAACTCACCACAGTCTCACCTTGATTCACCCTGTTGCAGCTTTGTAAGGAAAGAAGGTTTTATACTCCACTTGACATGATGGCATTGACACAAACAGTTTAGAAGTAGAGGCTGAGGGACAGGAAAGAGAAGTTAACTTTCTGAGTGTGCCCAGTTTGGCCACCTTCCATTCCACCTTGTTCCAGACCCATTCTTCCTGGACTCAAGTCTAGTGCAACCTCAGGCACACATCCAGCATCTGAACACTAGCCAGTAGTTTAGGGAAGGAAAAGCTGCCCAAGAGTTGATGGGGAGATCAGTTGAAAGGGAAAACTTGTCCAAAATGTGTGAGGGAAGTGCTTGGCTGTTAAATTCTGAGTTCTCTAGAGTCCCCTGGGGAGAAACGGGGTCCTGGAGGGGAAGGAAAGCTGACAGCTGTGCTGTGTGGCATCCAGCCGATCTGGAAGGACTCTCTTCACCAGTCACTGCCAACACAGGAAGCCTGTCCTGGACTCTGGGGCTAAAACTTAAAACTCTGTAAATCTTTTAGACAGTGCTGATTTCCTTTGTTGGCTAAGTTGTGTCTTGGCCTCTTCCTTCTCTAGCCTCTCAGTTCTGTGTCAACTTTTACTTTTGTCTTTTGATTGTAGAAGTTTGGTCTGTGATGGAAAAAGAGGTTTGTTAACTCGCTTGCTGCAGGTCATGAAGAAAGAGCCAACGGAGTCGTCCTTCAGGTAGGTCTGGACCTGTGGCCCTGTTGGAGTGAGCCTCGCCACATTATTAGAACGTCTTCCCAGAATTCCTCCGGGGGTTTGGTTGTCCTCATATACAGACCTTCCCCCTTTTCACCCTTGTGTGGAGTTGAGTCACACACATGAATTAAATCCCTGCTACATTAGCGTCGCATATGAGGAGTTATGAATATTAGGAACAACAAAAAGCAGCCCATAAAGTTCCTGCTATCCACGAGGAGCCCACTAGCAACTAGTTGGAGATGAAACTACCACTAACACTAGTAATTGTGATTATTGTAGTTCACACATTACTCAGTCTGAGGCTTTAAAACCCTATGAGGAAAGTAGTACGAGTATCATTATTCCCATCTAACAGATAAGGAGGCTGAGGTCCAGAGAAGGGAAGTGACTTACCTAAGGGCACTCCTTTAGTAAGAGGCAGAGTTCAGCCTCAAGCCCCAGATCATCTTACTGGAAATTCAGTGTTCTTCTTGCTGCACTGAGCTCCCCTTTTAAGACATCTTTGAAACAGTTAAGGAGCATACCTGCAGGATAGCAGGAAAAGAAGTATTGCTATGGTGTCTAGAGTTTAGGAAAATAGGGCTGCTGCCTACAAGCTGGCAGCTTCTTTGAGGGAGAACAGCAGATTGTGTTTGGGTCACAGGTTTTGGCAAGCAAGGGCTGTTGAAAGTTTCCTCCGAGGGGCCACTTCCTATGCTGATCAGATGTTCCTGCTGAAGAGAGGCCTTTTAGAGGTAAGTACCCAAATGATGAGGGATTAAAATTTTTTTTTTCAAAGCGAGTAGGTTTTTTTTAATTGTTTGATTGTTTATTTGTTTGGGGTGGGGGGGAGGTTTTATGTATGTGTGTGTTTTGAAAATTTTTACTGAGCTAATTGAATTTTTTATAATGCTTATTTCCCTATAGCAACCAAAAGAGGGTATATAGCTATACTCTCAAGGCCTTCACAGATGGTCTGCTATTTACTGAGTGGCCTTCAGCCCCTAACCTTTAGGTTATAGCAGCATAAAATCTTAGAGATCATTGAATTCAACTCCTTTTTGCAGAAAAGGAAATTGAGTCTCAGAGAGAAGTGATTTGCCTAGATTAGAACTTGGGTTTGCTGCTCTTAGCTTGTCACTCTCTATAACGCAGTATAATGGGTGTTACCTTTAGTTCGGGTTTATACTTCAATGGACCAATGATTCCCATGAGTGTGGGTGCTCTCTTCCCTGGTACAGATTATAGCCCATCCTTACCCTTTCGTCTTGTGTGATTCTTGCCCATGTCTTTGTGTTAATCCAACAGCCTAGAAGCACATTCCACTTCTTTTAATCTTTCCTGGGTACCAGTGCAGCATTCTGGCCATCTTTTATTCCTCTTTCACCAAATGATGGGTGCATTGACAAAAGAGATCTATGATGTTTGGACAGTGATCCTGAGGAGCTGTTTTTAAGAGTAAAACTTCAGCAGCTTCAGTACTAAAGAAATGTAAAAACCTCATTTCTAAGGACAGTTCTGCTCCTCCCTTTATAGTAGAGAGCCCTGACCAACTTTGTTGGAGCAGTTTGGCTCCCCACCAACACCTGGAGACAACCCTGCCACCTCAATTACTTATGCTGCCCCAGCTCAGAGACAGGTCAGGCCCTGGGGTGTTTGGTCATTTGGAATGAGTGACTTCTACTGAAGATTTGGATCCAGGCAAAGGGGAGATTTCTGCAGATCTGAGTTTGACCCAGTATGCAGATTTCTGCTTCATATAAGGAAGTATTTTCTAACAATGAAAGTTGTTTAGCAGCGGAACAGGCTACTTTGTGAGATAAAAAGTTCCTTGTCACCAGAAATACACAGATGCAAAGTGACTGCTTGTAATTGATGTTTTAGAGATTTGTCCATTGGGCTGTGGGTTGAACTAGATGACCTTTAAGGTCTCTTTTGCTTCTAGGATTCTATTAGTACTAGGTTGAAGTCTTTATTTCATGAATAAGTCACACCTCCGTGGTTCACTATTCATAGCACTATGGATTTCCTAGCGCGTAGTCAGTTTGTCTGTACTCCAGGTGAACAGCTTTCTGGCCCGCTTAGGAATCTTGTTTTGTTTTGCTTTGTTTCCACAATAGCATATTCTGTATTGCATCGTGGACAGTGAGTGTAAATCCAGGGATGTGCTCCAGAGTTACTTTGACCTCCTGGGTGAGCTGATGAAATTCAACATCGATGCTTTTAAAAGATTCAATAAGTACATCAACACAGATGAGAAGGTAAAATAGAAGAAACTTTTGCAGTCGCCGTACCTGTCTTCAGAAATTTGTGTTAGCATAAACATGTCTTTTTCAAAATCCGCTGATTCTTGGCACATGCTCAGCTCTGTTTGTGGTCTGCAGTGCAGATGGCCTTCAGCTCCCAAACTAGAGAACACTGAGAAACTAGTGAGTTAACAAGTATTTGCTGAGTGCCTACCGTGTGCTCAGCTCTAAGGAAGAGCTGTGAGCGAGACAGAAGAAGTAGAAGTCACGGTCCCTGCCCCTGAGGAGTTCAGGATCTTGTTGGGGAGACAGACATGTGAAATAGAACCAAAAAGATTGTTAAGAGAGCATTAGATTGTGGGGTTCGTATGGTAAGTGCCATTAAGGGTTGAAAAAAATGGGAAAGATGGATGCGGGCTGGGGCCGTTAGGGAAAGCCTCATGCTGGAGATAACATCTGATGTAGACTTTGAAGAATGGTAGAATTGAAATAGAGGAGGGGGCAGTGTCCCATGTGGACAGAAAAGTGTTAGCAAAGGTAGCATGTGATGGGGACTGCATCTGGGCCAGCCTGATTGGAGCATTGTGGAGTAGTGGGGGGTATTATTCGTTAGGTACAGTGTCAGATGTTATCTCTCAGGAGTGTTTTATTAAGTGTAGGGGGATGTATTACAAACAAGACCCATTTAATACAATGGCTCTTAAGAGTCACACTTCTTTAGAAAGGTGGGCTCCAGAGATCCCTTCCATTAAGAATCTTTGGCGGAAGACATTAGGGATACAGGTAGCAAACTTGTGAAAGGAGATCAGAAGCTTCGGCATGCAGGTGGTTTGAAGGTCAGGGGATCTAAAGTTTAGGTCCCATAGATGGTTGGCCTACGGACCCAGCAGGTATACCCCCCTTGTCAATTTGCCCCTAAGTTGGGATTGACCAGATACGGATTTCCACATGAAATCTCCTGTTGATTCTTCAGAGATAATTAAAGGAATGAAAAGAAACCACATATTAAGGTCTCAGTAGCTGAACAAGCAGTGAGGATGACAGGAGCCCACGGTCTTATCTTTGTTAAGGCTCCCAGATTTTGTCACACAGGATGCTTTCCACTACCCACCCGTGTTTCAGTGAGATCTCTGCTCTAGTTCCAGGTTTTCCTGAGCCAGATCAATAGTTCGTTGGTGGACTCCAATATGCTGGTGCGCTGTATCACACTCTCTCTTGACCGATTTGAAAACCAGTCGGACATGAAAGGTAATGGGAAGGTGGCTCCTGGGGAGCAGAGTGCGTTCGTTAGAAGCAGTGAAGGTGGAAGCTGTTTTTAGCTGTGCCCCTTATTGACAGCAGTAGATGGAGAGTGGCTGGATTTTCCTTCTAATTTTTGCCTTCTACACAGTTCAAAACTGTTTGCATTACTTCAACTTAACACAAGGGGGTAGTCAAATTTAAAAAAGTCACTCATCTTAGCCCTTCTACTTTGCTAAACCTTTTAGTGATTGGCCTGTGGTAGAGAATATAGTGTTCGTTCTCCTGACACTGCTGAAATTGTGCTGTTTTCTTCGCTAATCCTACTATGTGATACGAACCACCATTGATGTTTGTTTGTTTGCTTTAGCTTCAGTAACCCATTGTCAGTTAATGTCTTGTAATAGAGCTGGGAAATATTAGAACCGGGAAGGTACTCGTGGATCATCTAGACCACGGAGGCCCAGAGAAGGGAAGGGACTTGTCTCAGGCTGTCCACTAACTATAACTGCTTACTGCAGGGAAAGAAAAAAATAATAGATCACTAAATTAGACTGCTGTTATCATGACTGATCATTGTGGGGGGGAGGGGGGTAGCTGGGGCAGACATCTCGGCATTTAAGGTAATTTTCGTCAATGAGTTAATGAAAATGTTACATTCCTTAAGTTTTATATTCCATAGAATGGATTCACACTCATACTTTTCTGGAATAGCATCTAGTGTAAATATACCAGGTCTCCACCTAACATTTGTTTAGCCTTTACGATACAGATGTGGACAGAACCCTAAGCCTTGAGTTTGCTGATTTGTTTTTCCTTGATGCAGTAGCCAGCGTCTGATCTTATCTGATGATCACGTGCTGCTTACATGAGCAGAAGAGGAGTGACTAAAAACTCAAGACAACTAGATCTGATGATTTCTCAATGCTCAGCTAGCAAACTCTCTGGCTTCTTTGCTCAGAATTTATTGACCAGTCACCGTAGTGTCCTGTACAGGATACTCTAAGCAGTTTTAAAGAATATAAGATATCAAATGTGATTCTTACCTTTGAGGAACTTATGGTTATGCCAAATTGTCCTTTTCAGAAGATAATGTGGGTGTGGCTAACAGGATCAAGTGTGGTATTAAATAATGCACTGTGTTCACAAAAGTAGATAGCACAAGTATTAAGACATAAACAGATAACCAATGAGTCATAAGTTATTAAAATTAGTGCTTGAAGTTCATCACTGAGTGCTAGTCTTGGAAAGAGCCTCGTCCTGGGAGGCCAGAAACCTGGATTCTAGGCCTGGCTCTCTCACTGACTTAGCATGTGACTTTGGTCAGATCACCTTTGCTGAGTCTCAAGCACCTCTGTAAAATGTGAGTTTGACTAAATGATACCCAAGGTCCATTCCAGCTCAGACATTCTGTGATTCTTGAAAAACCCCAAAAATTCATTCATTGAAATTATCACCACTTGTAATTTCCCATAGGTATTTTTGATTTAGATTCATTGAATTTCCTCTAATGTATTGAATTCTTCCATTTTCCATACACCATCCTCATGTGGAATGCCTCACAACTGTTCTCCTTGTTTCCTAAGAAATTAGCTCTAAAAAATGGACAAAGACTCCTATGTAAGCTGCCAGTGGCTGCCTAGCTCATTTAGAGAGCTGTTGCTCACAGACCAAGTGTCAGAGCTAGAAGAGACCTCAGAAACCATCTAGTTCACCCTTCTCTTTTATCTTGGTTATTTAAAATGTTTTTATTAGCATGTTTTGGTTTTATATCACCTTCATTTCCCTTCCGTATTCAGTAAGCTCTGTCTTGTAAGAAAGAAAAGAAAAAAAAAGATGTGTCAGCAAACCAGAACTAACCAACACAGTGACTGAGTGTGTGACAATATATGCATTATTCGACACCCCCAGTTCTAGTCCTTGTAGGCAGTGAAATCACCCCACTCCTTTCACAGAGGAGGAGACTGAAGTCCAGAGAAGTCAACCTTGTATACCTGTCTTTATGGATACATAGGATACTAAGGTTGGAGTGAACTTGCCAAGGGTCACATAAGTGAGTTAGTACTTACTCTGCAGCAGTTCACATATGTGCCCCAAAGGATTCTCGGCTTGCATTATGCAATAATATTGTTACCAGTATTAAAGTAGAACAAAGGATATCCTGATTACTCCTCTCAGTTCCTATTTACAATATTGTTACCCCACTCCTGGGAATATTTGAAAGAGGAGGCCTTTCCACATAGAGTAGTCATGAGCGGCAATCAGATGGGGTGAGGAAAAGCTCCCTAGAGAGAGGTGAACTGCAGGCACTATTTTAAAGAAAGAAAGCTGTGGATTGGTAGAAGGAAAAGATACTCCAAACAGGAGGAATATCTTCAAGGTAAGAGCAAAGAAGTTACAGTTCATTAGGTGCCGGTCACTTTTTAAATACCTACTCTGTGCAGTTTCCCGTGATCATTGCTGTAAGGAGACAAATTGGACTGTCAGGGAACAAAGGTTAATAAGTTGTTTTGTTTGGCCTGAGCCAGACCACTGGCAGATGAGGGCTCTTAGCCAAATCTGCCCTCTTCAGCTTGTCTTTAATTTCCATTGCAGACCAAACTCTGACCTTTTTTCTTGTCCCGCAGTTGTACACGTTTTGTCAGAGTGCCGCCTACTCTCCTACATGTACCAGATGTCCAACAGAACTACTTTCCTTTTCCGTCTCATTAACATTATTCATGTACAGACTTTAACACAGGTAAGAGACTAAAATGTGATACTCAAGAGTATACAGCTAGCACAAGTATTAAGGCATGTCGCCAGCTTCTGTAGTTCAGATTCTTGCCTGCTTGGCCACGCTCCCTTTGCTCTGTGTGCATAGCCTTCTGGGCTCTTCAGAGAATCCTGTTCTTTTTTTCAACAGTAGCACATTCTGTCTACTGGAAATCTTATTTCTTTGATATAACAAGATCCCCCCCAGTTATTGGTGCAAGAGGAGAAACATTGAAAACTTGCCTACATAGGTGTCATAATACTACTAGGGTTCATCAGAAAGAAAGATCCCTTAACTTTTATAGAAAAAAAAAACCATCGAATCCCTCTTAACTCTCAGCAAGCTATGCTGAGAGGGGTGTAGTACCAGCATAGGACAGCACTGTCATTTGGTTGGTTGGTTTTTTCATTGTGATCCTGGAAGAGGATACATTACACCTGGCCCAGTGGTGAACTTCTTACTGGAGTACAGGGTTACACAAGAAGATAATTTCTAGAGGCCTCAGAAGAGAGGCAAGGGGTGAGGATGAAACAAAAGTTTGGAAAATAGGACGGTTAAGGAGAAGGTGGGAAACTGAAAGGCTCAGTGGTCTGTAAGCTTATGAAGGATGTGTACAGAGGATGGTGCCCACATATTCTCCATCTCTGCTGAACAGAATTTAAAAAATGGACAGGAGCTGCAGTGTGAATGACTTAGATGAGATGTGGCAAACCTCTCAACATCCGGGGTTATTGGGGAAAACTAATGAAGTTAGAGATATCCCTCCTTGGATATCTGGGACTGGTCCTGGGAGCTGTCTTCTGCATCTCAGAGTAAATTCTGAGACCACAGCAACAATCACTTGTTTGCATAACAAAAGCTGTGGGATGTAGGAAGCATTTGCAGACTAACAGCCCTTTGGAAGAAATGCCCTTTGTAGAGATTAGTCTCCCCGATTTAGAGATGACATTACTGAGGTCTATGGTGTGTCCCTTGAAGCTCGCAGCTGTCAAGTGATGGAACTGGGCTGCCAAGGACTGGAATCCAGGGCCTTTTATTTCTAATCCACAGGCCTTTCTGCCAGGAGCTAGATTGGCTATGATTACTGCTGGCCAGTTAGGGCAGGAAGCATTATTTTGTGATCATCTGTTATGCTTTAGGATCACAGAGTTGAGGGGACCTAGTGGGTCAACTAGTCCAGCCTTTAACTAAGCAGAGATCCCCTTAGAGCATCCAGATATTACTTGATGATCCCCAGTGACTAAAAACCCACTTTAGACAGCTTGGATTGTTAGGAACTCTTTTCCTTCATCTTCAGCTGAAATTTGCTTTCACAAGTTCCACCCCTTGCTCCTAGTTATGTTTCCTATAATGGCCCTCCAGATATACAAGTGGTTGTGTTCCTGAGACTTCTCTTCCCAAGACTGAATAGTGTTAGCTCCTAGGACCTAGGCTGCCAAACTTCCTGTCTGAAGTCCACTTTTGTGGGAAGAAATGGGCCCCTAACTAGGCCTCTGACAGGGGTGACCCTTTCATATCCCTACTTCAGGTCAGAGCTAAAGGCCCTGAGGCTTCTTTCCTGCCTGTTTTCACTGTGTCTGGCCCCATAAAATTAAGCCCATTCCTCCTCTCAGCCTGGCACTTGGTCCCCTCCCCCTGTCTGGGCTCCAGACCTGCTGTCCTGGCTCTGAGCTCACTGGTTTGGGGCGGGCTGGGGCTCTGGCATTTCAGGAGAACGTCAGCTGCCTGAACACCAGTCTGGTGATCCTGATGCTTGCTCGGAGGAAAGACAAACTGCCTGGGTACCTGAATGCCCTCCAGAAGATGGAATATGATGAGAAATATCCTGGCTTCATCCTCAACAACTTTCACAGCCTCCTGCGCTTCTGGCAGCAGCACTACCTCCATAAGGACAAGGACAGCACCTGCTTAGAGAATGTAGGAGTGTGTGGGAGCCCAGGGGGCTGGGCAGATATTCCCACATTTGGGGATTGGAGGGAGGAGGCTATGAATTCCTTGGGCCCAAGACACCTGGGGGTAACAGAGGGAGGGGATGAGGTGGGGTCCAACCTTGAGTGTCCACTCGTCCTGCCTGTTTCTTGGAGAAGGGTCGATTCTGGCCTCATTACCTTGAATGCTATAAAATGGGCCAGCAGTTCCATACCACCTAGAAACAGATTGTATAAAACCAAGAGAGGGGAAGCCTAAGCCAGGCCTCCACCATAGGCGCCTTCATGTCATGGAGACCAAAGCCACTAGAGGAGTTCTTGAACTTTTTATGTGTCGTTATTCCCCACCCTCTCTCCCCTACCTGTGCTAAATATTGGTGGAGTTTAATTGGTTGCCCTCATTCTGAAATTCTCCCACAGTCTTGGAGCCAGGAGGCTATTCACCTTTTCCTGAGGGCAGTGTGGACTAAGATGTCCAAATTCTGTGTTCCAAGGGGCCTAGATACAGAAGGTTCATCTTTCTCTCCCCTCTTCAGCAAAGCCTCAGTCCTAGCTGGAGGACAAAGCTGGCCCAAGGGGAGGAGCTATGAGTGATGGCACCAGCTGGCCCATTTCTAGCCTTGGATGGGGGACGGTGAAATGGAATATGTGGTTGTGCTATCTCTGCATCCCTTCTGCAGCCCTTTCTCCTTTCTCTTCTCCACAGAGCTCCTGTATTAGTTTTACCTACTGGAAAGAGACTGTGTCCATCCTGCTAAGTCCTGACCGGACATCGCCCTGTGCCCTGGTCAGCTATATTGAGGAGCCCTATATGGACATAGATAGAAGCTTCACAGAGGAGTGACCTTCCAGGGCCAGGCCTCTGAGGACATCTTGCAGACAGTGGTGATTCAGGGATTACAGTGTGGTGTGTGTGCACTTCTCCATTTGGATCCATGGACCGTGTGGGCCCCCTCCTTCATTCCTGCCCCCTCTTGCTACTCCCCTCTCCATCCCCTGCTCCCATTGCTCCTGGGATGGGACATTTCAGGGACTTCTGGTTTGAAGGAGAAAATACCTTTTCCCGGAAGAGACAGTGCTATTTTCTCTCCCTGGGGGAGGCAGGGCTCACCGAGAGCTCTTTCCTTCTTTCCTGCCTCTCTGTCTCTAATCCCTCACAATTGAAGCTTCTGCTGACCAGTATCACCAAGCACTCTGTTTGGCTGCCATTTCTGAGGCTAGGCCTGTGCTGCAGGCTCCTGGCCTGGGTCACTGACACGTGAATTCAGATGTTCCCTGAGCAGGGGCTGTAGACGGACTCATCATTTCCTCTCTTCCCCTTGCTCCTGAAACCTGGTACTCCATTTGAGGGTCTCCATCTTTTTATCTGGTGTTCCCTCCGAGCCTCTCATTGTTTTTCTCCCCCGGGGAGAATCCTTTTCCCTAAAGCACTGGGCCGGAGCGTCAGACCATTGCTTAGATGTTGTTCACTGCCCCCACCTGTGGCCGAGTGGAACTTAAAATCTTCATATCTCAGATGTTTCCTCAGCGCTTTTCTGTGGTACCTCCTCCCACCCTGGCATTACAGTCCTCCATACAAGGGGAGTGGGGCTGGAGAGAGGGGGAGAGGGTATACTGGTCACCCCAACAGTTGGTACACTTGGCCTTCTCTGGAGCCAGAGAGAGGTCAGAAGGAGTAGTAGGAAGCTCCCCACAAAGTGTCCACCTCCCCAGAATTCAGACTATTTAGAAGTATGTTGTCCCTCATTCTCTGGTAAGATGGCTCAGTGCTGATGAAGAGCACAGAGAAGGGGCCCAGGGAGTCCTTAACGTCTCTGGGCCATTCCTGTGGGAACTTCACCTTGGTTAGCCCAGGACCAGTCCAGCCCTAGCAGGCCCATCCTGAGTTCTCAGGCTTCCTTTCCAGGTCAAGCCCCAGAATGAGGGCCAGCCCACCCCCATCAGTTTCTTGTTTATTTGATCCCTCTCCCCTGTGTTCCTTTTTTGTTTTGCCACCTTTTAGTGCACAGGCCGCTCACGAGAAGACCTGTCATCCTTCTGACCTGCCCCATGTCTCTTCCCTTAAACCCCAGACAGTCTGAGTCACTTTTCCTTCCCACACCGGACTCAAGGGGGCTGCTCCCAGCAGAGCAGGGGAATGTGCCCAGGGAGGGCTAGGTCCAACAGCCCATGCTCCCTGGAGTTCTGCCAGCAGCTCTGGGAAAGGAAGAAGTCTGTCTTCTTTAAATCCAGATGTTATGGAGTTGTATCCCTTGACTGTCCCCAGAGCTGACTCAGTCCTTTCCTGGGGGACTTCTCCCCAGGCCCCCCCCCCACACAGATCGGCTCTGCCCCTCCCCCAGGATGAGGACCGCATGGCAGTATGGCCAATCTATTAACAGCAAATAAACTGCTTATTAGATGGAGAGTATTAAAGTATTTTAAGTGAGGGACGTGGAACTGGCCTTTGTTTGGGTGAGCAGTTCTAGGGCCTGGGAGACTGGATGGACTAGGGGTGTGCTGTAGGCCCAGTTCCCCTCCCTTTGTGCTCTTTCTGCCCAGTGGCCTGAGTCTAACTCTCAGGTTCTTCACTACTCTTAGCTCCAGAAAGGTTTCTCCCCCTCTCCCTCCCCTCAGTAGAAGGCATACAAAATAGGCTGGGTTAAGGAAGTTGCATTTATTTGGGAAAGTAGAAGGGACTGGAGGGAGAGTTACACTAAGTGATGGAGCTGGAGGTACTGGGGATAGGACAGGGAAGCAGTGAGATGGTCCGTGATGCTGTTGCAGCAACCGTTCTTGTTCAGATCTCAGGCCCCCGAGGCCTTGGGGGCTTCTGTGCCCTCACTCTTTATGCTGAGGAATGGTAGAGACATCTCAACTGGCCACCCGTGCCTCCCTCCTCCCTCCCTGCTACCCGTAGGCACAGACAGCCCTGCAGAGAAGGAGGAATTCTGAATTTGCTTCCCCCCAGACCCTCCCCAGGGAGCTTCTTTCTATTCTCCACCTTCTGTCCCCAGCCCCTCACCTTCGGGGTCAGGGCGTCCCGAGTGCGAGCCCGAAGCTTGTTAACCTGGGTTTCTGCGATGTCTGCCCGTTCCTCTGCATCGTCAAGCTCGTGCTGAGCCTTCCGATACTTCACCAGGTTGGAGTTGGCCTGTTGCTCCTGGGAAGGAGTAGTCACACGTAGGATTAGTCCATTAACAAGCGTTACGTTAAGTGCCTACTATGTAGGATTATGCACAAATAGTTGTACATGGATGTTTAGGCCAAACCACATTTCTCTTGGCCTCAGTTTCCACTTCTGTAAAATGGAAAAATTAATGCCTGGCACACAGCCACGTGTGTGTTTGCACACACACTTACCGCCTCCTCAAACTGGCGCTTATAGCTCTTGACTTTGCTCTGTAGCTTCTCAATGAGATCCTGCATCCGGGCCAGGTTCTTCCTGTCTTCCTCAGCCTGAGGAGGAGGGACAGTGGGGATCACTCAGGGCCATGAACTCTTCTTGCAGCCCCAGAGACACTATCCAGACCCCAAGCCCCACTCCCACTGACCTGATAAGTGAGCTCCTTCACTCGACGCTCATGTTTTCGAATGCCTTTCTGGGCCTCCACGTTCTTCTTCTGTTCCCCGTCCAGCTCCAGCTCCAGTTCCCGTACCTACAGAACAGTGGGGAGATGTTCAGGGAGGTAGGATCTTGGTACAGTGGGAAGAGTGCTTACTGGCCTAAGGGACCTGAGTTCAAATCCTGATTCTGATACTACCTGCGTGACTTTGGGCACATCATCACTTCTTGGGCCTCATTTTCATCATCTTTAAAATGAGGGGGTGTTCTAGGTAGCCTTTGAGGTCCCTTCTAGCTCTACATCTCTGATCTCCCTAGAACTAGGGGAGAGTAACCATGCTGAGGAAAGAAGAGGTGAAAAAAGGACAAGGAGGCTGAGGAAATGGGTAGGAGCCCCAAAAGGAGTTCAAGGCAGTTGGCAGGTGAAGAATCTGGGCCCTGATGAAGAGCCAGGGGAGTGGTCAGGAATGCCCAGAAGAGATCTGGAAATGCCTGGGGAGTTCAGAAGCATCTTGGAATCTAGAAGGCCATATGTCTTTGGGGTACTCAAAGTTCTTCCCCAGGGTGCAGTGGGATGCTTAAAGGATCACCTAGGAGAGGAGAGATCCTGTTCATCCCTGAGGGTGAGGCCTGGAGCTGCTTGGCCCATGCCCCTAGATGCTGGGTGATGAAACACCCCTTCCCTCTCCAAATAGTTGATAGCATGGCTAATGTTGGTTTAGTGAGGCCTCCAGTGCCTAGCGGTGATCCTGGGTGAGGTGGCGAGGGAGAGGAGATTCTTGCCACAAGGAATGCTGAGTTTTGGTTCCCTGCACTGGAAAGTGATGGGGAGATATACAGGACCCTGCTAGCAAGGCCTGGAGAATCTAGGGAGAGGACTGGCTGAGTCGGATCGAGACTGAAAGCACCAGGAAGGAGAGAGGCAGAGGGCAAGGGGACGGGGCACGGGGACGGACTGACCTTTGCTTCCAACTTTTGGACCTGTTTCTTGCCACCCCTGAGGGCTACCTGCTCAGCCTCATCCAGCCGAACCTGTAGTTCCCTCACTGTCTGCTCCAAGGTCTTCTTCATGCGCTCCAGGTGGGCGCTGGTGTCCTGTTCCTTCTTCAGCTCCTCAGCCATCATAGCTGCCTGGAGGGAGTGGGGGCACAGGGCGCAGACGAGTTACAATCCTAGTCTTCCTCACCTCGTACTCTGTAGTCCAGCAACATGGGCACAAAACAGTCCATCTACAGGCTGGGCATTCTCACGGACTGTCCCCTTTACCAGGAATGTTCTCCCTTCTGCCTCCTGGCCTTCTTCACAGCTAAAATCCCACCTTCCTCAGGAAGCCCTTCCCCATCCCCTCCTCATGCTAATCCTTTCCCTCAGTTGATTATCTGAGATTTAAACTGTACATAGCTTGTTTGTACATAGGCGGTTTGCATGTCGTCTCCTCCATAAGACTGTGAGCCCCTTGAGGGCAGGGACTGCCTTCTGCCTTTGTATCTCCAGAGATGAGCACAGTGCCTGGTACATGGCAGGCACTTAATAAATGTTTATTGACTGACTGTCCCTGCCCCCTTCTGAGGGTCATTCCCCACCTCCCTCTTGGATGGGGGTAACCTAGTATCAAGAGAATTGGATTTAGTCAGAAAGTCTGGGTTCCAATTCTAGTCCCGTCACTATGACCTCGAGCAACTTAACTTCTCAAGGCCTCACTTTCTGCTAAAAGAAGGGGTTGAGCTAGATCTCTAAGCTGCCCTCTAACTCTAGAGACTGATTCTGATTTAAAGTCAGAAGACCTGGGTTCAGATCCTGGTTCTGTCATTTTAATACCAATGTGACCTTGGGCATCACTTCAATCTCTCAGGACCTCACTTCCCTCATGAGCAAAATGTGGGGATCCCTTCGAGCTGAAAGGCTATAATCTATCATCCTGCTGGAAAGTCCTTCCTTCTGTCCTGAAGCCTTCCTGTTCTAGTCGCAGCCCGGTTCTTCAGTTCTGAGGTGGACCAAGCTGGTCCCCCTCCCCAGGACTGGGCCCAGCCCAGTCCAGCCTCTGGACCCTCACATCAGTGATGGCTTTCTTGGCCTTCTCCTCAGCCTCACGACTTTCCTGCACGGCCTCTTCCACCTCACCACTCAGTTGTGACACGTCAGCCTCTAATTTCTTCTTCTGGCTGACAAGGCCTGTGTTCTGGGAGCGTATGTGGGTTGAGGTGGGGGGCAGGGCGGAGAGATGGAGAGAGAGAGAGAAGAGAGGAGAGAGAGTGAGTCAGAGTCAGATGTAGGTTGGGTCCCCTCTAAGGCAGGGGTCCTTAATCTTTTGTGTCATGGACCCCTTTGACAGGCTGGTGAAGCCTATGGATCCCTTCTTAGAGGAATATTTATAAATGCATAAAATAAAATACATAGGATTACAAAGGAAACCAATTCTATTGAAGTACAGTTATCAAAACAGTGTGAAAAAAATGAAACCCAAGTTCACAGGTGAAGAACCCCTGCTAAGGAGAGTACTGAGTGCCCTGGGCAGGCCCTCAGCAGAAAGGACTCATGGGGCCTCTGAAGAATGGGGTCTCAAGGGTCTCCAGGTCCTGTGTTCCTGTGCGTAGTGTCTGGCAGGTCCCACTTTGGGGCCAAGGCCTGCTATGACCTATTCTCACTATGTCCTGTGTCTCATGTTAATATATTTTAAATATGCATACAAATATAGAAATTATAATTAGTAAATATAGAAATTATGTCAACAAATATAGAAATTATAGTAGTGATTATTTGTGCAAATATTTATTGAGTACTATGCACAGCCCTGGTTGCTGCCCCTGCTCACCTGGGAGTGCAGTAAGTTAATCCTCTCCGTGGCCTCAAGCAGCTCCTGCTCAGCGAGTCTCCGGGCTCTCTCCCCTTGCTCCAGCACTGCCCGGAGCTCCTCCAGCTCTGCCAGAAGCAGCCCATTCCTTCGTTCCAAGGCCTGGGCCTGTTCCCGCAGCTCCCCAGCCATGCGCTGTGCCTCATCCTGGGCCACCTGGGCATCCTGGAGAGGTGGGGATGGGAGGAGTGGGGAGGCAGAGACCAGCTCACCCAGCCCCAGTCTGAACTCATGCTTCCTGATACTTGTCCACAGCTCCTTGTATACCCCATTGCTCCCTGAATTCCCCTGTGGCTCCCTAGCTTTGCCCCAAGGCACTGCCCCCCCTTTCCCCTGCCAAGCTCAGCTCCCTGGTGTGCCCTTAGGGTGTCTTCCCATTGCTTCTCCTCCCACCTCAGCCACAGTCTCACCTTGAGCTGGCCTTGCAGCAGGCGAGTCGCTGCATGGGCCTCACTGGCCTGGCGGGTGGCATGACCCAGCTGCAGCTCCAGCTCATTCAAGTCCCCCTCCATCTTCTTTTTAAGCCTCAGCGCCTCATTCCGTGCCCGGCCCTCAGCATCCAGAGAAGCCTGCAGTGACTCTACTGTGCGCTGGTGATTCCGTCTGGAGTGGGGGGGGGGTGGGTAGGATTAGTGCCAAGGGCCTCCTGCCTAAATGACTTCCAGGGTCTTAGCCCCAGAGTCTCCTCTACTACCCACTAGCTCCTGCCACCTCAGGTGCCACTTCCTAGCCCTTCTTCTCTCTTCTTACTGCCACTGATCACTGCTTCCATCCAATCAGGAGCTATGCTCAAATGGAAGGAGCTGCCTGGAGTGAACTCCCCATCATGGAAGTATTTCAAAAAAAAGCTAGATGGCCCCTTGTCTGGGATGTTGTAGGGATGACTCAGGTTCCAGTAGGGCCGGGACTAGGTTGCACTTTGAGGTCTCTTCCACCTCGGAGATGCTACAACCATAGAAGATTTTCATGTTCCAATAAAAGTTCTCTGCGGTGTTCAGCCAGATAGTCCTCTCTGTGAAACCCCTCTGGGAGGGAGAAATCTTTTGGAAGCCTGGCTCCCTCCGAAAGACACTGCATCCTGGCTACCCTCTTCCAGTGCTGAATGTTCCTTCTCACTTGCCCCTCAACACAGAGGGGAGAGGGGGAAGAGGAAGAAGAGGAGGGGGAGGAGGAGGGAGGAGAGGAAGAGAAGAAGAAGGAGGTGAAAGAGGAGGAAGAAGAGAAGGAGGGAGGGGAGAGGAGGAGGAAAAGAAGGAAAAGGAGAAGGAGAAAAGAGGAGAAGGAAGCAGAGGGGGAAAGAAGGAGAAGGAAGAGGAGGAGGAGAAAGCGGAGGAAGAAGAGGAAGAGGAGGAGGAGGCAGTTTGCTCCTTGGTCCTCATTGCCACTTCTAGACCATCCTTTGCCACCATCGCTCAGCAGCCTCTTCTCTAAAGTTCATTTCATCCATCTAGGTCACCTGGTGCTTCATAGCCTCTTACCTGCCCTCCTGCTTTTCAGTCTTTTTACACCTCATTCCCTTCGCCCCAATCCCCTGTAGTGACACTGGCCTCCGTCTTATTTGCACAAGACACTCCAACACCAGATTCTGAGCATTTTCACTGGCATCCCTCATTCCTGGAATTCTCTCCCTGATCCCCCATAATAAAAATGTTTATTGACTGGTGAACTATTTTAGATTCTTGTTACAATCATACTAGCTTCACACACACACATGCACATGCTCGTGCACACACACACACACACACACTCACACACTAATGTATGGAGGTTTAGGAGTACAAAGGAAGAGTTTTCTACCTCCTCAAGAGAAGCCCAGACCTAGGATCGGCTTTCTAAGGGTGAAGGGCCTAAAGTCACTTGAAGGGCTCACTCAGTGTCAGGGGGAGCATAGGCTGAGTGGGGCATCTCTGGCCTTCCCACCTGAGGTTCTCACTCTCCTCATTCTTCTCCGCCAGCTTCCGGTCCATGTCTGCCTTCACCTGGGACAGTTCCAGCTGGCTTCTCAGAGTCTTTGTCTCCTCCAGCTCCAAGGCCCCCTGGAAGTCAGTGACAAGGAGTCAGCAGGTGTCCAGGTGGTCAGTGTCCTGGCAGTCAGTGTGAGGAAGTTAGTTTGGGAGGGTCAGTATCTGGAGACCAGTGAGAGGAATGCTCTGACCTCGGCTTCCTCCAGTGCGGCCTGGAGCTCACTCTTTTCTCCCTCTAGTGCCTTCTTTACTTTCTCCAGCTCTTGTAAATTCTTCCCACTCAGGCTGATCTGGTCAGTGAGGTCACTGATTTCCTCTGGGGAGGATAGGAAAGTGTTGTGAGGCCTGATCTCTGGGGATGCCCCTAACATAAGAAGACCCCCATCAATCCCATTGTGACTCCCCTAGATGCCTACAGATGTCAGGATGACCCCAACCCTCCAAAATGACCCCATGACCTGGAATGATCTTTGACCCCAGTGATCTATGATCTTAAGGGCTTCCACATTAACCCAGAAGCTGCTGACACCCAGAATGACCTTCTGCCCCGAGATGCTGCTCACAGGGTAGGTGGGCAGAGAGTCATACCCTGGAGGTGCTTATTCTCCCTCTTGAGGGTCTCCAAGGCCTCGAGCACCTCCTCATGGCTGTGCCGGAGCCTGAAGAGCTCAGAGCCGAGGCTTCGTGCCTCCCTCTGCGCAGCCTCTAGCTCCCGCTGAGTCTCCTCCTCCTGGCGCCTCCGCTCCTCCAGTGCCCGCTCCAGAAGGCGTTGCTTCTTGTCCAGGGCAGCTGCAGCAGAGGTGGACCGCTCCAGCTCCAGGCTCACGTCATCCACCTCAGTCTGCAGCCGTAGCTTTGCCTTCTCCAGGGATGAGCACCTCGCATGGGCCGCCTCTGCAACCTCCTCGGCCTCCTGCAGCCGAGCTGCCAACTTCTTCCTGAGGCCATGGGGAGAGTCATGGGATCATGGCCAAGGGTTCATAAGGTCAGAGGGTCAGGAACATGGGGTCACAAGACAGAAGCATGGCCAAGGGTTCACAAGGTCAGAGGGTCAGGAACATGGGGTCACAAGACAGAAGCATGGCCAAGGGTTCACTAGGCCAGAGGGTCAGGAACATGGGGTCACAAGACAGAAGCATGGCCAAGGGTTCACTAGGCCAGAGGGTCAGGAACATGGGGTCACAAGACAGAAGCATGGCCAAGGGTTCACAAGGTCAGAGGGTCAGGAACATGGGGTCACAAGACAGAAGCATGGCCAAGGGTTCACTAGGCCAGAGGGTCAGGAACATGGGGTCACAAGACAGAAGCATGGCCAAGGGTTCACAAGGTCAGAGGGTCAGGAACATGGGGTCACAAGACAGAAGCATGGCCAAGGGTTCAGAAGGTCAGAGGGTCAGGAACATGGGGTCACAAGACAGAAGCATGGCCAAGGGTTCACAAGGTCAGAGGGTCAGGAACATGGGGTCACAAGACAGAAGCATGGCCAAGGGTTCACTAGGTCGGAGGGTCAGGAACATGGGGTCACAGGGCAGGATCATGGCCAAGGGTTCACAAGGTCAGAGGGTCAGGAACATGGGGTCACAAGACAGAAGCATGGCCAAGGGTTCGCTAGGTCGGAGGGTCAGGAACATGGGGTCACAAGACAGAAGCATGGCCAAGGGTTCACTAGGCTGGAGGGTCAGGAACATGGGGTCACAGGGCAGGATCATGGCCAAATGTTCATGATGTCAGGAACATGGTGGTCACAGGGTCCTAGACACAGAAGTGATCATAGGGTCACAGACCTAGAGCTGAAAGGGACCTCAGATCTGCACTCCATTACTCTGACTTCAGTCATCGCTCTTTCCACTGACCATGTGAACATGGGGTGAGCTGGTCAGAGACGGGGCCAAATGAGGCCAAGGGGAATAAGGGAATAAGCATTTATCCAGCACCTACTATGTGCCAGGCACCATGCTAAGCACTTCTTACAAATATTATCTCATCGGATCCTCACAACAACCCCTGGAGGTAGGTCCTGCTGTCATCCCCATGTTACAGATGTGGAAACTAAGGCAGGCAAAGGACCTGCTCAGGATCACACAGCTAGTGTCTGAGGCCGTATCTGAACTCAAGTCTTCCCCACTCCAGGCCCAGCACTCTATCCATTGGGCCACCTGGGGGAAGGGAGTGGAACAATCACATATGGGTCAGAGCATGCCACCAGTTCCCGGCCAGGGGTTCCCAGGAACATGGGGGATGAAAGTTACAGACAAGACAGTGATGGGGTCCTAGGTAGGAGTCTCAGACCCTGCAGGCAGGCAGGCAGTGGGGCCTGGCTTGGGGCTCCTTACTTGGCCTCCTCCAGCTCCTCGGTCCTCTGGATAGCATCAGCCTCATACTTGCTCCTCCACTGGGCAACCTCGGCATTGGCCTTGGACAGGAGCCGCTGCAACTCCGCCTGGGCCTCGGCCTCCTCCTCGTGCTGCTCCCTTAGGAGCTCACAGTCGTGGCGAGACGCCTGAATGGTGTGGGCCAGCGCGCTCTTTGCCTGTGTGGAGAGGACAGAGAATGAGGGGTGTCGGGAGCCAGGCAGCCCTTCCCTTTCTTAACTGCCCAGGTCCATCCTCCCCGAGCCTCTGGGTCCCCTGGGACCTTGGTCTCCTCCTCCAGCTGCCGCCGCAGCTCCTCCAGACTCTGGGTCACTGATATCTTCCCGCGGCTCAGCTGACTGATCAGAGACTCCTTCTCCTCCAGCAGGCGGCTCAGTTCCCCTGGAGGTGGGGGACAAGGCATCAGCGAGAGGAGCTCCATCCCCCTTCCCCTGCCCCAGGATCCTTCCCATCCTGCTCACGGGGACCTCACCATTCTCGGTCTGCAGCCTCCCACGCTGGGCAGTCACGTCTGCCAGTTGCCTCTGCAGCTCGTCAACCTTGATCTTGGCTTCGCTCAGATGGTCCTCGGATGCCCGGCAGAGCTTCTCTGCGTTGGTCTGGTTTGGGGAAGGGGTATCACAGTGGGACATCAGAAGGTCAAAAGTTGGAAGAGAGGTGGTGGGGGTCCCGGGGAGTGGAAACAAAGGTTGGTAAGTCAGGCATCATTAGAGTTTGGGGTCAAAGGCTTTAGAGCTGTGGATCTGAGGACAGGAGCAGAGGGTAAAGGGAAGTCATGGATCCATAGTCTGATCAAGGATCAGGGTTTGGAATTCAAGGGTCATCCTTAGGTCAGGAGGCAAAAGACACCTTAGTGGTATGGGGCCTGGAGTCAGGAAGATCTGAGTTCAAATCTTGCCTCAGACATACATAACCCCTGTTTGCCTCAGTTTCCTCATCTGTAAAATGGAGATAATCATAGCTCCAACCTCCCAGGGTTGTTGCGTGAATTAAACGAGATAATACTTGTCAAGTGCTTAGCCCAGTGCCTGACTCATAGTAAGTGTTTTATAAATGTTAGCTATTATGCAGAGGAGGAGGAGGAGGCATGTTGAGATGAGGGTAGGGTGCAGGGTCATCAGAAGTTGTCTGGGTTGGGTCAGCCAGGGTCCTAAGCCTGAAGGTGAGGTCAGGGATGGGTGAATTGGATCAGTGGTCAAGCATCCCGAATCTACCTTGCCCCGGGTCAGGGCCTCCACGTTGGCACTGAGGTCATCCACCTCCATCCTGAGCTCGCTCTTCTCCTTCTCCAGCTTCTGCCTGGCCCTCTGGAGACTGTCGATGTGCTCCCCCAGCTCAGCCGCGCTGTCCGCCTGCCTCCGGCGCAGGGCTGCCACGTTGGCCTCGTGCCTCAGGGTGGCTTCCTCCAGCTCCCGCCGCAGCCGGCCAAGCTCTGCCTCCAGTTTCCGACTGCCCTCACGCTGCCCGGCCGATGCCCCTCCCGCCTCCTCCAGCCGCTCGCTCAGCTCCTCCAGCTCTTGGGCACTCTCTGCCCGCTGTTTCTCCACCCGAGCCCGGGCCGCCCGCTCTGCCTCCAGCTCTTCCTCCAGCTCCTCTCCACGGGACTGGGGAGGGGGGCCAGGTAAGGTGTGAAGATGCCGGGGTTGCCAAAGGGATTCCCACCCCCACCCCTTGGTGGCACAGGGGAGCATTTAACGCTGCCCAAGCCAGTCAGCCAGGCTGGAACCTCACGCTTGCTGACCGCTGGACCCCATCGGGAGGAAGGGGTGAGGGTGCGAAGGAAAGGCACCTGTAGTTCTTTGATCTTTTTCTGCATCTGGGCTCCCAGCACCTGTTCATCCTCAATTCGAGAGTTCAGCTGGCTCATCTCAAAGTCCTTCCTGCAGTGGATAAGAGATGGCTATGGGTGATGTGATGAGAGGGCAAGAGCAACCAGCCTGCAGTCCAGTCTCAGACAGGGCCAAGGAGCCGTGAATGAATGAGACAGGGAGGTGGGTTTGGGTTCAATGAAAGAAAAAACTTCTTAGCAATCAGAGATGTCTAGAAGTGGAATGGACTTCAAGGCAGGTGGTGAGCTCATCATCGGAGGTCTTCAAGCAGAGACTGGATGACTGTTTGTCAGGGATTGTAGAGGGCATCTCTGGTCAGGTACAAGTTGGCCTAGATGGGCTCTGTGGGCCCTTCTAACCCCAACTTCTTGGGATTCTGTTCTGACACAGAGAAACCATAAGAGTTAGAGCCCTCTGAGCTTATTCACTCTATAGAAGAGGAAGCTGCGGGTTGGAGAAGGAAAAGAGTGGTGTTCAAGGTGACACAAGCAGTGAGGCGCTGGGCCAGAAACGGACCCCAAGGCCTCCAGCTCCAAATCCGGAGTTTTGTGCCACTATACCCATTTGGCACCTTTGTCCCTGATTCTATGTGCAGGACACTATGCTAGGTGCTGGGCAAATAAGGGTGAAAATGTACCAGCCCCCCTGCCCTCAAGGAGCTTACAGTTGAAATACTTCAAAAGCCCTGTGATTTCATCAGTCTGGGAACTCCCTCCATCCAGTTTCTTGAATTGACATGGCCACAATATTCCTCACCTGATGGCCAGCCTTTTGATAATGCACCTCTGAATTTAGCTAGGCTGGCCACTGAAGGACAGGCCCAAGGTCTATCATTATGCCCATCCTTGAATAGCACCAACCTCTCAGGGCTGTGGTGAGGTTCAAATGAGATAATATTTGTCACAGTGTCTAGAACGTGGTAGGTGCTTAATAAAGACTTGTTCTTCCTTCCCTCCTTCATTTCTCTCCTCTTCTTCCTTCCCTTCTTCCCTCTCTCCCTCTCACCCTTCCTTCCTTCCTTCCTTCCTTCCTTCCTTACTTTCTGTCTTCCTGCCTTCCTTCCTTCCTTCCTATAGTACTTTAAGACCCAGCTCAAGCCACCATCTTCTAAATGAAGACTTTCCTGATCCCCCCCAATTGCTAGCATGCTCTGTCGCTACCTTGTATTTAACTGCTTTGCATGTATTTATATTTATTAGCTTTCTGTCTATGCTGTTTGCATTTTTGTATGTACTTGTCTTCTCTATAAGAATGTAACCTCCTTGTGACTGGGGATCATTGCATTCTTTGCACTTATATCCTCGGCACCAGCACCTGGCACATAGTAGGAGCTTAATAAGGTCTTATTGACTGATCGATTGTTCCTTCTCCTGTCCCTCGGAATCATGCCAGGTTTATAAAATGTTAATTACCAAAGGTCCATACTTTCTACTATAAACTCAAAAACCCATCTCAGATGCTTCCCTGTGCCTTACTTCTCCCACTTCTGTCTCCCCAGACCCTAGGCCTTACCCACTGAGTCCTGAAGTGTGCAGAAGGCTGAATAGTCTCCAGAGCAAATTTAGATCTTTGCACATCAATGGTATGGTTTGGAGTTGGAGGCACCAGCCCTGAGAGTCTCTGATATTTTATGAGCCTGACCTGGCCTCCGCCATCCCTGCCTTGGAGTGCACCTGGCCCTGAGCTATCTGGTCCACAGTTGCCTTGAGGGCATATAAGAGCCCATTTTATCCAAACTCTCTTATTTTACAGATAAGGAAACTGAGGCCCAGAGAGAGGAGAAATGATGCCCCAGACCACCAGCTTCTACCCTCTATCACTATACACTAGACCCACTTTTTGAGCTTCTCCTCCAGCTGCCGCCGGTCCCGCTCTCCATCTGCCACTGACTCCTGGGTGAGCTTCAGGTCCCCCTCTAGCTTCCTCTTGGCCCGTTCCACATCCAGGCGTAGTTTCTTCTCCTGCTCTAGGGAGCTTTCCAGCTGTGGAAGGCAGGAGTACAAGCTCAGGCTTTCTCAGTTCTTTCCTCTCCCAGCCCCAGGGCTGCCCATCCTCTCCCATCCCTGCCTGGGGCCCTGTCTGGGGCCCAGTCCAGGGCCCAGATGGCTTCCTCCTCCTGCACACACCTGCCAGGTCACACTTACATCATCCACCTGCTGCTCCAGCTTGACCTTGGCTTTGCTCAGAGTGTTGACCTT
Organism: Trichosurus vulpecula; assembly: GCF_011100635.1. Taxonomy (NCBI): domain Eukaryota; kingdom Metazoa; phylum Chordata; class Mammalia; order Diprotodontia; family Phalangeridae; genus Trichosurus; species Trichosurus vulpecula. The sequence goes on along the minus strand of NC_050575.1, from coordinate 101,221,841 downwards.
GTCCTCCTCAGTCTGCAAGTCATCCAGCCCTTGCTGGTGGGCTTCCTGCAGAGCCTTCTTCTCCTTTGTCAGCCTGACAATTGTTTCATCCCGCCCAGCCATCTCTTCCACCAAGGTCTTCACCTGAACCAGGAGAAGTGATGAGATGACAGGTGGAAGAAGACATGGGAGCTGGAGGGGAGATGGTTCTCCTTCCCTCCATTTCAATCTTAGGTCTTCATCCCCAAGTCTTGGGTCAGAGCTGGAGGGAAACTTAGAAGTCATCTTGTCCAAATCCCTAATTTTTTTCTTTTTTTAAAAATTGTTTTATTATTTAACATTTTTAAATTTTCAACATTGATTTCCACAAGAATTTGAGTTACAAACTTTCTTCCCATTTCTACCCTCCTCCTGCCCATGACATATATTCTGATTGTCCCTTTCCCCAGTCTGGCCTCCCTTCTATCACCCTACTCCCCACCCCATCCCCTTTTCCCACACTTTCTTGTAGGGCAAGATAGATTTCTTTACCCCATTGCTTGTATATCTTATTTCCCAGTTGCATGTAAAAGCAACTTTTTTCTGAGCATTTGTTTTTAGAACTTTGAGTTCCAAATTCTCTCCCTTCTTCCCTCCCCACCCACCCTCCTTGAGAAGGCAAGCAATTCAACATAGGCCACACATGTATCATTCTGCAAAACACTTCCATAATAGTCATGTTGTGAAAGACTAACTATATTTCCCTCCAACCTATACTGTCCCCCTTTATTCAATTTTCTCCCTTGACCCTGGCCCTTTAAAACTGTTTGCTTTTGATTACCTCCTCCCCTGCAAATCCCTTATTTTATGGATAAGAAAATTGAGACCTAGAGAGAGGAAGTCACTTGCCCAAGATCACACAACAGTAAAGAAGCAGGACTGGGATTTGAACCTAGAACCTAGACTTTAAGTCAAGTTAAAACTCTTCCCATGATGCCATGCTTTTCTTCAAAGGGCTCATATTTCTCAATGTCTTGGTGAGGGGAGGAAAGGGCATAGCAGGAGAATTAGAGCCCATGGGACAGCCCCCAGGACATCTATGTTCCCATGGTGCCAAGTTCCCATATCTGCTGGCACCAACCCTTCCACAAATAGTAAAATGGAGGTTGGTGAGATGGTGTGCTTTAGTGGAAAGGGTGCTAGACCAGCAATTGAGAGACCTGAGGCCAAATTCTGGTTCTGCCATTTTCTAACTATGTGACTTCACTGAAGGCCTCTGAGCTTCAGTTTCCTTATCCACGAAATGGAGCTAATCACAGAGGAATTGGGAGGAAAGTACCATATGAACTTCGATGGGCTACCTCGCTCTGAGCCATTGATGATCTTGAACTGGTCTTTGTGGCAATGAACAGAGCGTTTAGTGGAGTAAGTGTTCTCAGTGAAGGGGGAAGACCATGGAGGAATGAAGCTGAGAGGCTTGGGTTTTTCTCCCTGTATGTCTTTACCGTGGCATGGGGGTAAGAACTAGGTGTGTGTGTTGGTCACGGCTCAGGTCTACGTAATGGCATGAATTGGGAGTTAGCAACGATGGGTGCCACGTTGAGAATGTGTTCTCAGACATTGACAGCGTTGCCTGCCAGAGCAGTACCGGCTGAGATGACCCCCTGACCTCCCATCCTCGGAGAACAGGGCCCAGTAGCACTGAGTGTCTTAACGGTGTTTCTCTAATTCTCATTTTCCAAGGATTCCCGCATTGACCTAGATCAGAGCTGTCCAACCTTAGGTTTTTATTGAAACAATAGACAATATATTTTGATTTGCCATTTTAGTGAGAGCTCTGCGGTTTACTAAAGCATTTATATAAATTTCTATGCTTGTAGGCAGGCTGCATAAATCACAGGGCTGCATGCGACCCGTGGGCATTTTGGACAGCCCTGACCTAGATCATTGACCTAGGTTTAGAAGGGAACTTGGGAGTTACCCAAACCTCTCATTTTACAGGAGGGAAAACTGAGGTGCAAAGAGGTTAAGTCACATATGTAGCCCAGGCAATATTCAGTCAGTTAGCCAACAAGCATTTATTAAGTGCATACTGTGTTAAGTGTTAAAGATACAAAAAAGGGCAAAGAAGTGTTCACAGTCTGATAGAGGAGACAACACACAAACTCTGTCTGTACAAGATATATACAGGCCAGATGACTCCAAGTTCAGTAGTCTTTCCAGACTTCTCACCTTCTAGATCCCAAGCCCTTTACCCCATTCCTTGACACAAAGCCCCGCTTTTCCCCCCCAGATCTCTGCTTCAGGCCTTCCCGGTGTTCTGGGTTCCTGCTTGTTTCCCAGCCCTTCCTTGTTTTAGGCTTCACCCTGGTGCCTTTCCCAATCATCTGCTCTAGTCCTGTCCAGTCCCAATTCTTTGCTATTTTCTGAGCCTTCTCTTTGCATTTCCCTCTGAGCTGGTTTTTCTTTCCCTGGTTCTCTGCTCTGGTCCAATCCAGCCCTCATTCTAGGTCTTCCCTCAGATCTAAGCACCAGCTCCTCTGGTTCTCCTGCGCCCAGTGTCTTGCTCTGGGCTCTGGACCCAGTTCTAATCCTGTGCGGTGGCTCTCCCTCATCCCACCCCTCACCACACACGAACCTTATTCTCTGTGGCATGCTTCTCCTTCTCCACCTTGGCCAGAGTCAGCTCCAGATCATCGATGTCCTTCTTGAGCTCGGTGCACTCATCCTCCAGGTGTCGTTTCCTCGCCGTAAGATCTGAGTTCGTCTCCTCTTCATCCTCCAGCCGCTCACTCAGCTCCTTCACTTTGGCCTCCAGCTGTACCTTGGACTTGATCAGAAGGTCACAGCGCTCCTCTGCATCCGCCAGGTTGTCCTGCTCCTGGAAGGAAAGGGGACAGACAGCAGGGATCGGCACCCCAGGCCCAGGGGCAGAGCAGGACCCAGAGACATGAAGCTGGGACTGAAAGGGGACAGGCTGCAGGCAGGTGAAAATGCAGATGGGTCTTATTCATTGGTTCATTCATTCATTCATTCACTAATTCATTCCCAAACATTTACGGAGTACCTATTGGGGTGTTTAGCCTGGAGAAGAAAACATTTAGGGAGAAATTTGATCACATATCTGAAAGGGAAGAGGAAGGGCATGAGCATTTATTAAGAGCCAGCTATGTGCCAGGCACTTACAAACATTGCCTCATTTGAAACTCAAAACATATCTGGGAATTATTATCCCCATTTCACTGAGGCAGACAGAGGTGAAAGAAAGACTTGTCCAGAGTCACAAAGCTAGTAAGTGTCTGAGGTCACATTTGAACTCAGGTCTTCCTGACTCCAGGCCCAGCACTCCATTCATTGTGCCAACAAACTGCCTGTAAAGGTCATTATATGGAAGAGAGGAGCTTTGCTCCATTCGGTTCAAAGGCTAAAACTAAGGTGAGACAGACAGACAGACAGACAGAGAGACAGAGAGACAGAGACAGAGAGACAGAGAGACAGAGACAGAGAGATAGAGAGAGACAGAGACTGACAGACAGACAGAGAGTTACAGAGGCCAAATTCAACTCAATATAAGAAATTTTAAAAAATAGAGCTATCCAAAAGTGAAATGTGCAGTGATGCAGTGAACAAGGTAGGTAGTGATCTCCCTGTTACTGGAGGTGTTCAACTAAAGTCTAAATGGCCACTTGCTGGGGATATTGTGGAGAGGACTGGACTAGAGACCACTGAGGCTCCTCTTCCAGCTCTCAGACTCTGCATTTCTTTTAGCTTGGGGAACAAAGATAAATAAGTCAAGATGACTCATAAAATACTAGGCCTTAAAGATACTGACTTCATATAACTTAGTTTAGTAAGAGGGAGAAGTGGGTACATCTGAATACAATTCAGTTCAGCTGGGGGCATTTGCTAAGAGACCTGTCTGAAAGACATGTTGTGAGATGACCTAAAGGATCATAAAATATCAGAGCTGGAGGGAACTTTGGAGGCAATCTAGGCCAACCTCTAGAGGAAACTGAGTCACAGAGAGACGACACGTGAAGCTGGGTTATAGATTTAGGCCTGGAAGGTACCTTGAAAGTCATCTAATGCAGAAGGGTCAAACATGTGGCCACAACACTCCTGAGTGCTGCTGAATCAGACTGAAGTATAATTCAGAAATATTTTTTAACAGTAAATAGAAATATAATAGAACATAAATACCATTAATATGTGGTTTTCAAAGTCAATATGTACCTTTAGGGATCCTTATTACGATTTAGTGGCCCTTGTTTCTATTTGAGTTGGACTCCAGTGAGCCAGGCTAATCCTCTTGCTTTATAGATGAGGACAGAGGACCAGAAAGGGGAAGGGACTTTCACACGTTCACAAAGGTAGTAATTACATTAATTACTACTTTTTCCCACAATATCACATTGTACCAGTTGTGATACAAGCTTAGCATTCAAGGAAGGCTTTTCTTCCTTTCTCCCTTCCTTCCTTCCTTCCTTCCTTCCTTCCTTCCTTCCTTCCTTCCATCCATTGATTCCCTTAATTCCATTAATTACTAATGAGATCATGATTCAAGCCTGGGTTTCACTGATTCTGAATCCAGCCCACTTTCTGATGCACTGTGACACATACCCAATAAGACCTTCAGGGGAAATTCCATAAAAGGAGGTGGTATTTGATCTGGGCATTGAAGGATGGGTAGGCTTTTTAATAAGGCAGTGGGGAAGGCAAGACAGAAGGAGGTGATGGAGAGCAGGTATTCCACATTGGGACAACCACATAAGCAAACAGGTGGAGGCAGGAAGGTACAGGCCTATGAAGGGGACATTAGGTAGATCCATTGGAATAAAGGGGCAGGATGTGTGGGGAAGTGGGAAGAAATGAGTCTAACCAGGGGTGTGCCACATCGCTGGCCTGACATAAATGTCTGCTGAATGAATTAAATGAAATGGAAGGAAGGAGGATAGGGAAAGGAGAAGGAAGGAAGGAAAGAAGAAGGACAAGAGGGAGGGCAGGAAGGAGGGAAGAAGGGAAGGAAGGAGAGAAGGAAGGAAAGAAGAAAGGAGAAAAGGAAAGATGGATGTAGGAAAGAAAGAGATGAAGGAAGGAAAGAAAAAGGAAGGATGGAAGGAAGGAAGAAGGGTAAGAGGGAGGGAAGGAAGGAGAGAAGAAGGGAAGGAAGGAGAGAAGGAAGGAAAGAAGAAAGGAGGGAAGGAAAGATGGATGGAGGGAAGAAAGAGAGGAAGGAAGGAAGGAAAAAAGGAAGAAGGAAAGAAGAAAGGAGGGAAGGAAGGAAGAAGGGTAAGACAGAAGGAAGGAAGGAGAGAAGGAAGGAAAGAAGAAAGGAGGGAAGGAAAGATGGATAGAGGGAAGAAAGAGAGGAAGGAAGGAAAAGAGGAAGGAAGGAAAGAGAGAAGAAAGGAGGGAAGGAAAGATGCATGGAAGGGAGAAAGAGAGGAAGGAAGGAAGGAAGGAAGAAGAGCCTTCCTTGAATGCTAGGCTTGTATCATGACTGGGAGAATATGATATTGTGGAAAAAACAGGTTTAGGGTCAGGAGGCCTGATTTTAAATCTCAGTTCTATTACTTACTACTCATATGGCCTTGGAAAAACTGCTTGTCTTCCCTGTTTCCTCATCCACAAAATGAAGAACCTGACCTGAATCCTTCACAGGGGACCTCTAAGATCCCTACCAGTTCTAAATCCTATCATTTGAGTCTGAGTCTTAGCTCCAATACTTACTAGTTATATTGACCCTAGGCAAGTTACTTTCTGCCTGTTTCTTCCTCTCTAAACTGAGCATCACCATCCTTGTTCTCCCTGTCTCATGGGGCTAATGTGAGGAGAGCATTTTTGCAGACTTTGACGCCTCCTGTCTAAATGTGGGTGGATCCACTGGTGTCTACTGGGGATGCCAGAAGGGCTGGTGCTCTAACTGCTGCTCCCGAGGGCCCAGCCTCCCCCCAACCCAAGCCCAGCCTCTCCCTGCCAGGGCTCACAGCCTGCAGCTGCAGGGACAGGTCGTTCTTCTCCTGGGCAATGCTGATGTGCTTCTCCTCCAGCTCCTGTCTCTTGGCCTCGGCCTCGGCCAGGGAGCTGCGCAGCCCCCGGAGCTCAGCCCGCAGGGCCCCCAGCTCCTCCTCCGCCTGCACTGAGCGCAGCAGCGGCTTCATCTTGAAGAAGAGCTTCATCCAGGACCAGTTCTTCACAGCCGCAAAAGCCCGGATATTGCACTGAATGGTGTAGAGGGCATCCCTGGAGATGGGGAGTGAGGGTCAGGGGGCAGAAAGAGCCAGGGGGAAGTCTCCAGCCCCCTGCCCCACCATGGGCAGGACACCCCTGGACTCCTCATACCGTCCCCCTCTCATGTGCTGGTGTTCAATGCGCATGAGGTGTCCCCGGATCCTCGCCTGCAGCAAGGTCAGGATCTTGGCCAGCCGCTCATCCCGAAGATCCTCCAGCACGGCCAGCAGCCCTGACTTAAAGAACACCTGCAAGGAAAAGATGGGCTTTCCTTGACCCTGTCTGACCCCTGACCGCCCCTTCCACCCCATTCCCAGTGTGAGCCCTCAGCCATAGGACTTTGGGCGAGTCATGTGCCCTCCCCAAGTTCTCAGTGTCTACGTGTATAACATGAGGGGGGTGAACTGGATGACCTTGAGATCATTTCAAGTTCTAGACCTGTGATCCTATGAACCCGTGTGTCTGGTAACCTCGGAGTGACCCTGACCTTGATATAACCCCCCTTGGTATCTCCCTGACCTCAATGGGACTTCTGATCCTTTTGAACCACTCCTAAACTCAGTGGGACCCACATGCGCGATTCCCAACGTCAGAGTGACCCTTGACCCCTGACACTTGACAGTGTGTCCCCCCCCTCATCTTGGTGTGACACCCCCCCTCACCTTGGTGTGACCAAACTTGTACTGTGTGTGGTCAATGTCCAGTGAGCCAAGGAGCTTCTCAGTGGCCTTCCTGCTATCCACAAAGGTGTCATCTGGGACGGCGCTGGGATTCAGGATGCGATATCTGGAGAGATTGTGAGAATGAAGGGGTGGCAGGTGGGTCCCTGGAAGTGAGCAGGGGATACATGGGGGAGGGGGTCAGGGACCAGGTATCATGAGGTCAAGGGGAAGAGCCATGTGTGGCCCAGACTTAGGGCTTAAACTAGAAGAGGTCAAGGTAAAGGCGGGTAGAAGGGCAACAGAGGACACTGAGTCATGGGAAGAAATTGCTTTATATCTTGATTTTAGAACCTGGTTCTATCCTGTTAAGAAGCCTTTTTTAAAAAGGTTAATTCCTTTGATTGGGAATAGATGGTCCGACATGGTCACTATGTTGGTTGATTTGATGTTAAACTGTTGGACTACGTTGGAGTGATTTGTTTTCTTTTTATTAAGTTTTTGTTACAAAGGATGGTTTACTAGTGGGGGGGGAGGGGAGGGATATATTTGGAAATGTGTGTGATATAACCAAAAAAGGCATCATTAAAAATAATATTTAAAAAAGTTAACTCCTTTGGAATGTTCCTAGCATCTGTTTCATCTTTGTGATACCCAACCATAAGATAACAACAGATTTTAGATCTGGAAGAGTCCATAGAAGCCACCGAGTCTAACCCCCTCATTTTACAGATAAGGAAATTGTGTCACAGAGAAGTTTAGTGACTTGTCCGAGATAACACAGCTAATAAGTATCTTAGGACAAGATTTGAACCCAGGTCTTTCTGATTTGAATTCCAAATCCCTATCTGCTATCTAGTATGATGTTGCTTCTTAGCTCCTCCAGTCAAGCTTCCTCCTGCCTAAACATAACAGCCTCTTAAATGACATTCTTCCCTTTCTATAAGGCACAACTCTGAGCATCTCCCTCCTCTTGCTCAAAAACCTCCACTGGCTTCCTATCACCACTAGAGAATAAAATTCCAAACTCCTCATCCTGGCATTCAAGGCCTTCTATGATCTGGTCCCAATCTTCTCCGCTACAAACAGGCTAGGTTTCCCCAAATACTTGATTCCCAGCTCTGACCCTTGGCTCATACATTTCCCCTTCCTAGAACGCCCTCTTTGCCTCCTCTTGTAATCATTTTCATCCTTCAGGACCCATCTTGGAGCAGCCAGGTGGCTCAGTGAGTAGAGCACTGGCCCTGGAGTCAGGAAGATCTGAGTTCAAATTTGACCTCAGACACTTGACACATTTACTAGCAGTGTGACCTTGGGCAAGTCACTTAACCCCAATTGCCCTGCCTTCCCCCGGGCAAAAAAAAAAAGACCCTTCTGTCCATCTTTCTCCAAGCAGCCAACCATTCTTCTAAGTCCTCATAGACCTGACTGACAGGCCTCAAGCATGCAAAATCTTGTCTGATTATTTAACTTTACATATGCATTATGTGGATTTTGTTTTCCCAGCAAGATTCTTGGATTTCATAAGGGCAGGGCTTGCAGCTTTGTCCCTATGTGGCCATTTACTACCGAGGAAGAAATGGAGGAGAACCTATAGCACTGTCACATTGTCACAGGGAGCAGGGGAGTCACGGACCGCTGTCGGAAATCCATGTAAAGCAGGCGGTTGGGGAAACCCTGGCGGCAGATGCGGATTCCTTCTAGAACTCCATTGCAGCGTAGCTGGTGTAGCACCAAGAAGGCATCCATCACTCCTGGGATGGGGATCAGGGGGTAGAGGTCAATGGAGACTAGATCTCAGCCCAACCTCCAGAAAACCCAGCAAAGACAAGTGGGGACAGGCAGAGATCTCTGAGGTTGTGTGCAATATATCAGGGAGCGGGGAAGGGGAAGGGATGATGATATCAGGTGAGGTCGCCCAGTCCCAGGTTTCTCTGCCTAATACCCTCCGGACACCAGAATTCCCCAAATCCCCAAGTGCACAGTCAGGTGCCTACCTGGTGTCTTGCTCTCATTAGGGACGATGCAGCGGACAAAGTGTGGCTGGGTGGCCCGTAGGTTGGTCATCAGTTTATTGAGGTTTTCCTGGACAGGAGAGGAGGCAGTGAGTGGGGGATAAAATGAGAGGGAGCCCCTGGCATCCCCTCTCAGCTGATTGCCCCTCTCACCTCCCAGTATTCCTGGTCATGTCCCAAACCCCTGGCTTTGGGGTTCCTTATGTCTGTTTCATGGCCTCCCCATCCCCTATGGAGTTTCCACATTCCTCAGCTTTCCCTGTGCCTTCATGAGTCTCTCTTACTTCCAGAGACCCTCTATGCCTGAGCTGGCCTGCTTCTTGGTTCATGAGATTAAGAGTAGGCAAGGGCCTTAGAGATGATATAGGCAATGCCCTCCGCATTTTACAAATGAGGACACCAAGGCCCAGAGACAGCAAAGGACTTGTTGCCCAAGGTCACACAGCTGAATATCTTTCTACATGCCCCAGGGCTCCAGTGACCCTTTGGTATTCTCCACTGGTGACTCCCATGGCCAATCCTTCCAAGCCCCCAACCCCAATCCCCATCTGCCACCAGCTTGGTCCCAGATGTGTGGGGCTGGGAAACTGTATAGACTTGTTGTGATGTTCACGTAGAGAAGAATTAAACATCACTGCAAGTCTTAACAGCTGCCCACCCAGAGATGCAGGGGACTGGCTGAGGAGAGGGGTTAGTGCCCAGGGGAGCAGGGAAGGCATTGCCCCCTCACCTTGTGCACCTGGGACACCGTCTGAAACGATGCCGCCTTCTTCCGCTTTTCCTTCACCCCAGATTTGGGGCCCTCAGCTGGTGGAGACAAGGACACGGGTCACATGGAAGGGACAGCTCCCCATTGCACCCTTCATCCCTGGATCCCCCCACCCTAGGCTACGGGGTGGGGGGACTGACCTGAAGCAGTGGTAGAAGCTGAGTAGCTCTCATAGAGTGAAGCCAACAGTTTGTTCTGGGATTTCTGGAAGACAGGGACGACAGTCTCATTCAGTGGGTCCTTGTTCTTCTCCAGCCATCCCACGATGCTATAGGGTACCTGAAGTAGAAAGAGCCAGGAGCAGGGGTGGGATCAGGCCTTCAGTATGCAATGGTAAGCACCTCCCATGTACATGATACTGTGGTCAATGCTGGAGATACAAATGACAAAAGTAAAACAGCCCTATATTCTTATATTCTATTGGATGGAAGGTTGAGATAAGGGTAAAGGATATGAATAGGGTTAGGGTCAGGGTTGGGATCAGGGTCAGGGTGTCAGAGGTCAGAGTTGGGATTAAGGTTAAGGTTAAGGAAAGTTAAAGAAGGTTGGGGGCCAGGGGCCAGGACTGGTACACACCACCCCAGCGTAGTGCACAATCTCAAAATGTGCTTCATATTTGCGCTTCTTATCTGGCCGCGGCTTCTGGAAATTGGGTGATTTCCCAGCATGGTTGTCATAGAGCTTGGCCCGGAAGCTCACATCAGAGGCCTTAGGGAACATGCACTCCTCCTCCAAGATGGACAGGATGCCCATTGGCTGCAGAGTCAGAGCGGGAGGCAGGTCAGTGGGCACACATGCATGCAACACACCAGAACATCTGAAGTCCTTCGCTATCTGGCCCCTTCCTCACTTTCTGGTCTTTTTATACCTTACTCTTCTTCATATACCCTACAATCCATCTATACCAGTCTCCTGCTATTCCTCAGGGGACATTCCATTTCCCAACTCCCTAAATATGAAGTGGTCACCCCAATGCCTGGATGCTCACCCTCCTCCCCTCTGACACCTGGTTTCCTGCAAGGCTCAGCTCCAATCTCACCTGTGGCCAGAGGCCTTCCCAGCCAACCCCCATGGGGCCCCTTCTTTCTGAGATTACCTTTCATTCATGCTTTATATATCTTGTCTGTGTATGTGTGTGTATGTATTATATATATATACATATATATATATATGTATGTATATGTATAGTTATTTTCAAGTCATATACCCCATTAGAATGTGAGCTTCTTGAAGGGAGGGACTATGTTTTTCCTCTTCTTTGTATCCCCAGTGCTTAGCACAGTACCTAACACATAGTAAGCACTTAACTGACTGACTCTCTCTCTCTCTCTCTCTCTCTCTCTCCCTCTCTTCTCTCATCTCCCTTCTCTCTCTCTCTGCCTCTCTCCTCTCTCTCTGCCTCTCTCCTCTCTGTCTGTCTCCCTCTCCCCTCTGTTTTCCCTGTCTCTGTTTCTCCTCTCTGTCTCTTTCCTCTCTCTCTCTCTCTCTCACACACACACACACACACACACACACACACACACACACTGATAAGATAATCAGAAGAGTCCTGGATATGGAGGCAGGAGACCTGGGTTGTTCTACTCTCAACTCCGCCGATAACTCATTATATAAACTGGGTAAGCCTCTAAATTTCTCTGGGCCTCACTTTCCTCATGTGTATAATGGAATTATTAATAGAGTCATTCATGAAGAGCGAATGAGAAGACTTACACCAATATTGGACGCCATGCCGTGGAGGACCTGATAATTTTATCTCCAGAATGTCTATTCCTGCTCTCCTGGTTGGTGAGGAGCCATCTATATCAGGCCTGGCTAAGTTACACTTAATTTACTCCCTGGCTATCTATCTCCTTTCCAGCTGCCTTGCTGCCCCAATCAGAGGCCGGGTTCCAAACCAAAACACCCCTCCCTGGCTGCTGCTCCCAGCTCTTGAAGATAGCTATCATCCCCACAGGGAACACTGAGTCAACATCAGCCTGGAAGACCCGGGATTGAGCCCCTCCTTTGGCCTACCTAATTTATGGTGACCCTGGACAAGCTATTTAAGCTCTCAGTGCCCCTAGGGGACTCTCTAAGACAAGCTGATGAAGCTGGAGGACCAATGCCACTGGTGGATGGAGTTTCCTCCTTGGGAGTTAATGACACGGAGGAAGTCACTTGTCATGACCCCCTGCCCAGATCTTCACTACCATGGCTCTCCCCAGCATTCTCAAGGGAACACTTGGGCCCCCTTCCCTTCCTGAAAGCGCAGAGCCCACCTTCTCAATGAGGTCGATGCAGGGCTGTAGGTCAAGGCCAAAGTCAATGAACACCCACTCGATGCCCTCCCGGCGATATTCCTCTTGCTCCAACACAAACATGTGCTGGTTAAAGAACTGCTGAAGCTTCTCGTTGGTAAAATTGATGCACAGCTGTTCAAAGGAGTTAAACTGCAGATGGGACATGGAAGAGGAATGTATTAGGTACTCCCTATGGGCAAGGCAGCTAGGTGGCACAATGGAGACAGCTGGGCCTGGAGTCAGGAAGACCTGAGTTCAAATCCAGCCTCAGACACTTACTAGCAGCGTGACCTTGGGCAATTCACTGGACCTCTGTTTGCCTAGGATAAATATATAACAACTGGCTCTCTGGAAGGGGTAGGGGGTGCACTTTAAAGTTTCATCTTCATTATTAACAACGATAATATGGAGAGACAGTATGGTGTGGAGGAGAGACCTGGCTTCAGTCAGAAAGGCCTGAGTTCAAATCATGCTTCTTACACATTCTGATAGAGTCTAATTTGTCAGTGCCCCATCATATATTTCAGCATAGATTCTTATCTGCATGGCATTCTTCACCAGGCGTCTAATACTGATGAAATCACAGGTCTGGTTTTTAGAAAAAATGATTTGTATTCATGTAGCACTCTAGGTTTACAAAATATTTCCTCGTACCATACAAAGCTGCTGGGTGAGTTCTGAGGGGTAAGTTTGCCCCCAACAGGAGAGATCAGGGAAGGTATCTTGGAGGAGGTGGTATTGAGTCAGGTATTAGGGGAAGGGGAAAAAATTCAACAGGTGAAAGGTGAAGGGAGGGATCCCTGACCAAATCTTTTTGTCCTTTAGTTGTTTTTCAGTTGTGTCCGACTCTTCCTTTTCCCATTTGGGTTTTCTTGGCAAAAATACTTGAGTGGTTTGCCATTTTCTTCTCGAATTCATTTTACAGGTAAGGAAACAGGGGCCAATAGGGTTAAGTGACTTGCCCAAGGTCACACAGCTACTAGGTGTCTGAGGCTGGATTTGAACTCAGGAAGATGAATCTTCCTGACTCCAGCCCCAGTGCTCTACCCACTGTGACACCTACCTACCCCAATCTAATCAATTCTATTCCAATAAATTCAGCTCTCATTTCTATGTGAATGATTGCCTGAGGCGGCTAGATGGTGCAGTGAATAGAGGCCCGGATCTGGAGTCAGGACAACCTGAGTTCATTCAACTCCAGACTCAGATACTTACTAGCTATGTGACCCTGGGCAAAACTCTATTTGTCTCAGTTTCCTCATCTGTAAAATGGGATGGATAATAATAGCACCTCCCTCACAGTGTGCTTGTAAGGAAGAAATGAGATAATATTTGAAAAGCATTTAGCACAGTGCCTGGCACACAGTAGGCATTATATAAATGCTTATTCTCTTCCCTTCCTAGGAAGAAATTCTTTTTCAGACATGGGTACGGAGAGGGAGCTGAAGAATTGAGGAGATGATGCGCCTGTGCCATCATAAAACTACGCTGGAGCCCCTTCATTGAGGGGTCATCCATTGCATGTGGGTATCTACCTCCTCCCCTAGGAAGCTGAGGGACCTACAGAATTAAGCGGTCATGGATGCACGGGAGCCAAGAGCCCAGGGACCAGACTGGTGCCTGCCTCCTGGCCCCCTCACCTCAAAGATCTCGAAGCCAGCGATGTCCAGCACCCCGATGAAGAACTGCCGGGCCAGCTTTGTGTCCAGGGTTCGGTTAATACGCATGACCAACCATCTAAAGAGCCGGTCATATGTAGCTTTAGCCAGAGCCCCCACAGCAAACACCACCTGCAAGAATGCCCCGAGGGACTGGGTTAGGAACAATTCTGACCCTGGGAATTCAGGCTCTCAGGCAGGCCCCTCCTCGCTAAGGCCCCGCCCCTTCATCAGGTAGGCCTCTCCCCCACTCCTCAGGCAAGCTCCGCCTCCCTCCTCAGGAAGGCTCCGCCCCACCACTCCTCAGACAGGCTCCGCCCCTCTCAGGTGGTCCCCTAAGCTCCCCTAAGTCCATCCTCATGCTCCCCACTACTCAGGCAAGCTCCGCCCGTATCCTCAGGTAGGCTCCGCCCCTCCTTTGGACAGGCTCCGCCCCCTCCTCGGGTAGGCTCCGCCCTCTCCCTTCTCTTGCTCCTTTTTTTTGTCCCTCTCACCTGGTCTTCTTGCTGTCACCCTCTTCCGCTCTTCTGTTCCCCAACACTTCTCCTCTCTATCCCCCCCCATTCGTCTCTCTGTTCCCTAACACCTGCTCCTCTGCCTCTCATACCTGCTCCTCTCTATTCTCCCTTACTTTCTTTTCTCTGTTCTGTCTTACCTTCTCCTTTGTCCCCTTCACTTTCTTCTCTCTGTCCTCCCCCCTCACCCATTCCTCTCTCCTCTCTCACCTATTCTTCTGGCCCTCCACACCTGCTCCTCTGTCCTCCCTTCCTGCTTCTCACTATCTCCACATACCTGTGCCTCTGACCCCTCTCCTGTTTCTCTGTCTCCCTTCATCCGTTCCTCTGCCCCCACTGATCCCTCTCTGATCCCATACCTGCCTTTCTCTGTCTCCTCTCACCTCCTTTTCTGTCCCCCTTCATTTTCTTTCTCTGTCCCCACTCACTTGTTCCTCTGCCCCCATGCCGCTCCTCTAGCCCCCCTTACCTGTTCCTCTGTCCCTCCACCTAATCCTCTCTGCCCCGCTATCTGCTTCTCTGTCACCTCTCACATGCTCCTTTGTCCCCCTCGCCCCTGCTCCCCCTCATTCCACTCACCTGCTCCACACTCTGTCCCTTGGTCACATACTCATTCCCCACTTTGACTCGTGGGTGCAGCAGTCCCTTTAGGAGGTCCCCACTGCTAATCCCCATCAAGTAGGCAGCCTTATCTGCACCTGTGGGGGTGATCAGGAGAGATTCAGCAGTTTGGGGGGCTGTGGACATTGGAGGTAACACCTGGTAGGACTGGGGGCCATTGTCCCCAAACTACACAAGGGTATCAGTGACAACAGGGCAGGGGCAGAGTCCAGGATCTGAGTCTCACTTTCAGTGCCATCCGCCTCTGCCTGCTCCTCCCGCTGCTTCTGCTTGAACTTCATGTTGCCAAAGTGCATCAGAGCGCCCACTACTTTGTAGCAGGCACACTTTTCATCTACGCTGAAGCCCAGGATGTCCATAGCGTGCTGGGCAGGAGAAATGGGAAGAAGGTCACACAGGATATAAGCGTCCTGAGCCCCAAACATCTTCCTCTTTCCCTTATTTGTGCCCTCCATGAATCTCCACTCTGTCACCTAACATCCTGAGCCCCTCCAATACATCTCCCTCTGTCCCTAAACACCTTCTATGTTCCCCTAAGTCCACCCTCATGCCCAAGCCTCCCAACTGTCTCTGTTCTTCCATACCCCTGGCTCCCTAGATGTTCTTCCTGCTTTTCCACTGCCCTGCCTCTACATCTCCCTCTGGCCTCCCAGAATGTGTCCCCTGCCCCTCTAACATCCTGGGCTCCCTGTAGGTCTCCTTCTGCCCTTCTCATGCTAGAGGTTTCCATCCCCCCCAATATACATCAGTTGCAATCAGCTCTTGTCCATCATCCATATTGTCCACAGTCGTGACGCCCTGGCTGCAGAAGTGGTAGTCATAGGGGTTCAAGGAGAGCAGCAGCATGTCTGAGGACACACAGAGAAATTTTAGGCCTGGCAGGGACAGTTTTCTCCCTGGGGCAGGCCTCTGGGCATAGGCTAGCATGAGGGGACCCCAGAGAGAAGGATGCTCAAACCAGAGGTCAGCCCCTATCCAGAAAGCTGCCAGGGACTCCAGCCAGGGCATCCACTCCCTGAATCAACCCTGGGTCTCAAGAAGCTCCCCCAAGGCTTGCCTTCATCCTGCCTCCCATGGCCCCTGGAACCCAGGCCACCTGTTTCTTCTTTTCTAGCTGACAACCCTGAGCCTCTCTATACCTTGGTCCTTGTGAGACAGGGCAGCCCCAGTGGCTCCTTCCTTCTTGTCCCCATAGTGACCACATAGCCCTGGGCAGTTTCACACTCAGAACTGCAGAGACCAGAAGGTAAAATACGGCTTGGGGAAGCAATGGACCTACTCTAAGCATCTCCAGTGTCAGCCAGTCAAGGTTCTCCCTGGCTCCCCTATTCCTCCTAGTAATAATTTCATTTCTCTAGCGCTTAAGGTCTACATGGCGCCTTCTGCCCAAATACCTTATTAGACAGGCAACACAAGTATTATATACACCCATTTTACATATGTGTAAACTAAAGGTCAGAGAGCTTAAGCAACCTGCCTATACACACAGCTGGTAGATAGGAGAGTCAGAATTCAAAGCCAGGTCTCCTGATTCCAAGTTGAAGAGGATGCTTTCTCTGTTCCTTCCTTCCTCCCAGTAGCCCAAGGTAGTAGAACAAGGGCTGGCCTTGAAGTCAGGAGGCCTGGCTTCGAAACTTGACTCAGATATTCACTGGCTGTGTGACTTAAGCCTAATCATTTCACTTCTCTGCTTATCTATAACATGGGGGTCAATGCTTGTAAACCCCAAATTTAACAGAATCGAGAGTTCTTTTTTTTGGTCTTGGAACCAGCCCCTCCTTCCCCCTCCCAGAGTGGAAGCCACTCCTCTTCTCTCTCCCAGCATACCCTTTGAGGAAGAGACAAGGGGACCTATAGGTGCTAAATGAGGTATCGATGGGGAGCAGGGAAAGGAGAGGGAAGGGCTTTGTAAATGCGAAAGCCCTAAATCAAAGTGAGTTATTCTGATTAGCTGTGACTTTAGGAGGGCCTGCTTCTGCTTTCTCTGAACCCCTATGACTAACGTTTTCTCATTTATGAGATGGGGCTAATAAGCCTTCTTTCATTCGCTCCTCCTGAGGAGTGCATTCTGAAACCTTTAAACACTGGAGAAGTGTGGCATCATCATTATTACTATTCGTGATAATTACCCATGGACATCTCAGAGGAAACTCTAGGCACGCTGTCTGGAGGTCAAGATCTTTGACATTTTAGGCCTCTCCTTGACAGATGGTGGCCACTTGTCTCCAGATGGGGGCTCCCTATTGCACTCTCTCATTTCCCTAATACCTGATCTTCTCCTCCACCCTCTGTCCTCCTGACCCAGTACCCAGGGCTTTGCTGGAGCTAGCTCTAACCCACTTGAGAGAGGATTGCTAAATTTTCAGGGTGAGCATCATTTACACCTCAGAAACCGGCAAACACTTCAAATTAGGCCTTCATGTATTGTTTTGTTAATTTTCCAGTGATGGTGGGTAAAATGTTAAAAATGTAGATTAAACTTAGAAGTGTATCCTGCAGACATTTTTTCAAACATCATTAAACGTTTATCCACACACTGGTGCTTGCAACCCCATGCCGTTTGGACCTGGTCCTACTCGGTCCCCCTTTCCCACCTCCTTCACCCCCTTACCCTGAAGCTCTGGCTTCTTCCCTGACAGGATCTGGTAGTAGATATGATAGCCTCGCTCCCCGGGCAGCTGGAAGATCACTCGGGATTTCTCCAGGAGGTCTGGGTGGGAGGCAGGAGGAAGGGAGGAGTTAGGACCCAAGAGGAGGACAAAGTAGCCTAGATTCTCCTATGGGCGGGGTGGGGGTAGGGGGGTGGGGGGGTGGGGTGGGGGGGGTGGGGATCGGGGCAGGAAGCTGCCCTAGAGGACAGTTGGGCAACCCTTTTGCTGATGCAGGAGGATCCTGGGATGTGTATGAGTGAGAACATGGCTATGTGGGTGAATGAATGAATGTGAATCTGCCCCAAAATGTATTCAAATCTGTAGCAATGTTATCTGTGTGTTGGCAGATTTGTTTCTGTATCTATCTGTCATTGTGTCCATGTCCATGAGAGTGTCAGCATGTAAGGAGGTGATGTACATGGTACAGGAAAAAGAACATTGACTCCGAAGTCAGGGGACCTGTCTCTGAGAGCTTATTATCTATGTGACTTTGGACAAGTCCCTTAACCTCCCTGTGCCTCAGTTTCCTCAATTGTAACATGGAGGGGTTGGACTAACTCTAACTCTATGATCCTATGCATGTGTTACTATATCTATATAGTCATATGTGTACGTGTGCATATTTGTGTGTCAGTGGCAGGGGGAGGTGGGACTGTGCTGTGTATGTGTGTGAGAGAGGGATGGAAAGCCAGAGAATCGGGATATTCTCATTCATTCAACAAACATTTCCTGTGTGCCTAGATTGGTGGGGGATACAAAGGTTTGTGCCAGAGACACACGGATACTAGGTGCTCTGGGAGCAGTCACAGGTAGGAAGCAGGACTTCCTCTGAGTCTTGGAGGATGGACAGGGTTTGGAGGTGGGGGGTGGGGGAACAAGAATCAACAGCATAAGCAAAGGTGAGAACAAGTATGGTGTGTTAAGTTGAGCTGGGGTGTTCTTGTTTGGTGTGGCCGACTCTTTCGTGACCTCATTTGAGATTTTCTTGGCAGAGACGCTAGAGCGGTTTGCCATTTCCTTCTCCAGCTCATTTTACAGATGAGGAAACTGAAGCCAGCAGAGTGAAGTGACTTGCCCAGGGTCATACAACTAGCATCTGAGGCCAGATTTGCAATCAGGTTTTCCCAACTCCAGGTCTGGCGCTCTATCCGCTCCGCCACCTAACTGCCCCGCCGGACTGGAATACAGAGATGGTTCCCAAGACTGATGACAATATGGCAGAAGACTAACACCAGACTGAGGAGACTGGACTTTTTCCTACGCGTGAGGGTTGGGGAGGAGGGGGGAGCCATTACGGGTCTTTGAGGAGGAAAGTAACATAGTTATATGGTTAGATTGATAAGTTAGGGATCGAGACTGGACTTGACACTTTATTAGGGCAGGCAGCCATGTGGAAGTGCTTAGAGTGCCGAATCTGGAGTCAGAAAGATCTGAGTTCAAATTTGACCTCAGACACTTAATAGCTGTGTGTCTCTGGACGAGTCACTACCTCTGTCGGCCTGAGTTTCCTCATCTGTAAAAAGGGGATAATAATGGAGGAGAAGGGGGAATAAGCCTCTATATGGCACCTACTAAGTGTCGGGTACTGTGGCACATGCTTTACATGTTATTTCCTTTGATCCAGGGTTGTTCTGAGGGTGAAATGGGATAATGTTTGTAAAGTACTTTTTAAACTTTAGAATGCTATATAAATGTCAGCCATTATTAGAAATATTAGTTATAGGGAACTCCCAGGTGAGGAAACTCCCCCCACTAAGGAAGGATGGCGCCTTGTTTACAACTTAATTCTTAAGGAATTGCCCAGAATACCGAGAGGTTCATTGTCTTGCCCAGGGTAACAGAGCCAGTGCATGTCAGAGGCAAAACTGAATCCCAGATCTTCCTGGCTTCGAGGTCAGTTCTCTAGCCACTAACCCCTACTGCCCTCCCTCTGCTTGTCATGAAGAGAGGGCAGTTCTATGTGAAGGGTGGATTGGAGGTGGGGGACACTGGGGGTAGGGAGACCAGTTAGGAAGACATTATAGTAATCCAGGCAAGAAGGGAGACCTAAATTGGAGAAGAGGTGGCAGTAAGGGGAGAGATGAGGGAAATATTTTTTTTGAAAAAAATCCTCAGGTCTTGGTGACTGGAGGCACAGAATAAGAAAGGGGGAATTTGCAATAGAACTGTGACCTCTGGTCAAGCTCACAATCCTCATTCTCTCTGTCTCTCTGTCTGTCTCTGTCTCTCTCTCTGTGTCTCTGTGTCTCTCTGTCTCTCTCTGTCTCTCTGTCTCTCTCTCTCTCTGTCTCTCTCTCTCTCTCTGTCTCTGTCTCTCTGTCTCTGTCTCTCTCTGTCTCTCTGTCTATGTCTCTCTGTCTGTCTCTCTCTCTCTTTCTCTCTCTCTCTCTCCCTCTCTCTCTCTCTCTCTATCTCTCTCTCTTTCTCTCGCTCTCGTTCTCTCCCCCTCCCTCCTATTCTGCCTTCTCCGTTTCTTCTGTCCCTGAAACTGGTGCTCCTAAATCTCTCATCCCTGTTATAAGACAATCCTGAAATGTCAAGCCTGGATGACTGGGAGGTTGACAGGGCTGGGGAAAGCTAGAGGTGTGAAAAGAGCAAGCCTGTTTTTGTTTCTGGGTCTAGTATACAGAAAACCAGAACCTTCTGCCCCCTCCATTCCCCCTCCCCTCTCATCCTTCCCTCTGACTTACAGCTATCGATATCGGCAGATGCCAGCTTTCCTGATGGTCCAAAGTGGATCCGGATGAACTTACCCTGAGGAGTGAAAAGGACACAGGCAGGCTGTGAGTAGGCCTGGATTCTAGGGTTCCCAGCCCCCATTCACTCCATGCCCATCCCAGTATACCTAAGACCCTGCACCTCTACTCCCCCTGTACCAATCCTTGATGGCTGATGTTCTTCTTCCAGCCCCCTCACCTGCTCCTCTCTCTATCCCCTCACCTATTCCTCTTTACCCCAGACCACTTAGCTGTGGGACTCTGACCCTAACTGCTAACTGCTGGGGCCACAGGGCTATTTCCCCCACCCCACACCTCCTTTATTCCCTCAGTTGCCCCAGGAATAACTTACAAAACGGGAGGAGTTGTCATTCCTCAGGGTCTTGGCATTTCCAAAGGCCTCCAAAGCTGGGTTGGCCTCGATGATTTGATCTTCGAGGGTTCCCTGGAGTGGAGGGGAAGTAAAAGGGGAGGGCATCTTAATTGGGGGCTTCTGACTACAAGCATAGCTGAGAGTTAGAAGGGGAAGGCTGACAGGAAGATGCCTTTTATTTTTTAATCTCCCAGCCTTGCTTACTAAGAGACACAAGGGTAGCAGTGAGGGGAAGCCCTGGGAGTACATGTCTCCCTCTCTCCTCCCTAAGACCCCCAAACTCACCCCAGTCTTAGTTGCCAAAAGTTGCTGGAAAAAAGAGAGATAGAAAGAGAGATAGTGAGAAACCATTGTGAGGTGAAGGCAAAGGGCCAAGGGCAGCATGTTGGTTAGTGGGGAGAACCTGGGCAGGATTAACTTGAACCACCCAAATGGCCTCCCCCCAACTGGAGGATAACCTCCCCCCCAGAGTTCTTCTGGGAGAAGGAAGAAGGGACAGATGGAGAAATGCAAAAGGCAGGAGGGACAAAGGGGGAGAGAGAGGGAGGAAAGGAGAAAAGACAGAGGGGCTGGGGGGGCTGGGGTGGGGGGGTGCTCCCTGGTTGCTCTCTACTCCCTCTCCTCCAGCCCACTTCAGCCAGAGACTCCCACCAAGAGTCTCTCCTTTGTCCTCCCTCTCTGTATGTGGACTCAAAGTCAGGAAACTGGAGTAGGAATCCTGAATCTAGCATTTCCTAACCGTAGGTCCTTGAGCCAGCTAGGTTTCTATTCTGAGCCTCAGTTTCCTCATCTGTAAAACAGGGGTGATGATACCTGCCCTGGCTCCTTCACTGATCTATGAAGATGAGCAACCTTTGTTATCCTATCCCCTGCCCCAGTATGGCCTGGCTTAGAGGTTCAGCTCACTCTCAGTTGCTGACCCCATGGGACCAAAGTGGACCCCCCTTCACCCCAGAGCACTGAGTTATGAGAAATGACTTAGACTTATAGAATGTCAGAGCCATAATGGCCCTTGGAGAATACTGAGTCCAAACTCCTTTAATATGGGAAGAAACAGAGACCCAGGAAAGGCAATAAACATGCCCAAGGTCACCTAGTACTAGAATCCAGATCT
Organism: Trichosurus vulpecula; assembly: GCF_011100635.1. Lineage (NCBI taxonomy): Eukaryota > Metazoa > Chordata > Mammalia > Diprotodontia > Phalangeridae > Trichosurus > Trichosurus vulpecula. Next base: position 101,200,278 of record NC_050575.1, on the reverse strand, counting down.
CTTGACTCCCCATTTGGGATTCTTACATTACCTGGGATTTGGGGGTCTATTGGGCCAATTGAGGGCAGCTAGGTGGCACAGCGGATAGAGCACCAGGCTTGAGTCAAGAAGACTCATCTTTCTGAGTTCAAATCCAGCCTTAGACACTTACTAGCTGTGTGACCCTGGGCAAGTCACTTAACCCTGTTTGCCTCAGTTTTCTCATCTGTAAAATGAGCTGGAGAAGGAAATGGCAAACCACTCCAGTGTCTTTGCCAAGAAAACCCCAAATGAGGTGACAAAGAGTTGGACATGACTGAAAAAAAAGTGAATGACTGACTCGGCCAGCTGCAAAGACATAAACATATTTTTCCCTGCCACCATCTCTCAGAAGTAACAAGTCTAAGTGTAGACGTGTGTAAGAAGGTAAGGGGGACTCCCTTTCTGCACACACACTATACTCCTTGGAGCGGTTCCCCAAAGCCTGGCTACAACAATACAACATGGCCCCCAGAAATGCTAATTAATTAAAAGAGAGGCAGAAGGGAAAATGTGCTGGAACCACTGTCCTCTGCCCAGATCAGAGCACATTTCGACTGTCCTATGTAGCTCATTTTAAAGAATATTGCAAGTTGGAGAAGAGTGGGGACCAAGGCCATCTAGGGCACCAGTCGAAGGAACTTGGGATGTCTAGTTTGGGGAAGACATAATTGTTGCCTTCAGATATTTGTAAGGCTGTAAAATATGGAAGCTGTAAGAGGCCGTGTCAGATGGTGGAGGACGCTGCATTTGGAGGTAGAGAGAATCTGGGTTTGGATCCCAGCTGCAATGTCAACTAGCCATGTGACCTTGAGCTAATCAGTCCTCTGAGCCTCAGTTTCCTTATCTATAAAGTAATAGTGGCATAGTGGATAGAAAGCTGGGCTAAGAGCCAGGAAGATCTCCATTCAAATCCTGCCTCTGAAGCTCTCTGACTGTGATAACTGGGCAAGTTATGTGACCTTTCAATGTTCTAGGCAACTCGGTAACTGTAACTTGCAGAGAAGGTGCTAACTTTCATTGATAGAGTGAATTTCCTCATTGGGAATTTATTATACTGGTGAAATCCCGTGTCTAATCCATCAGTCATTCGGTCAACAAGCATCTGTTGAGAACCTAAAATGTCCCAGGCTCCGTGTTGGGCACTAGGGATAAAAATGTAAAAATGAAATAATCCCTCCAACAACACTTGTCCTACCTACCTGGCCTAACCGTTGTAGAGGCTTTGCCAACCCTTTGTTGCTAGAGTTTACATTCCAGTAAAACATAAGCTTTTTTAGGGCAACGATTATCTCATTTTTGCCTTTATATCCCCACAGCCTAGCACAGTACTGGGGGCACAACAGGAACCTAATAAATATTTGTTGATTGATTGCTGACTGAGAGAAAAGCATGTAATTATCTGTATTACTGCTCCCAGAGAGCAGAACAAGGAGCATCTGGAGAGAGTTACAGGAAGACACATTTTAGTTGGAAAACATTCCTAATAATTAGAGCTGTGCACGAATTTTTAACTAGCAATTCTTATATTCAGGTCAAGTACTATAAAACACGCCCAGGGTCAGCAGCATGGAGTGCTTCCTCAAGTCAACTTGAGAGAAGTTTGGTTGGTGGAAGGCAGGGAAAACCTCAGCGAGGTATCTCAGACCTTATGGAGAGTACCCAGTTCATCGCCCCATGCTGGTGAGCCAGTGAACACTAGCCCCCATGACACTGGGAGGCCAGCTCCATAGAAGGCTACCATGTGAGAGGGAGCATAGTATGGTTGAGGCCCAGAAAGAGCTCAATGAGGGTACGACCTTGGGGGAAGAGGAAGTAGGTCAATGGGTCACTTCCTATATACCCAGCTCCAGTCTCTCTCCTGATCTTCAGTGCCACCTCACTAACTACCTTCAAACTGGAAGACCCATAGACACCTCAAATTCTACATGTACAAAAAAGAAAATCCATTATCTTTCCCCAATGCTCATCCGTCTACCAAACTCCCCTACTTCTGTTGAATGTTCTTTCAATATCCCAGGTTTGTAACCACTGTGGTGTTATCTGAGACTCCTCCCATTGTCCCACCCCACACCTCCAATCAGTTTTCAGATCTTACCATGTCTAAATCTACAACATCTCTCTTTGGCCCCTTCTCTCACCTCAAACAACCACCACCCTAATTCAGACTCTCATTACCTCTCCCTTGGACTAGTTTCCCATTGGGTCTCTCTGCCTCATCTCTCCTCCACACAGCTGCCAACACGACTTTCCTTAAGTGCAGATCTGACGGCGTCACTCATTCTCCCCACTCAATGAACTCGGGGCGGGGGGCCTCATTATTGCTCCTACTAGCTCCTCCTACCTTTTCAACCTGCCCCCAACCTATCTTTTCAGGCTTATTATAGACCATGCTTCTTAAGCACTCTGAGGGTCAGTCATACTGACCTTTGCATTTCTCATGCAGGGTACAGCATAGCCCATCCCTTTGCTAAAGCACTCGTCATTCCCCATACCTGAAATGCACTCCTTACCCTAATAGAATTCCTCCCTCCCTTCAAGACACAAATGATACTCCGCCTTCTTCATGAAAGCTTTCCAGATGCTTGAAGCCGCTAGTGCCTTCCCTCCCTAATTACTTTGTATTTATTCTGAATATCATTCTACACTTGTCTCCCCTCATCGACTATAAGCTCTTTGAGGGTAGGGATTATTTCATTTTTGTCTTCTATCTCTCTACAGTCACCCAACCCAGTGCCTAGCACCTCTTTGACACACAATAAATGTTCATTGAGTGACTGATTCCAATTTTAACTAATTATTCTTGCTAATGAGATGCTAAACTTGGTTGTTTCTCTCATTGTTTCTGAAGTGCGAACAGCCTCCCTTAGTTATGGATCTGTCTGTCTGTCTGTGGAAAAGTGGAATTGGCTTCCTTTTTTGAGTAGTGGGCTTCTCATCAGTGGAGATTTTTAAGTGGAAGCTGAGAGGACTCAGAGGACATTTCTAAGGTATAGATTGGACTAAATGATTGCTGATGGTCTTTCCAAGATAGCTTCCAAGATTTCATAGTGAAGAGAAAGGGGTTATGGCCCTGATCACTTCCCTTCTCCCCCTTCAAAGTCCCTCATCCTGTTCTGTGGGATCTGAAACGGTTCCCTTTTGCTTTTCCTCACTTTGCCCATACAGGCTGCTGCTCTTCCCTGCTAGCCCAAAGCTCCCAGACTACCTTTCTTTATGTAGTTTCATGTCCTCTGGCCACTCAGGAGAAGGTAGAAGGTGGAAAAAGGAAAGGTTTAAAAAAGAGAGAGAGAGAAAAAAAAAGAAGTAGAAGAAAAAACACCCCAAACAGGGAGATAAGACATGAAAAGGGAAAAGTGATAAAATAAAGAAAAAAAAGATGATAATGTCAAAAGCACAGGAAAAAAACAAAAACACCACAAAACCGAAAAGCCCCCAGAGAGCAAGGCTCAACAGTTGGAAATGGGACTGGACAGGACCAGGAGAGGCCTGCGGGTGGGTGGGCATCGTTCAGTAAAGGGCAGAAGTCCTGGAAGGAAGGAGTGGAGGGAACCCCAGAGCTCTGGACACAGGGCCCTGGGCTGGTCAAGCCTTGCTCAGGCCAGAGTCTTGCCTCCCTGGGGGAGGAGGCTCAGGCAGGGCCAGGGCTGAGAGGCCCCAGAAGGAAAATAGGAGAAAGGGGAAAAGGAGGAAGAAAAGAAAGGGAACAAGCCGAAGCCAAAACAGGGCAGGTCTTACGGCTTTCTTGCCCGGCCCCTCTCCCAGGGCAGCGACGATGGCAAAATATTGAATGACCCGCTTGGTGTTAACGGTCTTACCGGCTCCTGACTCTCCGCTTGGGTGACAGAAAAGCCAGTCAGTCTCCATCGGAAGGCTTCTCCCACCCCTTTGGGGCCCCTTCTTCCTTAGTCCTCCCCTTTACATTCCCTACCCCTGGCTCCAAGGCTCCCTGCCCTGGGATCCCCAAGGAAAGTCTTGGTCTTGTGCTGAAACAAAGATCAGATCCCCTCCTCCCACCTCTGATTGGGAGGTGGAGGCATGAACTCTTGAGGCAGAAAGGGAGTGCCTCCCTAAAGGAACAAATGTAGGCTTACTCTTGGTTCAGGGGCTGGTTTAGAGCTGTGATGCGGGTGGGGGGGGGGAGGCGGATATCAGGGACAGGGTGTCTCTGAAGCCCCTGAGGGCTTTGAACTTCTCCCAGCCCCAATCTAAAGCCTTGGTGTCCTGCCATCTGTCTGGAGCCTTGGGGGATCCTGAAATCCCAATTCTAAGTCAGCAAGCTAGAGAGGATGGGGGTGAGGGGAGATAGTCTCATTATCTCCCTAGCCCTAGGCTGGATTCCCAGTCCCTTCCCCAGCCTCCCAACCCATCCCCAACACTGGGTACTCACGTGATAAGCATGGACTGGTTTTCCCGATCTGTAGTGGAAAAATGGAAGATGTGAGTCTCAGCCCCTACCACAATACCTCCCCCCACCCCACAAGCTCAGCCTAGCCCCAGATCCTGGGCAGCCTTGTACTCTATGTATTAGGGGAGCCAGCCAACAGCCTGACCCATGGATCAGGATGGAGGAGAAGCTAGAGGAGGGAGTCTGATATTAGGGGTGTGGGTCCGGGTCAGCCCCTTACTCTGTAGCATGGTGTGGTAGGCATTGTCCGCCACAGAGTAGATGTGGGGTGGTGCCTCTGAGCGTCGTTTGCCCTTGTAGGCAGCCACTACGGTTGCAGTGTAGACAGGAAGCCACTTGTAGGGATTGATGGTGACACAGAACAGGCCTGAATAAGTCTGTAAGAGAGACAAAAACCTGGTCAGAATCTGATTGCTTCCTACCTTTCTAGGGTCTTCACACATTCTCACACATCCGCACACTCCATGGTGCTACCAAACCACTGTATTTGCTGTTTCTCCTACTTAGTACTCCATGCCTTTTCTTGGTTTCTTTGCCCGGGCTGTTCCCACTCCTGGAATGTTCTCCCTTCCCATCTCCCGCTCAGAATCCTTGACTTCTCTGGAGGCTCAACTCAAACACTGCCTCTAACATGAAGCACCTTCCTGATCATCCCCTGCTGCTGGTGCCTCCTCCTGAGTCTCACTCCCCCAAATTATTTTGTACTTCCTTATGGATCTTTTGCATTTACTTATCTGTGTATATGCTGTTGCCCCTTTCCCCTCCCCTTCAACCTATCCACACCTATATCCCTCCCTTAGAGGGCAGGGGCCATGTCATTTTTGCCTTTGGATCCCTAGTACCTGGCACAGGGCCCAGTTCATCAAATAACAAATACTTGTTATTTGATTATTTGTCAGGTGCTGCCTGAGATGCCTATAGAAGCCCAAAATTCCCTCCCTCTTGGGCTGAGGGAGTTCTCTGAAACGTAGGACTCCCCTGTCCCAGGACCTTCTGAAGGGCTCCTGCCGGTCCCCTGGATGCCCTCCCCAGCCTTGGCCTCCAGGGACTCACATAGATCATCCAGTGGGCGTAGCGTTGACGAAGGTTATGTAGTACTGAGGCTTCGTTGAGGTGGGTCATCATGGACATGTCCTCCAGCAGGTCAAAACGAGGTGGGTTCATGGACTGCACGTCAGCCTCACGTACAGTCAGGACCTGTAGGGGAAGTGGGGGCTATCACCTGGGAGTCTCAGAACCCTTCCCTCTGGCCCCAGGCCCTGGGACCCCTCCCAGCCATCTAGGGCCCCACAGCCCCTAATGTCCCTCAGGGAGACCAAGGGGAGGGTCCAACCTGACCCAGCAGGTCAGTCTTGGGAAGGAGAGGGGTGCAAAGGTAGGGAGGGCAGGGCTACTATTCTGGAAAGAGGGGTAGGGGAGGATAGAGGGTCAGAGGTGGAAGGGGCTCATCCAGCCTGCCCCCCAGTTTAGGAATCCCATCCCAGACAGGGAGTCATCTTTTGCCTGAAGACCTTCAGTGACAAGGACTTCACTACCTCCCAAAGCCAACTATTCCATGGCTGGACTGCTCTCCCCAACTGTTAGAAAGTCCTTTCTTCTACTGAACTGAAATCTGCCTCCCCGAGACTGCCCCATCTCTTCTAGCGCTGCCTTCTGGTACCAAACAGGACAAGTCTAGGTGGTATAGTGCCTGGAGCACTGGGCCTGCAATAAGGAAGACCTGAGTTTTCAGATGCTGATTGGCTGTGTGACCCTGGGCAAGTCACTTAACCAGTCTACCTCCATTTTCTCCCTGTCAAATGGGGATAAGAACAGCACCTGCTTCCCCAGGTTGTTGAGATCATATTTGTAAAGCGCTTAGTACAGTGCCTGGTGCATAATAGGTGCTGTATCAATGCTGGTTCACCTCCCTCCTGTCAGATATTTGATGAAGGCTATCATAGAATCAGAGATTTAAGGCTAAAAGTGACTTTAAAAGCCGTTGAGTTTAACCCCTCCTCTCCTTTTTTTAAACATGTAAGAAATTTGAGGCAGAGACAAGTTGTGACTTGGCCAGGGTCACATAGCTGATAAGTGTCTGAAGCAGGATTTGAACCCAGGTCCTCATGACTTGAAGTCCAGTGCCCTAGACCAGGCTGCTTCATAATATCCATTATGGCTCTTCTCTTCTACAGACTAACCCACCCCATTTCCTTAACTGAGCCTTGTGCGGTATCAAGTTCCATTCAATTCGTTTCAACAAATGCCACACACATGCCATGTGCCAGGCATCATGCTAGATGCTGGGCATACAAACAGAAAACTGAGACAGAGTTCCTGCTCTCAAGAAGCTTATGTCCTCCTGAGGCACACAGCCCGAAAATGTAAGTGAATAAATGAAGGATGATTTAAGAAGGAAGGGCACCTTTACTCATGCCTGGAATGGCTCCCTCCTCCCTTGCCAGTCTCCACCTCCTGAAGTGCATCCATCATTCTCTGCCCTGCTCAGGTGCCACCTCCTCCACGAAGCCCTCGTGATCCCTCCTCTCAGTTCAAAGTGACCCTTCCGTCTCCACATCTCTCAGGCTTCTCTATTTGACCTTTAGTTCACCTAATTGTGGTGCAGTGGAAAAACCGCAGGACTCATAGATGGGAAAACTGGGTTCCAATCCTTCCTCCAATACTTACTAATTGTGTTACCCTCAGCAAGTCTCTAGACCTCATTTGCCTCATATTTAAAACAGGTATAATAATAACCATCCTATTGTCTCTCAAAGATATGAAGAAAGCACTCTGTCGATTCAATGATTCAATTAAATCCGAAAGTATTTATTAAGGATTTTACTATGTGGTGGGAGGACAGGGACAGAAATAAAATTCACCCCCAATCTCAAAGAGCTTCTATTCAAACTACAAGCTCTACAGAAATGGAAGCAATGAATCATGATGTAATCATCTATATTATACCTATACCGATATATCTATAGGAGCTAGGGATAGGACCTGTGATTTCATTGGTATAGAGAACTCCCAGGTGAGGGCATTCCTCCACCAGTGCAGGTCGGCACCTTCTCTGCAATTTATGTTCTTGGAGAGGTTAAGTGCTCCATCAGGGGTCACACAGCCAAGATGTCAGAGGTGGGGCTCAAACCTAGGTCTCCCTGTCCTCGAGGCTGGTTTTCTATCTGCTGCTGTACCCTGCCTCTCATTTATATATCCATCTCCCCCTTCTTCCAAATGGTGAGCTCTCTGATGACAAAGACTATGTCTTTTTTCATCTTTGTATTCTACGTGCCCTTAGAGCTTAGGAGAATAGACCACAGGATCATAGATTTCAGACCTGGAAAAGACCCTAGAGTCCACTGAATCCAATTCTCTCATTTTACAAATGAGGAAACTGAGGCTGAGTAAGGTCAAGCGACGTTCCCAGGGTCATACATCTGCTAAGTGGCAGGTAGGTCTTCAACTTAAGCCTTCCTGACTCAAGGCCCAGTGTTCTCTCCACTGAGCCCCCTCAGAGATATTTAATCGAATCAAATTTTAATTGAATCAAAGTGATCCAAGCAGGGTGGTCAGCAGGACCACCCACCCTCTTCCTCTCTTTGTTCACTAGACTTCTGTTAATTCAGCCTTAGAGCCCATTAGCTTTTGGGGGTTGCCACTGCACACATGATTCATATTGAACTTGTGATCACCCAAGTCACCCCCTCCCCAATCTCTTTTTCAAATGAATTTTTTTTTCTAATCAGGTCTCCATTACAACCATGGCTAGATGGCCAATATTCCTATGGGGAAGTGTATCAGGTTAATCATGTGTTCCCCTTCATTGCTTTCTATGGATTGGGCTCTCTCTCTTTCTCTCTGTCTCTGTCTCTTCTCTTCCCTCTCTTCTCTTCCCTCTCTTCTCTCCTCTCTCTTCTCTTCTCTTCTCTTCTCTGTTTCTCTCTCTATTTCTCTCTCTGTCTCTCTCCCTCTTCTCTTCTCTTCTCTTCTCTTCTCTTCTCTTCTCTTCTCTTTCTCTCTATTTCTCTCTCTGTCTCTGTCTCTGTCCCTCTTCTCTCTCTCTCTCTCTCTCTCTCTCTCTCTCTCTCTCTCTCTCTCTCTCTCTCTCCCCCCTCTCTTTCTCTCACTCTCCCTTTCTCTTGCTCTCTGTCTCTCTATCTGTCCCTCCTGTCCCTGTCTCTCTGTCTCTCTCCCTCTTCTCTCTCTTCTCACTCCCTCTTCTCTCTCTCTCTTCTCTCTCCCCCTTCTCTCTTTCCCTCTTCTCTCTCTCTCTCTGTCTCTTCTCTCTCTTCTCTCCCCCTCTTCTCTCTCTTCTCTCCCCCTCTTCTCTCTCTTTTCTCCCCCTCTTCTCTCCCCCCATTCTCTCTCTCTCTTCTCTCTCCCTCTTCTCCCTCTCTTCTCTTCTCTCTCTCTTCTCTTCTCTTCTCTTGTCTTCTCTCTCTCTCTCTCTCTCTCTCTCTCCCTCCCTCCCTCCCTCCCCACCCCCTACATGATAGAGAGACAGAGATAGAGAGAGAGAAAGAGACAAAGAGAGCAAGCTTATAGGTTCAAATGACCTTTGATTATGCATGTTTGCTGTCATAGGCTCACAGCTGCAGAGCTGAAAGAGAGCTTAAGAGGCCACTTAATTCAACCCCCTCATTTTGCAAGTGAAGAAACTGAGGCCCAGAGAAGCTAAGTGACTTGCACCAGGTCACACAGGTCCTCTGCATCTTCTCCTGTATCTTACTGTCTCTTCATCACAGTCTCAGCCCCAGCTTATCTGTCTGGATTAGAGTAAAATTCCATTCCTCCTTGGGAAGTTGATTTCCCTTGAATCTTGGCTCCTTGGGTTAGGGAAGACCGTGTTTTAGGATTATAGGCCTGGCCCCAGGTGGCCTGAGGGTCTCAGAGTAGTCAAAGCAAGGGAGGCCTGTGATGTCAGGGGTTTTCGGGTGAAGAACAGCAGAGTCCAGGGGCTCTTACCTTCTGGTCCTTGGTCTCCACAGTGACTCTGCCTGCCTTGATCTCCTTGACCTCTGCCTCCAGATAGGCTTCCTGCTCATCCGGGACCCAGACCCATTTCTTCCCTGGAGAAGGGGAAATAAGAATGTCAGGATGGGGGGTAGGGGGGAAACCTCTTCTAATTGAGGCTCAGGAGCTTCCAGGGAGAGGGTGTGAGAAATTCAACGGTTCTCTCTGATCTCCCCACCTCCAAGACCTCCTATTTCCCCCCAACAATGCTACCCCCCTAAACACCAGGCCTCCTCCCACCCCCAGCCCTGAGGCTCCTCATTTCCCTCCCCACCAGCCCTAAGTGACAGGTATGTAACTTTCCTGTATACACAAGGGGGACCTAGGTGCAAGGAAACCTGGATTCTGACCGGGCTCAGCCACTAACTCACAGGGTGATTTTGGACAAGGCCCCTTTGAGATTGATTTTAGTCACCTGGGAATGAGAGTGTTAGTAATACTCATCTCTATAAATATGAGCACAGAGACGCAAGCACACCGAGAGGCCCAGCCTTCTCTCCTGGTTCCAGCTTACGCCCCTCAGGGCCCTAGGGGTTTAACTGAGGTAGCCTCCCCTAGCCATCTAGGGGCTAGGCTACTCGTGTCTATGACTCTCTCCAGGGCCCTTGGCCCACAGCCCCATTTTCCTTGTGTTCACATCACTCTGCCCGAGTCTCCACCTTTGTTCAAACTGTTCTCTATGCCTGGAATGTCCTCCCTCCCCCTCCTGGCTGGTTGGATTCCTACCCATCCTTAAAAATGCAACTCACTCATGCACCAACTCTTCCCCTGACACCCTCAACCTTCCTCCCCTCAGATCACTGCTCACAGCCCCTCGTTTCACACCTCTAGTGTGCTTATCCTGTTATATTGGGTTTTATAGTTCCAGTATCTGTGAATGTGTCTTGTCCTCCCACCATGAGCTCCACAAGGGCAGGAACCACATCTTGGCCAAACTTATCCCAAGGCCAGCAGAGTTCTCCACACACACCCCTATATTTGTTCTTAATAAATGTCTATTGAGTTTACCGATAGAATTTACTATGTGGCCCCGGGGAGTACGAGTATGGGACTGGGAGTTGGAAACACCAAAGTCTGAATCTGCCTCGGATACTTGCTGTGTGAGATTTTTCAAGGCACTTAACCCCACTTGGCCTCAGTTTCCTTTTTCGTGAAATTAAAAATGGTAATAGCACCTATGTCTTAAGGAATGTGAGGATCAAATGAAAGAATACATGGTATTTTGTAAACATTAAGGTGCTATATGAGTTACTATCATATTAATACCTATCATTATTAAATTGAAACATCTGCCTTCTCTGTGTCATGGTCTCCACACTCCCATGCTCCTGTAACTCCTGGATCCCCATACTAGCGTCCCACATCTGTGTCTGTGCCTGCGTCCCTATGTCCCATGCCCGCTCTCACCATCTCCCGGAACGGTGTGCACCTTCACCGTCTCCTGGTAGCTCTTCCTCAGGTAGGCTGCGGCCTCCCCCAACTCACTCAGGTCCATCATGGCGGCAGAGGTGGCAGCCGGGCAGTAACGACAAGAAATGAGGAACAGTAGGAGAATCTGGGGAGCCCCATGAGGAGAAGATAAGAAAGAAGGAAGGGTCAACAAGGAAGTGCCAGAGCTGGCCGAGGGCAAGTCAGCGTGCAAGAGCCCTGGAGTATGGAGGAGGGCAGGCCTCAGAAGCTTCATGGAATCATTCCTTCAGCCTCCCTCAGCTGAGAAGCCAACCCAAAGGTCCCGAGTTAGGGGCAGGATAACAGCCCGGTCCTCCTTCCTCCTTCACACGCACACGCAGACATAGGCATGGTAAACCTACCAATGTAGGACACAGCAGTTCATGGGTAAATACATCCACGCTCAGACCCACTCACAGAGAAGTGGACTTGCCCACTCAGACTCATACCCATGCGCTGTCTTGTACCCCTGCACACTCACAGCCATAGTCTAAGACAGCCTCCCGCAGACATACCCACAGAGCTACCCTCTCCCACATACAGCCAAGTGTGAATAGCTACACACACAGTCCGAGTCCCAGCACACTCAAGCCCAGCTCACACTCCCCCACTGTGTATCACCAACCTCAGCACCCGAAGTGAAGGCCTGGGGCAGCTCAGGCTCTTTTATCAGCCCTGTCAAGGTCAGCAGGGAAGCTATGTCAGCAATCCCCATGTGTCAGCGCAGGCCCAGCGACCCCCCCATCCTGGCCACAGGACACAAAAGGCAAATTCCCTTTTATCTCTATCCCAGCCAGCACCGCCCAGGGGCTATTTTTACCTCCTATTGTCAGGGGAGCACAAAGACAGACAGAGACACTGAGAGACTGAAATACAGAGATACAGAGAGACACTGAGAGACTGAAATGCAGAGATATAGAGATACACAGAGAAACTGAAATACAGAGATACAGAGAGACACTAAGAGACTGAAATACAGAGATACAGAGACACGCTGAGACTGAAATACAGAGATACAGAGAGACACTGAGACTGAAATACAGAGATACAGAGAGACACTGAGAGACTGAAATGCAGAGATATAGAGATACACAGAGAAACTGAAATACGGAGATACAGAGAGACACTAAGAGACTGAAATACAGAGATACAGAGATACACTGAGACTGAAATACAGAGATACAGAGACACTGAGACTGAAATACAGAGATACAGAGAGACACTGAGAGACTGAAATACAGAGATAGGGAGAGACACTGAGACTGAAATAGAGATAAGGAGAGACAACTGAGAGACTGAAATATAGAGATAGAGACAAAGAGACTAAAATACAGAGACAGAGACACTGAGAGGCTGAAATACAGAGATACAGAGAGACACTGAGAGAATGAAATACAGAGATACAGAGAGACACTGAGAGACTGAAATACAGAGATAGGGAAAGACAACTGAGAGACTGAAATATAGAGATAGAGACACTAAAAGACTTAAAATATAGAGACAGAGAGAGACCCTGAGAGACTGAAATACAGAGATACAGAGAGATACTGAGACTGAAATACAGAGATACAGAGAGACACTGAGACTGAGATACAGAGATACAGAGATACACAGAGACTGAAATATAGAGATAGGGAGAGATACTGAGAGACTGAGATACAGAGACAGAGACAACTGAGAGACTGAAATATAGAGATACAGAGAGACCCTGAGAGACTGAAATACAGAGATACACAGAGACTGAAATATAGAGACAGGGAGAAACACTGAGAGACTGAAATACAGAGACAGAGACACTAAGAGACTAAAATACAGAGACAGAGACATTGAGAGATTGAAATACAGAGACAGAGACACTGAGAGACTAAAATACAGAGACAGAGACACTGAAAGATTGAAATACAGAGGCAGAGACATTGAGAGACCGAAACACAGAGTTAGGGAGAGATACTGAGAGACTGAAGTACAGAGATTGAGAAACATAGAGACAGAGTCACAGAGAAAGAAAAAGGGATAGAAATATGGAGACAAAGAAGGAGACAGGAACAGAAACAGACAGGCATGGAGACAGAGAGACACAGCAAGACTGAGACACAGAGACCAAGTCCCAGAGACAGAGACATGGAGAGAGTGCAGGGTGCAGAATGCTGTGCACACTGGGACATTAGCATTGCAGAGACAGAGATGCAGAGACACACAGGTAGAGGCAGTGCCTGAGAAGGTCAGGGCTATAGAAACACAGGGAGAGATGGGGATCTTCGTGTCCCCAGAGCCTGGCATAGCACAAGGAACCTTTCAAGTGCTTAATGCGTGTTTATGGATTGACCGAGGAAGGAAAACATAGAACTAGTGAATACTAGAGTTTGTAGAGGCCTTAGAAATTAGACAGTTCATTCCCTTCATTCCATACATGGAAAACTGTGAGCCAGAGAGGGAGAGGAAAGGGACTAGCCTAGAGTCACCCAGAAACTCAATGACAGAGCTGAGACAGGAAGAGAAACAGTAAAAGATGGAAACTCCCTGACTCTTCTCCTAGTCCACTGTCCTCTTCCTTTGCTCCCTCCTGTCCCCCCTCCCAAAAAGCCCCACACAGAGACCCCAGTGTCAACTGGCAATACTACAAAGGAAATTGGAACTGGTGACTCAGAAATTACAAAGAAAAAACATGGTTTCATAGAACCCATATGAAATTAGATTAAAATTTTAAGTTTAATTAAATTAAAAGCCCAAGTAAATTAATAGCCACAAATTGTGAGATTTTTTGTGGGGGGGAGGGATTCTGGATCTGTGATTTTATTAGTATGGTGAACTCTCAGTGTGGAAACTCACTCCACTGATACAGAGCACCACCTCCTCAGTAACTTAGGGTCATAGAATTAAGAACTGGAAGAAAACTGAGAAATAAATGGTCTAATCCCTCCCTTTTATAGATGGAGAAACTAAGGCTCAGAAAGGTGGATTGATTTGCTCAAGGTCACTCAAGTAGTAATTTATAGTCTTAGAGAAATGTCTGGGACACAGAGAAGTTAAATTACTTTTCCAGGGTCACAAACATAGGAGTAAGTGGCAGAGTCAGAATGTGAACTCAGGTCCTCTGACTCCAAAGCCACTGCTTACTCTACTGTGAATTTTTTTAAATTTTTTATTGTTATATTTTAATTTTACATGACCTTAAGTATTGAATGGCTCCCTCCCTCCTTCCCCACTCCAGAGAGCCACCTCTACTAAAAAAAAAGAGAAAAAGAAAAAGGGGGTGAGGGGAATAGTATAGCAAAACTAACCAAAGATTGATTAAGACTGACAGTAAAAGACTTATATGAACTGATGCAAAGTGAAATGTGCAGAACCAGGAGGACATTGTACACAGTAACAGCAATATTGTAAGGATGATCAACTGTGAAAGATTTAGCTATTCTGATCAATTCAATAATCCAAGACAATTCCAAAGGACTCATGATGAAAAATACTATTCACCTCCAGAGAGAGAAGTGATGCACTCTGAGTACAAATAGAAGTGTAATTTTCTCATTTTCTTGCTTTTTTCTGAAACATAGTTAATATAGAGATAGGTTTTGCATGATTTCATATGTATAATTGATATACTGCTTGCATTCTTAATGGATGGTGGAAACTGAGGGAAGGGAGAGAATTCAGAACTCAAAAATGTTTTTCTAATGAAGTTTAAAATAAATAAATAATGAATTTTATTAAAAAAAAAAAAAAAGACTGACAGTATAAGTAGTGCCCCACACCGCAACTCTGCAAGGAAATGAGAGAAGTGATTTTTCATTTCTTTTCCTGGGAGCCAAGCTTGGACATTATTATTACACAGAGTTCAATTTTGTGTTTTCTTGTTCTTTCCACTGATATTGCTGCAGTCACTACATATTCTGTTTTCCTGGTTCTGCTTACTTCATGGTGTACCAATTCAATATAAGTCTTCCCATGTTTATCTAAGTTCTTCATATTTCTCATTTCTTATGGTATAATAATGTTCTGTTACAGTCATGTACTATAATTTATTTAACCATTCTCCAATCAATGTGCGTCTATCTTGTTTATAATTCTTTAATGTCACCAAAAGTGCTGCTTTTCATGTTTTGTTGTGTGGGACCTGCCTTTCTCTCTTCAGTCTCCTAAGGGTACATGCCCACCACATTCTTGGAGCCATTGTCCTTTCTTGCTATTTCATCCTTCTTCTGCCCCCAGATCAGAGTTTAGCCCCCTCTTTGATCCCCAGTTCCCTAAAGAGAAAGAGCCCTTATCTGCCTAGGTCCCTGCTTCATTCCTCTTAGCCTTAATAGGAAAGAATTGCTATCCTCAAAGTCACCTGAATTCTAATGTAGAAAATACCTTCCGAATTCTTCCCACAGAAATTTCCTCATTGATTTTTTTCCTGCTTGGTTCTGCATGAGCAATATCTTATTCAGTTTCCTTGAGCTGAAACTCCATCACAGTTACACCTGCAGTGTTCCCTTTCCCCTTTCCTTCTCCATTCTTTTCCTAAAACCTTGCCCTTTTTAAACCTTCCCTCAAATCCCACTTCCAGGTCTTCTTGTTCCAAACCCAGCACTCTCTCCAATATACCACCCAGCCTCTTAAGTTCTCAACCTTGGCTCTAAGCAGGTAACTCAGAGAGAAAGGTAGGCTGGAGCTGAAGTCCCCTAGAGGAGATAACTAACAATGAGTGTACCGACAATCACCAAGCATTTATTTAGCACCTACTAAGTGCTAGGCAATATTAGGCTCTGGAGAACCAGAGCCTTCAAGGCAACTAGGGGGCAGCCAACATGGAAACATACACGTATGTTCAAAATATATACAAAGAAGACCAGAGTAAGTAAGGATGATGACAACATGAAGACTGGGGAACTGAAGAAAGAGAAAAGGTCTGATGAAGGGAGAGAGTGGGAAGAGTAGGGCTTGCAGCAGCCTGGAACGCTGTAGTTTTGTTCATTCATCTGTCCCTCCATCCATCTGTCTCTACACTCATTCATTTACCCATCTTTTGAGTTCATTTGTCCATTTATCCATTGGGCCACCTATCCATTTACTCATCCTTTCACCTATTCATCCATTCATCTGTCCGTATGTTTGTCTACCCATTCAATTCAATTAAGCAAACATTTATTTAGTGCTTAAATATTCTACGCAGTGAGAATGGCGCTGAGAATACAAAGGCAAATGAAAAGTAATCCCTGCCCTTAATTAACTAACATTCTACAGGGAGAGGGGAGGGATGAAATCACTGAGTTCACAGATAAGTAAGCTCAAGATAATTTTGAGGATGGGGAGAGCATTAACAATCAGGGAAAAGCTATAGAAAGCTGTCTCAGAACTGAGACTAAAATGAAACCAGGGATCCTAAGGTGAAGAAGGAATGCATGAATTGGGTGAGAGAAGGAGGGAAAGGAGCAGCCTTTACAAAGTCAAAAGAGAGAACACCAAATTTGAGAAATGGTAAGTGGGCTGATTATGCAGATTGAAACTGAGTTCAGGGAACAGCAAATAAACCAGTTTAGGGCCAAAGTGCATGAAGGGGAGTAATGTGAAATAAATCTAGAAAGGTAGGTTGGAACAAGATTGTGAGAGCTTTTCAATGTCAAACTGAGGAGTTGTATTTTGATTCTATAGGCAGTTGAGAACCCTAAGATTCTGGAGCAAGACAAAAATTGTCTGAGCTTAGGTATGGCTGCCAACTATACAATCAACAAGGCAGAAATGGCCTGGGGGGATGGCTTATTATGCTCAGAACATAGATTCATCACATACAAAAATCATTCAGCCCTGAGCAGCAGTTTCAACAACCTTATGTAGGATAAGCAGGATGGGTACAGTGGAATTTCAAAAAGTTAATAAAGATGATGATTTATAGACCAAAGAACAGATGGCAGAAAGGTAAGATCTGTATCAGATAAAGGAAACTAGCTGGCAAACACTGGAATTATAATTGATGTCTTTGCAAGCTCTGGCTAGTTATATGGTCTGCTCATCTTTAGTAAACAGCAATTAAGAAAGTTAAGCCAGAAATTCTCTTATCATAGGGTAATAGGTTCAGATCTGCGGTTTAGGAAGATAATTTTGTTGAATTAAACTTATCTATCAGATCACCCATCATCCATCCATAAAGTAATGTCAATTCATCCTTCCTCTATCTATTAATTAATCCACTAACTTCTCTATCCATTCATCCATACATCTATTATTTACCCATTCCACAAAATTATTGAGCACAAAGTACAAAGCCCAGAGCAAGAAGAGGGTATACTATACTCTATATAGACTGTAGCTAAAAGTGAATTCTCTCAGAGTTTAGATTGTGGCTACAGGTCAGGGCAGGGGTGGGGAAACTG
The DNA here is from genome assembly GCF_011100635.1 of Trichosurus vulpecula. Taxonomy (NCBI): domain Eukaryota; kingdom Metazoa; phylum Chordata; class Mammalia; order Diprotodontia; family Phalangeridae; genus Trichosurus; species Trichosurus vulpecula. The sequence goes on along the minus strand of NC_050575.1, from coordinate 101,183,055 downwards.
CCATCTCAGGTCCATTTCTCCTCCATCAGATAGAGCTTGAATACCCCCAGATTATTTGCTACCCTAACCCAGAGGTGGGGAACCTGTAGCTTCAAGGCCACATGTAGCCCTCTCAGTCTTCAAGTGCAGCCCTTTGACTGAATCCAAACTTCACAGAACAAATCCCCTTAATAAAAGGATTTGTTCTGTAAAACTTGGACTCAGTCAAAAGGCTGTACCCAAACTTCGACTCAGTCAAAAAGCTGTACCCAATGACCTAGAAGGTCATATGTGGCCTTGAGGCTGCAGGTTCCCCACCCCTGGGTTAGGGTAGCAAATAATCTGGGGGTATTCAAGCCCTGTCTGATAGAGGAGAAATGGACCTGAAATGGCTTTACTCTCTCTGACACGTACCAAGATCAAGTAAGTCACTGCTGTCTCAGAAGTCTTAAAAAAGCCCATGGAAGAGTTTCCTCATACTCCTGATCACTGCTCCTATGTAGGGCCAATCCCACAAAAACACAGAAGAGAATCCAGAGACCAAGGTTTTATCAGGACCATGATCTGAGCTAGGGGTTATGTTGCTGGGATCTTGAAGACCAAGGCCTGAAGGTTGAGGGATGAAGAATTTAGGAAAGTTCAGGTTCAGGGGCTTTAGGCAGGTTCCAGGCTCAAGTGAGTTGGGGACTAGAGGTTCAGTGTTGGAGGCAGGAGTTTCAGGGCTGGGAGACTAGAAGTTCATATATGGATGCTCAGGGTTCAAAATGGGGTCTGGCTGCTGGGTACTGAAGGATTGGGGGTGTCCAGTTAGGAGCTAGAAGCTTCAAGTCGAATGGACTAGAGGCTTAGGTCTGGGGAACTGGAAACTTGGGGATGGGTGGATGCTAAAAGGAATCAAGGCTAAAGGCCTCATTGGAACTGGGGTCTGGAGGCTGATTAGAGAGACTGAGATGTGACAGGCTGGAGACTTAGGCTGAGTTGGGGAGCTAGCACCTCTCAGCTGAAAGGGCTAGATAGTCAGGGCTAAGGGCTTGGATCCTGAGACTGGGAAAGCAAGACCGGACCTGGAGGCAGAGTGCTGACAGCTGCCATCCCCCAACACCTTCCTATCAGCAGTTGCTGGGAGAGATATTGCTCATGGAGCCCTCAGTCACTGATTATCAAGGCAGTTACTGAGCTGGGAGCTATTTTGGGGAAATTGGGCCCCACTGGAAAGAAGGGTGAGAGATTGGGGGCTTGAGGTGGCTGGGGGTGGGGAAAACCAATCTCAGCCCAAGTTCCATCTGAGCCTATATCTTGTTCCATTGGCACAATCAGAGCACAGGTTGTAATTGGGAGTCAAACCATGGTCCTAGATTCCCAGGACAAAGAAGAGGACTTCCATGAAGCCCAAAGTAGTCAGGAAAGGTTTCCTTATAAACTTTGAGAGACTTCAGAATTCTGCTCGGTGCCATGACCAATAACAGCTCTGGAAGACCAATGAAGCATGTTTCCTAACTTTTGGCAAAGAGATGGTGGCTTCGTGGGTACAGAATGAGGCATACATTTCAGACGTGATTGATATGTGAAGTCAATTTTTGACTATACTTATTTGTCATAAGGGAGTATTGGGAAATAAATAGGAAGTGAGATTGATACAAAAAAAGAAGAAAAGAAAAAAGATTGTCAACGAAACAATACTTGTTAACATTTACATAACACTTTAAGTTTTACAAAATGCTTTACATATATTGTCTCATTGAATCCTCACAACAACCATGTGGGTACTTATATAGTCCGCATTTTACAGATGAGAAAAGTGAGACAGCTTACCCAGGTCACAGAGCTATAAGGCAGGATTCAAACGCAGATCTTCCCAACTCTAAGTCATCTGTACAATGGGGATGATATTAGGCCCAGGTGCCTTAACTATTCCTTAACTACTCCTGCCCCTTACATTTCCCCTCTCATTACATTGCATAGATTTGTTCTGCTTATTGATTAATTATGTCCATGTGTCCTCATCCATAAAGTGAGCTGGAGAAGGAAATGCCTAACTATTCCAGTATCTTTTCCAAGAAAACCCCAAATGGGGTCATGATGAGTCAGACACGACCGCAGAACAACGACAAAGATTTAGGAAAGTGGTAAAGAAAATGTTAAAATAACAAATTAAATTTCAACCTATGCCCTTTGGGACCCGTTATGAAAAGTGCTCGCCACCTCCAGAGAAAGAACTGATGATCTCTGAATGTATACACTTTCTTTATGTTTCTTGCTTTTATTATTTCATTTTGTTTTTGCAATATGGCTAATATGGAAATATGTTCTGCATGACTTCACATGTATAATTGAGATCATATTGCTTGCCTCCTCAATGAGTGGGGGAGGGGTGGAAGAGAGGGAAAGAATTTGGAAATAAAATCTTTTTAAAAATTAATATTAACAATAAATAAAAGAAAGTATGTCCTTTGTCCATTCCCCACCCTCTCCCCAAGAGCTGTTTGTCACATATGCTCTAGAAAAACCCTTGCCTAAAAGGCACCTCAGAGGCCATCTAAAATAAAGTTAGAGGGGCAGCTAAGTGGCGCAGTGAGTAGAACACCACACCTAGAGTCAGGAGGACCTGAGTTCAAATCCAACCTCAGACACTTGACACACTTACTAACTGTGTGACCTTGGGCAAGTTACTTAACCCCAATTGCCCTACCTTCCCCCCCTCTAAAAAAATAAAATAAGTTGGAGAAATGTGACTGAATACCTATAACTCACTTGGGGGAGTGGGAAAGACAAAGATGGAATAAGACTCCTCTGTCCCTGAACTTTTGGAGCTTAAAATCTAATGAAGGTAAGACAGACACAAATAATTATAGTGCAAGGTGGTATGTTATCTAGGCCACCTGAAAAGTACAAATCAGTCTTGAAGTTCAGAGCACAAAAGGATCACATCTACCTGAAAAGTCCCAGGAAGACTTTCTGGAGGAAGAGTCATCTGTAAAGAGCCGTAAGGAAGGGATAATATTAGCCCAGGTATAGGACATAGTATGAGCCAAGGCACGGAGGAGAGAGAGCTTGGGTTATTTGGAAAACAAATCCAGTTTCACTGGAGCAAAGGACATGTGTAAAGAAGTACTGGCAAATAAGGAAGGACCTATAGGTGCCCTTACCTTCACTCTCTCTTCTCTCCAGTCCATCTTTCTTACTACTGCCAGAGGTGACTTTCACATGCAGAGATTCCATTCAAAAATATCCCATGATTTCCTATTGCCTTCTTTTTAGGGTCGAATTCTTTTTTCAATTAAGAAAAACCCATTTTCTGTCCCTTTGACTCCTCCTATTGGAAAAAAAGAGAAAAACAAAACTCTTGTAACAAATATGTATAGTCAAGCAAAACAAATTCCCATCATGACCATGACCCTCAAAATATGTGTTATTTTGCATCTTGAGTCTATCACCTCTTTATCAGGAGGTAGGTAGCATATATTATTGTTGGTCTTCTGGAATTGTTGCCAGTCATTGTGTGGATCAGAGTTCTTAAATCTTTCAAAGGTGTTCATCTTTACAATGTACTGTTGTACTGTTTAGCAAAATGTATTTCTGAATCCTACTGTGTGTATACTTTCTTTCTTCCTTTGACCAGTTCAAATGAGAGTGTTATTCTTATTTGTATAGATACGTACTTGCATACAAGCCTGATACCCATCAGTGAGTTAGGGGGTGTCTACCTCAAGAACGTGAAGACTTCCCCCAGTGAAGTGGGCAGATGAGAATAATTTGTTCCAGTGGCCACGAAGGCAGCTGAAGCAGGCATTGTGGCGTGCTTAGAGCTTGGTCAGACATCAAAGACACCAAGGTTATCCACTGCATGGTCACCGCCAGTTGTCCTGACTTTTGTCCTGCCACCAGACTTTAATGACTCTGGAAGAGAGAGTGAGGCTGATGACTTTGTACAACTCTACCTCACTTAAATCCAATTCACTGTTAAATCAAGATATCACCCCATGATATCACCCCGTTAGTCCTTTTCAAAAACAGAGGATGAACAATTCACATACCCCAAATTTATGAGATAATTTTCCCTAACCTTCTTTTACTTCCCCCCTCCAAGTATATTCCTCCTCCCCTCCCTTTCCACTCTTCTTTTAAGACCATCAAGATATAACAGAACCAATCCCAAACCTTCTGTCCAGTTAGATTCTATGATCCCTGATGATGATGGAGTTCAGAGAAGGCACACGTTTATTCTCTTTCCTTACTAGAACATAAACAATTTGTTTAGACTCCTAACATTGTTTGCACATGTTTAATTTACATTTCTCTTGACTCTGTACTTTCAAGTTTCTATTCAGTTTTGGTATTTTCATCAGAAATTCTTGGAAGTCCTTTATTTCATTAAAGATATATTTTTTCTCTTGCAGGATTATACTCAGTTTTGCTGGGGAGGTTATTCTAGGCTGTAAATCAACATATCCTTTGCCTTCGGGATCATCATATTTTAAGCTCTCTGCTCCTTTGTAGTGATGGCAGCTAAATCTGGTATGATCTTGACTGTGACTCCTTGGTATTTGAATTCTTTCTTTCTGGCTAGTTTCAGTATTTTTTTCTTTGACCTGGAAACTCTGGATTTTGGCTCAATTCCTGGGATTTTTCACTTGGGGATTTTGTTTAGTAGGTGATTGATGGATTCTTTCTCTATACATTTTATCCTTTGATTCTTGGGAATCTAGGTAGTTTTTTTTTAAAGATTTTTTGAAATACGATGGTTGAGATCTACTTTTAGTAGTGGCTTTTGGTTAGTCCAATGATTCTTAAGTTATCTCTCCTCAATCTGTTTTGCAGGTCAGGCATTTTTGCTATGAGATACCTTACATTTTCTTCTATTTTCTTCTTTTCTTTTGACTTTACATCGATACTTTTTTCTTTCTCATGGAATCATTAACTTGTTTAGTCTATTCTAATTTTCAGAGTTTGCTGTTTGGGCAAAGTTTTCTATTTCTTGTTCTAAGCTGCTAATTCCCTTTTCCATCCTTCTTTCCATGGCTCTTATTTCCTTTCCAATTTTTTTCCTCTACTCTTCTCATTTCATTTATAAAAACATTTTACTCTGTTTGTTTAACTCTTACATTTTTTGAGGCTTTGATTACAGATGTTTTGGGATCATTCTCTTCTGGTTTACATCTTAAGCATCCCTGTCCTTCTGGTCACTTTTTATGGTGAGATTCTTTTTTGTTTGCTCATTTTTCCAGTCTACTTCCTAACTTCAGCTCTGCACACTTCTGGTGGGAGTGTCTAGGTCAGTACTGCTGCTGTTTTCTTGGGGTATTGAATGTTGCATTACTCCAGAATTTCAGAAACAGTTCAGGCTGGCGCCTACAAGTTTTCAGTGCTCCTAAAGTGGCATGATCTAGGGCAAAGTCTGATTGCTGCCTCCCTGATCTGAGTTCTGCAAATTCTGGACCTGGGTTTGGATTTGAGCAATACGTCTGTGGGTTTACCCTACTTGGAGTTTCAGGAGACTGCCGCTGAGCTCAGTCATTATCAGTCAACTAGAAATCACCCAGAACAGGGTAGTAAGAGATAGATTTGCCAGCGGCCACCTGTTCCTGCACCCTCCACAAATTTAGGTCCCTCTAAGCTGGATCCTGGATCTCTTCTTGCCTTGGTGCACAGGTTCTTCCTTTAGTAGAGAACTCTTCAGGGCACATTCTTGGCCAGACCCAATCCTCAGTGTCCAAAGACTTCTCTGTCTGTCTCCCAATGCTAACCTGGGCTTGAAAAATGACTCACTTTGATTTTTTTTCTTGGATTTCCTGATAAAGATTCATTATGGTTCATTTTCTGGATGTGTTTGGGAAGAGGAACTCAATATATTTTTTCTTGTTACTTCAGGATCTTGGCTCTGCCTCTGCCTTCATAGGTTTTTCTGAACTCATCCGTTTCATCATTTTTTTATGGCACAGTAGTATTCATATGCCGAAATCCATTCCCTAATTGGTGGGCACCCTTCCCTATTGCATTCTGTAGGGTTTAAACTCTTTATTCAAGGCCCTCCCCAAGTTGACCTCACCCTCCCTCTCCAGCCTTCTCTTATAACTTCCCTTTAGTAATGGAATAGTGGACACTCCAGTCAAAATAGGCAACTCTGCTCCCTAAGCATACCCCACATTCTGCCACCTCTGTGTGGCTCATCATAACCCCACTGCCTTTTCAAAGAGATTCCCTTCTCCCCTTTGCCAGTTGAATTCTTACCCAGACTGCAAAACCAGAGACTCAGATGCCACCTATCACCTCCCTTCCTTGACTCCCCTTTGTCAGTAATGACCTTCTCCTTCTTCAACTCATGTAACCCTTTGTTCTCTCCTCTCTGGTGAGAGAGACCATCAAGCTGAGCAGTTTGAACTTCATCCTTTAGGCACTGGGGAGTCATGGAAGGCTTTTGAGCAAGGAGACCGATATACCTAGATATAATAAAGATTACTTTGGCAGGGTATAAAGAATGGTTTGGATCTTGATACTGGGTAGAAAAGCTCATCATTATACCCTTAAAGTTGGTAGTCACTGGCTACAAACATTTGTCAGAAATATGGTAGTCCCAAGAAAACAAACACGCTTGTATAAATTGCAGAGAATTCTGTGGGGCCAAATGGTATCACATTAGAAGTGATATGGTCAGTATAGAAAAAGATGCTCAGAATCCTGGTTCATATTTTAAAAGAACTCATTTTTTTAAGTAAAAGATTAATGAGCTTGTGTCATTTCTAATTTGTTTATACTGATGCAGTCCTATGAACATTCCCTGGCACTGGTTTCAAATGTTTTATAAATCGGAAGCACCTGTTGAACTTGGTAATATGTGAAAGTTTCTCATTTTCTAAGCAGTTTTTCTTACGTAGCATTGTCTTTAAAAAGCCAGATCATTTCTCCAAGGTTGAAAGTATTTTATATTTTCTGATTCAAAAAATCAAAATTTTTGTAGAGTTTTCATGCAGTCAAGCTGAAATAAATAGAATGTATGGTTTTTGTAAATGCCTTACCAGCTGATAAAATTTTGTTTGTAAAATTATTGTAATATATTGTACTGATACAAAAGAGTTTTTAAACTCCCCCAAAAGGAAAGGATTGGTGGGGGAAGACTTTTGTTATGAGGGATGGCTCTCTGGGAAGCAGAGGGGACATATTGGGAAATGTAATGGATATAAAAACAAAAGATAGCTATGACATTTCCTTTAAATGGAATGAAAGAAGAGAGAGTAGAAGCAGGAAGGCTGTTTAATTGTGCAGGCAAGACCAGATAAGGACCTTAACGAGGATGGGGGTGGGCTGGTCTCAAGGTCTCAGGACAGCTGGATAGAGAACAGAGGCAGGTTCTAGTCATGGGGGGTTGGGGTGGGGGAAGCGGCATGCGGGGGAGACAGGAGGTAGGGAGTCAGATCAGAGCCATAAGAACAGATGGAAAGGGTAGGGACTATTTATCCAGGAGAAGATAAAATACAGTGGATTTACTACACCAAGGTTATCCTAAGGGGAAGGTTGGCCAGCTGTTCCCCACGCTCACAGAGCTGGGCTGGGGGGTGGCTTAGACTGCAGTGGGAGGGAAGAAGGGTGGACACACTCAGAACAGTGGGAGAATGTTGAATGACCACAGAATATCAGTGCTGGTAGGGCCTTAGAGATCATTTACCCCAACTCTCTCCTTTTCTAGGTGAGTACATTGAGGCCTAGAAGGGGAAGTAACTTGCTGAAGGTCATGCAGTGAGATGGTGGCAGGGCCAGAGCTAAAACCAGGGGTCTCCTATTCCCAAGCTCATTGCTCCTCTCCTCTCCCTGTGGGGGAGTAGTTAGACCCCACAGAACGATACTATGGCCTTCACTTCAAAGATCTTTGGGAGGATCCCTACTGAACCCAGGGAAATCCAAGGTCTATTTTATGCTGCTAGCAATATTTCCATACTTCTGCCCACCGTGACTTTCTCCCTCTCTCGCCGGGTTCCATTTCCCAGCCTGACACTCAAAAGCTGTGACAGTGTTTAAATCTGGCCTTTCACTGGCTGTGTTTCCAGGGCCTCACCAGTACCATGGAGGCATTAATAGCACCTACCTCACTTACCCTGAGCCTCAGTTTCCTCATCTGTAAGATGAGGCTGATAAGCATCTGAACTACTTATTTCGATGGGGTGTTGTGTGGAAAGCTCTTTGTAAACTTTTAAACATAACAAAGATGTGAGTTCTCAGAAAATCAGAGAATCTCAGAAGGGACCTCTGAGACCATCTATCTAGTTCATGTGTCTTCAACTCTTCTCTGGGGCTGGGCTGGGCCCCGAGCCCCATGGTGCTGCCCCACACACAGACAATGCCTGGGCACTGTGCCCTTAGGGGAGGTGGAGGGGGAGCCTAGGACAGACAGTGGCAGCTGCAGGCCTATCTATAGCTCTCTGTGCCCTTCAATTGTTGTTCCCAACTTCAAACAATAGTCGGACAGAGGATTAGGACCCTCTCCCTGGCCCCTCCCCACCCCAAGTGAAATGGATCTCAAAGGGCCTCCCCCACCAAGGCCTGCTGCGTGAGGCCCCCGAGGTGTCTGGGGCCTGGGACACCATGTGGGATATCCCTAACAGGTTAGAAGGGCCCTGGAGAGAGAGGCTAGACCCCAGCACTAAGGCAGGGGTGAGCCCTCTGAGGGGCTGGGGAGCAGCCTAAGATGGAAAGTGGATATGCATTGCTGAAAGAAGCAGGGGAAAAAGAAATGGCTAATGGCTGGATTGGGAGAATGTCAGAGGGCATAGACCATCAGAAGGAGAAAAGTCAGAGCATAGAGCACCAGAATGTCAGAGCCAGAAAGGAGCTCAGTATACAGACTACAGGATATGAGAGTTGGGAGGTGCCTAGAATGTCAGCGCTGAAGTGAACTTTGGACCACGGAACATCAAATGTCAGAATGGTTTAGAACCCAAAAAACTACATGGTAAAATCCTCTCGTTTTACAGAGAAGGAAACTGAGTCTCAGGGAAGGGGTATGACCTTCCCCAAGGCCACAGAGTGAAAGCTGAGCGGTGAAACCAGATCTTCTCACTCCCAGACCAAGACTCTTTTCTATTATATTGTAATGAGGTTTTGGTGAAGGGGAAGTTGGGGGGAGGGTGGAGGCAGGTAGGGATGAGGGATTATAGAAAGGCAGTCAGGCTTTGGTGTGCTCTGGTTTGTAGCAGCTGGGCTGGTGCTGGTGCTGGATGGAAATGGGGTAATAGTAATAATTAGTAATAATACCTAGCCTAGCATTTATGTAGCACTTTTAAGGTTTGTAAAGCTCTTTACATAGGTTTTCTCATTTGATTCTCACAGTCCAGTGAGGGAGGTACTATTATATCCCCATATTACAGATAAGAAAACTAAGACCAAGAGAGGTATAAATAACTTGCCCCACCCAGAACACCCAAGCTAGTAAGTGTCTGAGACAGGATTCAAACTCAGGCCTGAAGGTCCAGACCTAACCCAGAGACTGCAAATCCTTGGAGGAGGCATCAGCACATAATAAACACTTAATAAAGTTCACTGAATGAGTGAATTGCAGGGATTGGATCATGGGGTCCATGGTCTAGGGGTGCAGTCTAAGAGAGTAGGATTGTAACCTACAGGTAGACAGAGGCTATAGAACATGATAATGGACCTGAGCATCCCGGGATGGTGGGTATATGCATACATGTCAGTCAGCCTACATTTATTAGCATTTACTATATGCGCCAAACATTTTGCTAAGCGCTGGGGGTACAAAGAAAGGTAAAAATAGCCCCTGTCCTCAAGGAGCTTACATCCTAATATAGCATGTATATAACTAGATCCCTACCAGATAGCAGGTAATCTCAAAGAGGAAGGCATGAGCCATTGCTGAGGGAGGGGAGATTAGGAAAAGCCTCCAAGAGAAAGTAGGGTTTGGGTTGAATCTTAAAGGGAAGCCAAAAATAAAAACAAAAACACACACACACACACAAAAGAAGGGAAGCCAAGAGGCCGAGGTGAGGAAGGAGGACATTCCAGAGATTGAGGATCTCCAGTGAAAAGGCCTGGAGGCATAGTGGGATAGAAAGATGGGAAAGTGCCAGGTTGTGAAGAGTTTTTACATACCAAAGGGAACATTTTATACTTGATTCTGGTGTAAGGGACAGACAATCTATTCCTATAGTCCTTGTCCTCTGAGTCACATCTGTCCAATGAGCTAACATCTGTCCCATGGAGACATGGAAGCTTGTTGGATCTCTGACTGAGAAGACCTGCCCGGGGCCTGTTGAGAGCAAATCACATCCCTAGCAGCCTAACAAGGCAGAAAGAACCCTGCAAAAGCAATCAGGACACTTTGGTTTTAGTCCTGGCTTCACCACTGATTTTCTGGGTAACTGATCCAGCGCTTATTTACAGAGCCTGGCACATAGTAGGTGCTTAGTAGATGCTTGCTGACTTGACCAGGGACACATCCCTCTGGGCCTCAGATTCCTTAAGATGCAAAATGAGGATAAGAAGTATTGTCCTGATTCTCTCACAAGGCTGCATAGAGAATAAATAAGAAAATGTATTGGAAAGTGTTTTATAACTGAAGAGTGACCACCTCATGGGAAGGAGTAGTATGTCTGAGTTCCAGATGGTGAATGGACAAGTACCTGTTTTGTACCTAGTTTCCTCACGCCTGTATTAGGCTCTGTGAGGAGGCCTAGTAGGAGATGACAGGGGTCTCTGTCTCTGGGAGCTCACAGTCTGATTAGTGGTACAAGAGTCATCAACATATCATTGTTGTTGTGTTTTTCCTTCGTTCTCGAAGAGGACCATGACATCAGGGAAATGACATGACTTGCAGTTGACTTGGATTTGAGTGAGGGAGGGCTGTGCAAGGTCACTGGCCTCACTTTCTCCTCCAGAGCCATCTGGGTCCAGTGGCCAGATATTCACCAGGATGACTGGAGATGGCCCAAGATGTAATGGGAGACCCTGGCCCTTTTAAGCTAAGGCCTTTTCATGTACTCACTTAGAGTGAGGTAGCCCATTCAGTGAACAGGCCTCTTTAAAAAGTGAGTCAAAGGATGGCCCCTTTCATTAGAAAAAAAGACTTAAAAAAATCAAACTGGGAGGGGAAGACTTTCAGGGTTGCTGTTCCAAAGAGAAACAGTTACCATTGACATTCACTCTAAGGCAGGAGGGCCCAAAATACAGCCGTTAATTGGAGCTTGGGCTGGGACCTAAGACTAGTGGAGGAAGGAACAAGGTGAAGATAGCAGTTTGCACCAGGAGAATTCAGTTCGAATCCTGCCTCTGATTTCCTTTGTGACCTGGTGCAAGCCATGTCACCTCTTAAGACTTAGTTCCTCCTATATAAATCAAATGAGATATTTGTAATGTGCTTAGCCCTGTGCCTAGCATACAGTAGGCACTTAATAAATGCAAGTTCCCTCTCCTCCCTTAAAATGAGGAGGTAGGCGGAGGTAATTTCTAAAGTACCTCTCAACTCCAAATCTTAAAGATCCTACTTTTTACCATTCTTTTTTTCTAGCCTTTCTAGTGGGAAAAGCACTGGATTATGAGTCTGAAGATCTGGGTTCAAATCCTAGCTCTACTACTTATTACTAGTAGTGTGACCTTCTCATGCCAGTCCCTTAATCTTGCTAGGCCTCAATTTTCTCATTTGTAGAATGAGGAGGGTTAGGTTTGATGACTCCGTAAGTACCTTCCAACCCTAAATTTATGATCTTTGCAAGAGCCCAAAGGTGGGACTCAGGAATGCCTGGGCTCTGTACCAGCTCTGCCAGTTCAGTTTCCTCTACTCAAAGATTTGAGGTAGGCTTTGCTGATCTCTAAGGGCCCTCCAGCTCTTATCTTCCATGAAACAATTACACAATTGAGACAAGACAGGAAAGCCTGGACTCATGCATTCCATTTCAGGGTACAGACAGCAACTGAAAAGGAGTAGGGAGATAGCAGGATCCCAGAGTAATCCAGGCAGGCTTCCCAAAGGAAGGGACCATAAAATGAGGTCTGACTTCTCTCCCCAGGCCTCAGTCTCACTGTGATGAGTCCAGTCAGCTATTCCTAGCCCCACCCCCCATCTCCACTCCTCCCCAGTGGCTATTCTTGGGCCAGAGATAAGGCCCTTCCAGCTGCTGCTGTTTGTCTCTGTCTACTCCCGGAACCACCACAGCCCTGGATAAGGGGCTGGAGCCACCCAAGGCCCACAGGCGGTTGGGGGGTGGGGGCCGGGAGGGTCCTATCTGCAGGCTAAGGAGCCTGCTTTGTGCTCTGCTCCTCTCCAGTGACACATGGGCTAAGCAAAACAGGTATGTAGTAGGCGTCTGTCTGGCAGGCAAGCAACAGGCATGGGGCATAGAGAGCAATCCTCTCTTTCCTTGGGGCCCTAGGCAGGGGGCTTAGATACCAGACTCCCATGCAGAGAACCAGACTAGATGCTTTTACAATCCGTTACAGCTGTAAATCCTAGGATTCTGTGACCCTTCCTGGTCATAGGGCCAAGGCTGGAGACTCCACAGAGGTGCAGGGGGGTAAACTGAGCTTTCTGACCCACAAAGAATGCAACCTCAGCAACTCCCAAACTATCCCTGATATCATGGGTGGAGGGAGTTTTAGGGGGCTCTGATATTCTAGGGGAAATGTCCTAGATGCTCTGATTCTTTGGGAAAGGTTAAAGTTTGAGGGAGCCTTGTAGAATAGTGGTTTGGAAGGAGTTATCAAAAGTGCTCTGACATTTCAGGGGGAGCAGAGTCCTTCTGTGAGGGGGAAGAAAGAATAGGAAGGCAGTGTGGTACAGTAAAAAACAAACAAACAAAAAACCCCTTGCTCCAGAGTCTGAGGACCTGAGTTCAAATCGCACCTCTGACCCTCACTCTCTATGTGACCTTGGGCAAAGTGATTATTCTTCTTGGGCATTGGTTTCCTTATCTATAAAGTGGGTTGGGGGATGTTGAGGAGAGAGGGCATCTGAGGTCCTTTCTAGCTCTGGATCTATGAGGATCCACAAATGTCCACCCCCTGGGAACCAGCCTGAACTGTGCCCTCTCTCTAGATACAAAGCCCGTATGCCAAGATTATGCAGAAAGAGGCCATAATATGGAGCAGACAGGGAGTCTTTTAGCCTTTATTGGACACTTGTTTCTTTCCAAATCCCAGGAAGTACTCCCCTGACCCCTCCAGGATCCTTTGGTCCATCCCCAGGATATTACTGCAGGACAGAAAACTTCGAGGATGATTAAAGGGTTGGATGGCCTAGGTCTGTGTCTGTTTTCATGCGAAAATGTTTTTTTCTATGTATGTGCTCATGGTGATGTGCTTGAGATGGCATCTCTATGTGTATGTTCATGTCTGCATGTGCCTGTGTGTCTGACCATTCACCATATGGCATCAGGCTAGCACACCCTTGTGTGGGACCCAAGTCTAGCTGAGGTGGCTGCAGGACCCTTGCTTCACCAGAGTCTGTATGACCGAAAGGCTGAGGTTGGCCCCAGCATCCTGGTGTGGGCCGGCCTGCCTCTGTGGTTCCATGATATGCCTGGCACACACTCATCTTAGGCCACAGCTGTCTGGCAGATTCAGGCCTTATCGAGAAGGAGCTCATCAGCTCCACAATGTCTTTCCTCTCTTCTGTGTCCATCTTCCAATCACTTTGTCTGGGATGGGTAGACAGGCCATGGGAGGAGTTGCGTGTCACCGGCTCTGTGGCCTCTGGGAGAGAGAAGAGCGCTATGGGGCCCAGCTGCCCACAGTTACAGCTAGCAGGATGCTCTGTGCTTGGGGCCCCCAAGGCCTCAGAGATGGGGGTGAGGCTGGATTCCCACAGCAGCTTGCTTCTGTCCACTACCCCAGTGGATCCCTCCCCATCAGGGGATAATACCGCATCCCAAGGGCCCTGGTCCTTCTCTGTGCTGCTCATACTGTCTCCCTCTAGGAAGCATGGCATGTTGTCTGGGAGGATTTCATTCTCCAGAAGGGCATCTTCTGCCTCTGATGGGGGGCGGCCCATGATCTGCAGCAGAGGGGCTTCAATCTTGGGCAGGAAAGGCTGGCTGTTCTTGGACCCTAGAAAGCGTCCAAAGCAAAAGCTCAGGATGTTCTGGATACTGATGTCCATTTCCCAGGGGCTGGGGGCCCACACTTATGAGCGGGCACAGAGATGGACCTGATCCTCCAAGGGGGAAGAGGAAGGGGGAATTCTTTTTTTGTAGTGAAGCTCTTGGACAAAAAGGTTTGGAACTACACAAGGAGCTGCCTCAAGGGTGAAGTCTCAGGCTGAGGGGATTTGACTTTCCTGTTAGGCATTAAATATTTGTGCCCCTGGGAGTGAGGGAAATGGTTTCCAGTCTTCTTAGTGAATCAGGTTTCTTTAAATCTGGGTGCTTGTAGCCAGATTTGTAGGCCTGGCCTGGCCTGTGGTTTCAGGGTCTTGCTGTCTGACTCAGCTGCCCCTGGGACCAGGGGTGTTCCTGACCCTACTTGGACTGAGCAGGCAACATCCAGGACTCTCTTGGGCTCAACGGCTGGTGATGGTGTGTGGGGCCTGGAGGGATGGATGGATGGATGTTCAGTTCCAGGTCCTGATCACCACCGAGTGGCCACCAGATGATCACAAGGGCAGGGGGATGTCTGACAGCCTCTCCCAGGCCCTGGGCCGAGGGACTGGGACAGCTTCCCTGCAGGAGAGAGGTGGGATTGGAGAGGACGGGGTAGTTTGATATTCTTAAGGCCCTAGGTGGTAATTTGATATTCTCAAGGCCCTAGATGGCTAAGGGTAGGAATTGTCCCCACATGAAATGAATCCTGGGCTGGGTGTTTGCCTATCAGGTAAGGGGAAAGAAGACCTCTATCTTTCTGCCCTGATTCAGTCATTTACTATTCGCTAATTTCCCAAGTAGTGACAATCTCCTAGCCCAGGAGAAGAGCCCTGTCCTTCTCTCTCTCTCTCTCTCCCTCCCCCCCTCTCTCCCCCTCCCTTCATCCCTCCTTCTCTCCCTTTCTCCCTTCATCCCTCCTTCCCCCCCTTCCTCCCTTCATCCCTCCTTCCCTCCCTTTCTCTCTTCCTCCCTCCAGTGGAGGGATGGAGGCAGAATGCCTAATGTCTATAGCTAGTTAGCCAGTCGAGGCCTCCCTGATGCCTTGGGACACCAGAAGGAAGGACACCTGTCAGGTATCCCCCTGGAGGAAAGGGAGTCTTCCCTTGGTGTGTTAGGAATCATGACTGGGAAAAGCACTGAATTTGCAGTCGTCATGAAGGTCTGGCTTAAATCCCAGCTCCAACATAACTAGCTGTGTGACCCTTAACCTCTCTAAACCCCAATTTCTTAATATGCAAAAAAACAGCAGGTGGGGAATAATGCCTATACTATCTCCTTAATAGGTTTGTTGGTAGGAATCCTGCACTTTGTTATCTTCAAAGTGTGTGAGGATTATTTATTTTTCCGAGACTTCAGCATTTGGGCTTCTTGAGGGGAACATTATGCTCAAGCCGAGGAATCTTCCCGGTGGGGACAGGGAGCTCACTCATGGGTGTTTTCTGCCTCTTTGTCCCAGAGCCACCCCGGGCCCATCTCCTCCTCCCTCCTTGGGTCCCGGGGACAACATAGCATAAGCAACCCTACGCCCTTGATAGAATGAAACTGAATTTTGGGGGAGGCTGAATGTTGCAAGAGAAAGGGCGGGATTAGTCTCTTGGGGCGGTTGAACCATCCTTACCCCCAAAGACTGTGTAGGAGACCTGGGCCGAGCTCTGGGAAGTCCCCTCCCCATCCCAGCGTCCTCCCTTCAGGCTCGAGTTTTCATCATGCCCCCCGGGAATGCTGTGACTTTCCAGGGTCCGCCCGGAGCAGTGCCCCTTGCCCTGATCCATCGGCGGGGCAGCTCCTCCTCCCCAAACCCTCCCCAAACTCTCCCCAAGTCCTTTTATTCACCTGCAGAGTCTGGCGCCGCCCGGGGTTCTGGTCCTTACCGGCATTGTGGGGGTCTCAATGCCGGTGACTACGTCATAGCAGCCCCGGCCCCTCCCCCGCCCCACTGTGAGCCAGGCTCTGGTCCGTCTAGAAATTCCTCTACCATCCCTCCCACACCCACACCTCTAGGGGTGCAGTGACCCCCTTTTCCCGGTCGGAACAAAGAGAGCCCAGGCGCACAGCCCCTTGACAGGGCTGCCTCGCGCTGACCTCCACTGTACTCCCTGGCCCCACGCCAGGGCAACAGAAGACTGGAGATCGAAGAACCGGTAGCTTCACTCTCTGGGTGAGGGAAAGGCTGGACAGCGCACCTACAACCTCATCCCTATCCCACGGGATCAAGTTCCAAACCACGTATAGGGATGGATAAGGCATGATGTGAGAGAGGCTTTGAGTGGAGACCAAATTAAGCAGCTGGTTTCTGGTGGTACTATTGTGTCTGGGAATTCTCTCAGCTATGCCACAAAAGAGGGTGACCTTAGACAAGTCACTTAACCCTTCAGTTTCTCCAATTGTAAAATTGGGGCAGCTAGGTGGTACAGTGGATAGAGTGCTGAGCCTGGAGTCAGGAAGACCTGAATTCAAATCCCACCTCAGACACTTACCTGTATGACCCTTGGGCAAATCACTTAACTCTTTTTGCCTCAATTTCCTCATCTGTAAAATGAGGAGAAGGAAAGGGCAAACCTCCAGTATCTTGGCCAAGAAAACCCCAAACGGGGTCATGAAGAGTTGGACACACTCAACAACAAAGAATAAGGGCTGGTTGATTTGGGCAGATCACCTCTAAAGCTCCCTTAATTCCATTCTTGCTCTCAATGATTCCAATAAATTTAATTCGACAGACATTAAGTGCTGACTCTGGTCTACTGCTCTAGACCCTTAACTACTTACTAGCCCCTACCATGTGCCAGATTCTGTGCTAAGCATTTTACACATATAATCTCATTCTCTCTGGCTGTCTCCTATGCCTGGAATGCTTTCCCCCCTACTCTTTGGTAGCTGGCTTTCCTAGCTTCTTTTAAGTTTCAGCTGAAATCTAACTTAAAAACTAACCCTTCTTAATTCTGGTGCTTTCCCTCTTCTAATTATTTCCTATTTATCCTCTGCATAGCTTGCTTTGTAAATTTATTTGCATGTTGTCTCCCCTGTTAGATCGTAAGCTCCTTGAGGGTCCTCTTTGGCCTCTTTTTGTATCCCCAGTGCTTTGCACAGTGCCTGGCACATAACAGATGCTTCATAAATGTTTACTGATTGATTTTTTGATTGCTCCAATAACCCTAGGAGGTAGGTGCTATTATCATCTCCATTTTACTGTTGAGGAAACTGAGGCAACAGAGGTGAAGTGGCTTGCCCAAGGTCACATGGTAAAGGTCTGAGACCACTTTTAACTCAGGTCTTTCTGACTAGGCACACCCTAGTCTCCCTCTTCAAGAACCCCACACCCTACTGAACCTTATGAGCAAGTCCCCTGGGCTGAAGTCCTGAGCAAGACCAAAATCAAAACCAAAACCACCACCACCACACACAATGTATATGGCAGAGTATGGAAGTAGTCTTAAGAGGTAAAGTAAACCAACATCACTACTGTCTTCAAATGGAGACTGGATGACCACTTGTCAGGAGTTTTCAATACAAGGTATTCATTCTATAAGGAAAGAATGTTGCTTTCTTTGAGTCTGGGAGTCAGAAATTATTCCAAGATTGAGATCTAGAGGATGTTAGATTTGGAAGAGTGTCGTTTTAATGGGGGAACTTTGAGCTTTGCTTTCTGCCCCCCCCATTCCCCAAAGGCAGAGCTGAAAGAAATGTGTAAAAGTGGTGGACAGACAGATCAATGGAAGGAAGGACTTCTTAATGTGACACCTGCGGGTTGTGTGTTCACTTGGTGGATCCTTGGAGTGACACTTGGGGCGCTGTGGTAACAGCTTACATCAGTTTCTAAGCCTCCTTCCTTAAGCCTGCAAAAAAGCAGTATACCACTAGATGAGTGTAATATCAGAATTGTCCACCAGGCAACACTATATTCACTCAATCGGCTAACTGGTCTCATCAGAGTCTCTCTGGCTTGCTTGTGTGAGCTTCCCACACATCCTTGGAGCTGCAGGGTTCCAGGTGGCTGAATAAATTAAAACCATTGCTGGCCATGTTCTGGATTTAGAATAAGGAATAATGAAATAATAGCTTTACAATTTTAAAGTTTTTAAAATTATTTATTTTTAGTTTTCAACATTCACTTTTATAAGATTTTTAGTTCTAAAATTGCTCCCTTCCTCCCTCCCCCCTCCCAAAGACGGCATGCAATCTGAAACAGGTTATACATGTGCAATCATAGTAAAGGTATTTTCACCTTAGTCATGTTGTGAAAGAGAAATCAGAACAAAAGGGAAAAACCATGAAAAAGAAAATGATGACAAAAGTAGAAAATAGTATGCTTTCATCTGGATTCAGATTCCAAAGTTCTTTCTTTAGATGTAGATAGCATTTTCCATCATGAATCTTTTGGAATTGTCTTAGATCATTGTACTGCTGAGAAGAGCTAAGTTTATCAAAGTTGGTGTAGCTGTTACTGTGTACAATGTTCTCCTGGTTCTACTCACTTCACTCAGCATCAGTTCATGTAAGTCTTTCCAAGTTTTTCTGAAATCTGCCTGCTCATTGTTTCTTATAGAATTTTGGAGGAGGCTAAATGTTGCAATTGAATCATGGCAGCAGTGGCAGTTTCCAAACCTCTCAGCCCACAGACAGTAAGGGGATCAGTCAGAAGGGCATTTACAGGGGTCCCTTGCTGGCACCAAGGGCAGGACTCTGTTGCATTGGCTATACAGTCCTGGGTCTTAGTCCCACTGTGAGGAAGAGCACTAGCTTGTGATTGCAGGGGAGTAGAGATCTTGGTCATAGTTCCAGGGTTGAAAACATTGCTTGTAGTCACTCACAAACCAGTGCACAGTACGGGAGAGTAGTAAACATACCTCCCCCTAGATTATACCATCTTGGAAGAACCAAAAACTTACAGGTCCCCAGAACTGCTTCTGAAAACAGTTGCACAAAAGACCCTGAAGGTTGAGGCAGTCCCCACCTTGGGGCAGAGCCCCACTTTAGTAGAGAGTTAAATGTCACGAAATAGGCTGGAAAATGAGCAAACAGAAGAAAATTCTGACCATAGAAAGTTACTATGGTGACAAGGAAGATCAAAATACGCACTCAGAAGAGGACAACCCAGCCAAAATTCCTGCATCCAAAACCTCAAAGAAAAATATGAATTGGTCTCAGGCCATGGAAAAGCTCAAAAAGAATTTAAAAAATCAAGTTAAGAGAGGTAGAGGAAAAACTGGGAACAGAAATGAGAGTGATGCAAGAAAATCATGAAAAAGGGTCCACACCTTGGTAAAGGAGGCACAAAAAAATACTGAAGAAAATAAACACCTTAAAAAACAGAATAAGCCAAATGGAAAAGAGGCACAAAAATCCAATGAAGAGAAGAATGCCTTGAAAAGCAAAATTGGCCAAATGGAAAAAGATATACAAAAATTCACTGAAGAGAAGAACTCCTTAAAAAGTGAATTGGCCAAATGGGAAAGGAGGTATAAAAGCTCACCAAAGAAAATGATTCCTTAAAAATTAGAATTGTGCAAGTGGAAGCTAATGACTTTATGAGACATCAAGAAACGATCAAACAATCAAAAGAATGGAAAATCAGAAAAACAACTGTCCTGGAAAATAGATCCAGGAGAGATAATTTAAGAATTATTGGACTACCTGAAAGTCATGACAAAAAAAATCTTTCAAGAAATAATCAAGGAAAACTGCTCTGATATTCTAAAACCAAGGAGTAAAATAGAAATTGAAAGAATCTATTGATCACCTCCTGAAAGAGATCCCAAAATGAAAACTCCCAGGAATATTATAGCCAAATTCCAGACCTCCCAGATCAAGGACTAAACACTGCAAACAGCCAAAAAGAAACATTCAAATATCATGGAGCCACAGACAAGATAACACAAGATTGAGCAACTTCTACATTAAAGGATCAGAAGATTTGGGGGGCAGCTAGGTGGCGCAGTGAGGATAGCACCAGCCATGGAGTCAGGAGGACCTGAGTTCAAATCCAGCCTCAGACACTTGACACATGTACTAGCTGTGTGACCTTGGGCAAGTAACTTAACCCCAACTGCCCTGCCCCCCCCAAAAAAAAACCAACAAAAAAGAAGATTTGGAATATGATATTATGGAGGGCAAAAGAGCTAGGATTACAACCAAGAATCACCCACCCAGAAAAACTGAGTATATTCCTTCAGAGGAAAAAAATGGATATTCAACAAAATAGAAGACTTTCAAGCATTCCTGATGAAAAGACCAGAGCTAAATAGAAAATGTGTCTTTCAAATACAAGATGCAAAAGAAGCTTAAAAAGGTAGACAGGAAAAAGAAATCATAAGGGATTTGATAAGGTTAAACTGTTTATATTCTTATGGGAAAATGATATTTATAACTCCTAAAAAGTTTCTCATTATCAGAGCAGTTAAAAGGAGTATACAAAGAGAAAAAACAGAGATGTGAGTTGAATGTGACAGTATTATCATCTAAAAGAAATAAAATTAAGGATTGAGAAAGAAGAATGCACTGGTAAAAGGGGAAAGGGAGAGGTAGAATGGGATAAATTATCTGACATAAAAGAGACCTGAAAGAGATTTTACAGTGGAGGGGAAAATGGGGGAAGCAGGAAGGGGAGCACATGAACCTTACTCTCATTAGAATTGGCTCAAAGAGGGAATAATAGATGCACTCAGGTGTAAAATCTATCTTTTTTTCCTTTTAAATTTATTTTTAGTTTACGACATTCAGTTCCACAAGCTTCTGAGTTCCAAATTTCCTCCCCGTGCCTTCTCTGCCTTTCCTCACCCCTCCCCCACAACATGGCATGCAATCCAATATAGGTTCTACATATATCTTCACATTAAACATATTTTCACATTAGTCATGTTGTAAAGAAGAATTATAACCAATGAAAAGAACAATGAGAAAGAGGAAACAAAACACAAAAATTTTCTTAAAAAAAGAGAGCAAATAGTTTGCTTCAATCAGCATTCAGTCTCTAATTCTTTCTCTGGATGTGGATAGCTTTTTCCATCATGAGTCTTTTGCAGTTGTCTTAGAACCTTGCATTGCTGAGAGGAGTCAAGTCTATCAAAGTTATTCATCTCACAACGTGTCTGTAATTGGGTACAATGTTCTCCTGGCTCTGCTCCCCTCACTCAGAATCAGTTCGTGTAAGTCTTTTCAGGTTATTATGAAGTCCGTCTGCTGCTTATTTCTTATAGCACAATAGTATTTCATTACATTCATATACCACAACTTATTCAGCCATTCCTCAAGTGATGGGCATCCCCTCAATTTCCAATTCCTGGCCACCACAAAAAGAGCTGCTACAAAAATTTTTGTATACGTGGTCCTTTTCCCATCTGTATGATCTCTTTGGAATATAGCCCTAGAAGTGGTATTGCCGAGTCAAAGGGTATGCACATTTTTATAGCCCTTTGGGCATAGTTCCAAATTGTTCTCCAGAATGGTTAGATCAGTTCACAACTCCACCAACAATGCATTAGTGTTCCAATTTTCCCACATCTTCTCTAGCATTTATCATTTTTCTGTTTTGTCATGTTCAGTCAATCTGACAGGTGAGATGTGGTACCTAAGACTTGTTTTGATTTGCATTTCTCTAATCAATAGTGATTTAGAGCACTTTTTCATATGACTATAGATATCTTTAATCTCTTCCTCTGAAAACTGCCTGTTCATATCCTTTGACCATTTATCAGCTGGGGAATGTGAAATCTATCTTAATATACAGGAAAGTAGGAAGGGAAGGGGATAAGAGAGGGGGCGGGGCTGATAGAATGGAGGGCAGTTTGGGGGAGGTAAAAGTCAGAAGCAAAACACTTTAAAGACTGGACCAGGGTAAAATCAGAGAGTAGGATAAACGGGGAAAATAGGATGTAGGGGAATAGTTAGTAATCATTATTGTGAAAAAAAATTTTACAATGAGTTTCTCTGATAAAGACTTCATTTCTCAAACATATAGAAAATTTATAGAAATAAGAGCCATTCCTCAATTGATAAATGGTCAAAGGATGTGAACAGGTAGTTTTCAGACAAATTAATCAAAGCTATCTATAACGGTGTGAAAACAATGCCCTAAATAAAGCCACTGTTAAATAGTTCAATTAGATGTGTAAAAGCATGGTAACGGCAAGAAACATCAGACAGCTGCATCATAGGATACAGTAACCCAGGAACTTTCCATTTCCGACCCTCCTTTTCAGACTATATAAATAGTTCAGATGCTAGTCATTCTAGCACCTTTTTTTTCCTTTAGTATTTTATTTTTCCTTATTTATATGTAAGAACAATTTTTAACATTCGTTTTCTAAGACTTTTGAGTTCTAAATTTTCTCCCTTCCTCCCTCCCCACCCCACCCCCATTGAAAGGGCAAGCAATTTGATATAGGTTGTACACATGTGGTGATGCAAAACATTTCTATATCAGTCATGTTGTGAACGAAAACATAGAGCCAAAAAACCCTCCAATAAAAATAAAATTAAAAAAAGTATGCTTCAATCTACATTCCGACACCATCAGTTCTTTGTCGAGATGAATAGCATTTTTCATCATAAGTCCTTCGGAGTTGTCTTGGATCATCATATTGCTGAGAATAGCTAAGTCATTCACAGCTGATCATCTTACAAAATGGTTGTTGCTTTGTACACAGTACATCTCACTTTGCATCTGCTCGTGTAATTCTTTCCAGGTTTTTCCATTTCTTACAACACACTCCTAAGCTGAGAAAAAGACAGCCTCAAAGTGTCAAGTCTTAATAAATTTCCCATTTCCCAGCATGCACACCATGCATGCTGGGACTGGAAAGTGCTACAAAGGCTTTTGGTGACTGTTGGACAAGGCTGCATGGGACAACCAGACAGCCCAGTCCCTGATTCCGTGGTCCCAGTGGCTCCCAACTTCTGGAAGCTACATGGCTTATTGTTCTGGCTCAAGAGTGGGAGCATTTCTGCAACACCAGCCCTGGAAAGAAGGGCTTCTTAAATACCTCATAGGCTATAGGAAGCCACTCATGAAAAACGTAACACTGATAAATCGGGGAAGGGGAAAAGGCAGGCATAACTGTGTGGAAGCCTTGGCCACCATTTCTTTTTCTTCTCTTCTTTAAGCTCCTCATGCCATCCCTGATGTCTGGGGTCACATCTGCAGTCAAACGAATTTGGGTCGTGCTGACACCAAAGCCAACTGTAAAGTGTCTTGGTACTGGCAGTCTCTGTGGAAACACTGTATCTCAACAAACACATTACGTATTTGAAGAACTGTAAAAATGTAAGCTATGAGCTACACTTACTATTTTTGGATTATATGCCCCTGTTGGGCCAGCTCCAAGACTTTTTACCTTCTCTTGCATGTCACAGTACCTAGCACAGAGAAGGCACCAAATGAATACTTGATCAACGAAGCTGTAAAATAATATAATTTTACTAAAGCATACCTTGCAAGCAACGTGCCTATTTGCAATATAAAATGGAAAGTGTGACTATAAGCTTCCTCCTTTTGTATCAGCTAATTAATTTTTGTATCATTTCAAGGAGGATCTGGGTCTTCTTTTAGAAACCCCAAACTACAACTTGGGGAGTTCATGCAGAGTCAACCTGGGCTCCCAAATCTACTTTGTTTTAAACCTTCCCCCACTGCTGTTCTTTCCCTCTCATTTTATCAAATTCATTTATTCAACATTTGGTGAGACACATACTACCCTTTTTTGTAAGGCCCTGATGGGACTGGGAGATGAAAAGATTACCTGGTCACTGTCCAAGTGAGACTCGCAGGACAGTAGGGAATATACAACACGTTTCTTAACACTTAGAATGTAAGAGAATTTGTAATAAGAAGCCACATAAACAGAGGCAACACGGGCAGTGGAAAGAATGTTGCATTTGGAGTCAAGGGCCCTAGCTGCCAAGCCCAGCCTTGCCAAATGGCAAGTAAATACTAATACTGTCAAAGCCATACCTCTTGGGCCTCAGTTTCCTCATCTGTAAAACTGAGGAGTTCGATTCCTTCTAAGATCCCTTCCAATTCTAAATGTACGATCCTGTATAAGGAAAATAGTTCCACAGTTTGAGGATGAAAGGGTGGTGGGGGTATATGTTCTGCCAGTAACTCCCTGTGTGGCCTAGCAAGCCCCCAGTGGACCTCCTGCATATGGTGGGGGGGAAGGGTGAAGACCAGGACCAGGTGGTTTGAGGTCCCCTCCAGCTCTGACTTTTTGCACTTGATCAGGGAAGGCTTTGCAGAGCACTTATTTAATGATTTCAAAAAATCTTTACGCCCAGCCGTTATGAGCTGGTGCCCAGGTCCCCTGCTCCCGTTGGAAAAGACCTCCCCTATCATTTTACAGAGGAAGAAAACTGATGCAAGGAGAGGTGAAGCGACTTGTTCAAGGTCATACTGCTAGTAAAAGACTGGGGTGGGATTTGAACCCTTGCCCTAGGAGCACCTCATCACGCCTCCGGGTCAAATTCCATCTGGGGAATTCCATGACGTCACCATGGGGAGCCAGAGCAGCGGAGGAGCCAAGCCTGGAGAAAGCTGGTGCGCGTGCACGTCCGGAGGACCCAGCTCTCCAGCGGTCCGCGAGCCCGCCTGCCCTCCCCTCCCTGCCTCTCCACCTCCAGTGCACGTCTCTTCCCGGCCTCGGATCACCACCCTTCCTACAAGCAACCTTTACCCCCGCTCTGTTCTTCCGTCTCCCTGGCTGCACCCAATGCGCAGACGTACGCTTTCTGGCCCCGCCTCCCTTGTGCCCCGCCCCCTCCTCCGTTTCTCCCCTCCCTTCCGGGGCTAGGGGGCCTCCCACCCTGGAGCGGCGCTTGAAGCCCAGTTGCTGCAGCCTGGGCTGTGCGAGCGCTCGGGTAAGTGAGGGGATGCCCGGGACGGTGGCCTGCGAGGGACATGCTCCAGGAGACTTCTTCCAGAGAGCGGGGAGGGGCCGTAGCCTGCTCGTCTGGACCCGGGGAGGAGGGGGCGGGGGAGAGGACGGCGATAGGTCCGCGGGTGCGCCCGCCTTGGCGGAGCCGGCTCGCGGCCCAGATCCGCGCTCGCGTGGGTGAAGGAAGAAGCTCCTGGGCCGAAAGGAAGGACGGGGCTGGAGCCTCCGACCAAAGGTCCCCCGAGGCGGCTGTGGGGCCCTGAGCCGGACGAGATCCACGCCCCTTTCACGGGCCGCCCCCGCCTTCTTCCTTCCCTCCCCCCATCCTTACGCCCCCCTCCGCCTTCTCTCCCCTTCTTTACACCACCCTTCTTTCCCTCCCCCTCCTTGCCCCCTTCCCTCTTTTCTCCTCTCCCTTCATTTCTCCATCCTTTCCCCTCCCCCCCTTTACAGCTCCCTTCTCCCCTTTCTTTCCTCCTGTCTCCCTCCTTTCCCCTTGTTTCCCTCTCCTTCCTTTCCCCTCTCCCTTTTTTCTCTCCCTCTTTTCCCTCCCTCTTTTCCCTCCTCCTTCCCACCTTTCCACTTCTCCCCCCCTTCCACTGTTCCACATTGCTTCCTCTCCATCTCTCTTCCCACTATCCTTCTGTCCTCCCCATTCCCATCCACTGGGGTGTCCGGCAGCTTCTTCCCACAGTGGGGACCTAAGTGCTCTTAGACTCCCAGGGAAGAGCTCAGGGTTTGGAATCGGGATCTGAGTTCAAATGCTGTCTTTTCTATGTGACCATGGGCAAATCACTTCTTTCCTACTGTGGACCCTAGTTTTCTACTCTGTAAAACAGAGCGACAGGTTGGGCTAGGTAATCTTGTTGGAGGCTCCTTTCGGCTCTGCATCCTGTTTCATGAACAAAGGGGGCACTTGCATCTCTCCTCTGTGCTCTTTTCTGGGGATGAGTAGTACCACGTTGTTCTTGTCCTTGAGGATAGGAGGGTTGGAGGTAGAGGAGGGGGTACGGACAGAAGAGGAGATGTGTAAGCAAAATAAACGTAAGAGAAGTTGTTGTAGGATAAAGGCAGAGAGAGGCCCTGGTAAGGTGCTATTAGAAATTTGAAGGATAATCCTTTTATTCCTGCACAATGGTGTTGTGAGAGGGAAAAAATACTTTAAGCCTTAAAACCCTATAGAAATGTGATGCTATTATTCATGGTACTAGAGTCAGGAAGCCTAAGGTCAGATCTATTCATCTAAATGCAGATCATTGTCTGGACATGAGGTATGTTCGGTTGGTAGTTTCCCTTCCCCCTTCCTGGAATTATTATATTTGTTCCATTTTTGTCTTTGGTATCCAGAGTACCTGGCACTTTTTCTTTTTTAGTAGGTGGGGAGAGTGGAGGGTATGGAACTATGATTTCATCTCTACAGGGAGTTCCCAGAGTTGAAGCTCCATCCCTGATGGCAACACTACAACTCATCTGTAACTTAAAATATTAGATTTGTCTGAGGCCCTGAAAGCCAGTATGTGAGACCAGTTCTGTATCTACTACTCCAGAGTCTCTCTCCCTCCTCCCCCTCACAAAGACCAAAAAAGTCCCTTCCCTCAAGGAGCTTACGTTCAATATGAAATAACGTCTGTATGTGACAGAATAAATGTAAAGTAATTCCCATAAAGACCTCATGTAGGAGAAGGCATTTGAGCAGATCTTTGAAGAAAACTAGGGATTCTGGAGCATGGGAGTGAGGAATTGCATTCCAGGCAAGGCTTGGTGATGAGAAGATGGCATGTCTTTTGAGGAACAGACAGAAATTCAGTTTGGCTGGATTGAAGAGGGTGTGAAGGAGAGTGATGTATGAGACTGGAAAGGTAGGTTAGTGCTAGGCTGTGAAGGACAGAAATCGAACCCAGATATTCCTGACTTCCAGGAAGGAGCCTGTACTGAGCCACCTCTCACCTGACACTTGGCATTTTTGAATAAAAGCTTGTTGAATGAACAGTGACACGTAATAGCTTTTGTGACTATTTTCAGATTACTTCACCTCTGTAAAATTCAAGTGATAACTTGTAATATTAACCTTACAGATTTTTTGAGGGGGTAGGGTGGGGTGGATAGGCAATGCTTTGTGGACCTTGTGGTTTATTATTAATTGAGAACCCAAACCTTAAGGGAGCCAGAAACATGCACGCTCATTCGCTAAACCTGAATTTCTAGTATACCACAGTAATTTTTCTTACCAAAGTACTTAAAAACTCCCACCTCATTAATACTCTCTCTTTTCTTTTTTATTCTTCTCTTTCTCATCTCTCCTTTCTCTTTATTTTTACTCTCATTTCTTTCTTCTTTCTCCTCTTCCTATTTTCGTTCTTTATCTTTTCTTTTTCCTTTCTCTTCCTTTTCTCTTTCTCCTCTCTTCCTCTTCTATCTTTTCTCCCTCTATTGTCTTTCTCTATCTCTTCTACTTCCTCCCTCCCTCCTCCACCCCCCCCCCACTAGTAAAAGGAATTTCTTCACTTTGGAGTTCACTATGCTAATGAAATAATAGATCCAGTCCTCACACATCTATGTCTTTGAAGTTCTTCATTTTTCTAAAACCATCCACCTGGATCATCTGGATAGTCCCTGAACTGTTTAATTCCAGACTACACTGTTTAATTCCAGTGAAATTATGTTTTTCTAAAACTACTAAATCAGATCATTTGCATATTTCCCTGAATGAAGGCATATTTGGTACAGTTTGAGGCCCCAGCTCCTATCTACTTGAAAACCCAAGGAGGCACAAATATACTAACAGATTCTGTCTGCACAACCCTGGTCTAAGAACTGTTAGCTAATACAGAACTGTTACCAGAGCGGTACGGCCCAGAACATGTCTGACTTTGCTATGAAGCGGGCCTGGGCATGGTGCCCGTCCATCTGCCTCGGGGCAGGATTGAGGAAAGCCTGCCTCCTGGTTACTCTAATGAGTTAACAATGCACTGGCTGCCTGAGCAGTGCCCCAGTTAGGGTAGTTAGAGCCTTTCTTTCTAACAGCAAGACAGCTAGGAAGCCAGACCTCCCTTCTCTTCTGACCTTCATTCTGCTGGATGGACGGACGGACCTCAGGTGGGTGGGAATAAGCAGGTAGGATCGTGGAGCAATTGAGCACCTGAGTCAAGAGATCTGGGTTCTTCTCTTGACTCTGCCACCAATATGCTCTATCATGTTGGGCAAATTGCTTCATGTCTCATCTCAGGTGTCCTCCTCTGTAGAATGGGGATAATAATACCTCGCAATCAAATTAGGTAATGTTTGTGAAAGTATGAAAAGTCACTGTAATATCACAGAAGAAATGCTGGATTTTAAGTCTGAGGACCTGGTTTTGAATCCTGGCTTTGTTATTTTAATACATGCATGGCCTTGGGAAAGTCACAAAATCTATCTGGGTCTGAGGTTCTGCATCAGAAAAATGAGAGGTTTGGGCTAGATTGTCCTTTCCAACTGTAAATCCTATGTGCTGTACCAGGGATCATAGGTAACTAGGTGGTTCAGTAAATAGGGCACCAGCCCTGCAGTCAGGAGGACCTGAGTTCAAATCTGGCCTCAGACATTTACTGTCTGTATGACCCTGGACAAGTTACTCAACCCTATTTACCTCAGTTTCCTCATCTGTAAGATGAGCTGGAGAAGGAAATGGCAAACCACAGTATTTTTGTCAGGAAAACCCTGTAAGGAGTTACTAAGAGCCAGACACAACTAATCAACAAAATAACCAGAGGTCAATGATATTTTGAAAAAGTAGGGTGCTAAGATTCTGTTCTATTTTTCCATTGTATATGGGTGCTTTAAGTGGCTTACTCCTATATAAATACTGAGAATCGTAGAAATTGGGTAGGATCTGAGAGATAATTTTGTCCAATTCAAATAAGATCATGTATGATAACATAACCATGAAGTATAGATAAATGTAAGCTTATTATTACAAATAATAACTTTACAGATGAAATTAAGAAAACTGGCCCATAGAGGTTAAGTAGTATGCCCAAGGCCACACAGTCAGTCAGTCAACAAGCATTTTAAAATGTCTTGTATCAGGCATTGTACTAAGTACTGGGGATATAAAGAGAAGCAAAAACATGGTTCTCTGCTCTCAAGATGCTCACAATCTACTAGGGGAGGCAACATGCAAATAATTGGGTGCCTAAAAGATAAATATAGTATAAATGGAAGATTAATCCCATATGGGAGGGATTGGAGGGTTGGAGGACAAATGGAAAGGGAACAACTTTGAGCTGAGTCTTGAAACCAGGCAAATCAGGAGGCAGAGGTGAGGAGGGAGGGCATACCAGGCATGGGGCACAGCTAGGGCAAATGCTCAGAGATGGGATGTCGTGTGAGGTACAACAAGTAGGACAATGCAGTTGGATCAGAGTTGATGGAAGATAGTCTAATATCAGAAGACTGGAAAGGCAGGAAGGGATCAAGTGGTAAGGGCTTTAAATTCCCAAAAGAGGATTTTATATTTGAGTCTAGAGGTAACAGGGAGCCACTGGATTGGGTGGAGGTATGTGTTGTATGTGTGCTGTAGCATGGTCAGACCTGAGCTTCAGGAAAATCACTTTAGCAGCTAAGTGGAAGATGGATTAAAATAGGGAAAGACAGGGCAGGGAGACCCAATAGGAGACTGTTATAACAATCCAGGTAAGAGGTAATGAATTTCTGAACTAAAGTTGTGGCTAAGTGAAGAGAAAAAGTGTGTGTGCGTGTCGCGTGCGTGCGTGTGCGTGTGTGTACACATGCACGTTGATGAGTCCAGCTCTCCATGACCTCATTTGGCGTTTTCTTGGCAAAGATACTGGAATGGTTTGCCATTTCCTTCAGATCATTTTACAGATGAGGAAACTGAGACAAACGGGGTTAAGTGGCTTGCCCAGGGTCATATAGGTAAGTGTCTGAGTCTGGATTGGAATTCAGGTCCTCCCGACTCCAGGGCTGGCATTCTATCCAGTATGCCACCTAGCTGCCCCATGTATTTGAGAGATGTTGTGGAGGTAAAAGTGACAAGATCTGATAACAGACTAGATGTGTCCAGTGAGCGAATGAGCCAGGAAAATAACAGACCTGAGACCTTAGTCTCTCAATTTCCCAAAGTCAGTCAGTACTCCACCATCCGCCCATTCGAAGCAGGAATCCAAATTTAGAAAGGTTAAACAACTCTGAGGATCGTGGCTTTAAAGCTGAAGTGGACCTTATAGCTCGTCTGGCTCAACCTGCTTGCTCATCGTGTAGTTGAAGCAGATAGAGGGAAGACGGTTTGTCTCATGTCACATAGGTAGTAAAATCAAGAACTCTCACCCACTCCCAATCCAGATGAGTTAATATAAAAGCCCTTCTATAGGGTTATTTGGTGTAGCTTAGTAAGTAGCCTCTGTAACTTTGTCTCTTGCATGTCCTAGCAGGGGTGATGGCGGCCAGCTGGGAAAGCATTCTGCAGAATGAAGAGCAGCTGGAAGAGCTGGCCCGGCAGGCCGTGGACAAGGCCTTGATGGAGGGAGTGCTGATGAGAACCAAGCAGGACCCTGGCTCCTCTGATGTAAGCTGCACCAAGTCTGGTCTGGGGGAGGAGGGTGGTGGCCTGGAGTGAGAATGTTGGCTGCTTTGCTGATGGGGCAGCCACTGAAGCTTCTCTGAGCTACAAGCCATGATAGGACAAGGGTTTTGCCTTCCTCTGATTTCATTCCTCCAGTCAGTCAGCAGACATCGATCTGTTGAGAAAGGCCACCAAGGTCCTGTACGTGTTCCTGTGGAGAGTTAACTGACAAAGGGACAGGGGATATGTGTGTATGCTTGTGCATGCCAGCATATCCATTTGCGCAGAGAGATAGTCTTGTCAGCAGTAGCACCTCTGTGTGGAAGTGCAGGAGTTGTAGGTCATGAGACTGTTGGATGTTGTTGGGGCCTGACAGGACACGTTTGGGAACAGTGAGTTCCAGGTAGAATTTTAAAGATGGGAAAGGACTGTGGAATTCTCGTAAATCAGTGCTTATTCCAGAGCTAAATTCCTAAGCCACCCTGTAAACCTGTAACACTTAAAAGCGTTTCCCTCATAAAATACTTCAGCTTAATATTGTTTGAAAACTAATGCCAAATTCTTTGTCCTCAAATAACAACTAATGTACATAACGCTCGACTCCTTCAGCTTTGTGAATTATGCACTAAAGCCGCATCCGATAGATAGCCTCAAGCTGTGAATGTACTTTTTCAGAAGATAATTGTAAACTTGTTTGGAACTAGGACTATATTTTTGCATAGACATGATCTTAATAGTATAGTTCAACTAACAGTGGATTAAAAACGGCTTTTCTAGATTGGCTTGAGAACCTAACCTGAACAGTGATTCTCTTACCCATCCTGAGTTCCAGCTTGCTGTTCTGTGTTTATGTTTCTCTTCTGAGGCTCTAACAGTGAGATCAAGGAGCCTCCCTGCCCCTCCTCCTGGAGTATAAGAGGGCTTTGAGGCAGGCTCAGCATCGTGGCCTGAAATTGGGAATTAGCACACAGAAGGTTAATTGGCTGTATAAGACTCTTTGGCTCCACAGGACTTGCCAGAGCCAGCAGGGAGCAGCAGTGGCCTGGCTGAGAAGAGCTTATTCCCATGGACACCAAGAAAACAAGGGAGCTATCAGTAAACCACCACAAGCACTGTTGCGGATATCTACCTGGAATGGAGTGAAAGGCAGGGCAGGACCTAAGCAGAATGATGGACAGCAGCAAAATTATGATATAAGCTGTGAATTGGCAATCTTGGGAAGCAGATGGAGCACAGGGTCAATGGAACCAACTGGATATGAGTGGAATCAGAGCCTATAGAATCAGAAAAAAAACAACAGGAAGTTCAAGCAACAAATGGCAGAGGTGAATTACCCACCGACTGGGCTCTTTGAACAAAGAGCCAATGGGGAGCTGTGTAGAATACTATCTTCCCTTTTAGGACAGCTAATGGTACAGTGGATAAGAAAGTGCTGGGCCTGGAATCAGGAAGACCCAGATTCAAACTCAGCCTCAGAAACTTAGTGTGATCCTAGGGAAGTCACTTAACCTCTGCCTCAGTTTCCTCAGCTCTAAAATGGGAATAATACTAGTACCTGCCTCATAGGGTTAGTTGGGATCGAATGAGATAATATTTGTAAAAAAAAAAAAAAAAGAAAAAAGCCCCTGGCACACAATGGGCAGTATACAAATCCTTATTCCCCCTCCCCTGAGGGTAACATACTTCCTAGGAAGCTGGCAATCAGCATGTGGTTGGGTAGTAGCCATTGAAAGCCTTTGGAAGCCTAGAAGCACAAAAACTAGTTCTTATGTATAGTCCTTCAGATAACAGCCTTTCCAGGCCACTGTGGCAGACTGGTAACATGTTACCTTATAAACGGTAGGTGCTTCACAAGTATTCATTGAATTAAATCATGGCAGCAGCAGGAGACCTAATGGCCCAGATCTTATCCTAATTCCTTTAATACTGGAGGGGCATCTTGGCAGCTATAGGTTGGAGAGTTGAGTCAAGCCAGACCTGCCAGGGCACATAATGACAGAAAACAGGGTTGGATTGGACATGGAAGTAGGTCGTTGAAGGCAAGAGGTCATTTGATTTATCACTTATGGTATAGGAAGGGATCCCTCCTAGAGGTCCTCTATTGTTTGGGGTTTTTTTGCGGGGGGAGCAGGTATTTCAGAGGTTATAAGTAAAGAGCCATGGCTGGTATCTTATCTGGAGAGACTCCCTGGAGAAACAGAATAATATTTATAGGCCCATTGGAGAGAGCTTTTAGATTGACTTGGGTCATCTCTAGTTCCTTCAGGAAATGTTCATGGCAAGTACTTCCATGTGGGGAAGGGGTAGAATCTGGGAAGTACAAGAGGTGAAAGCTATTGTTATCATGGAGAAAGGAATCATCTGTGCAGATAACCCTTTGGTTAGGGTTATAACAAAATCCAGACAGCAAGGTGACCTGGTTGATCTGTAGCATCATATCCTGCTTGAAAGGTTGATTGGTGCGGTCAGTCTTTCTACCAGCTTGAGGGAGATAAGTGGAAGCCAGCTCTCCTTGTATTTGCAGGATAGAGAACAGGGAGTTTCAGAGGTGGGAGATGATCTGGGAGTGGTGGTCCAAGCTGAGGAGCTTGGGCGGCTGTGGAGGCAGGTCATTCTTTTTTTTTATTTTTTATTTTTTTAATATATTTAGTTTTCAGCATTGATTTTCACAAGAGTTTGAATTACAAATTTTCTCCCCATTTCTACCCTCCCCCCCCTCTCCAAGATGGTGTATATTCTGGTTGCCCTGTTCCCCAGTCAGCCGTCCCTTCTGTCACCCCACTCCCCTCCCATCCCCTTTTCCCTTTCTTTCTTGTAGGGCAAGATAAATTTCTACACCCCATTGCCTGTGTATCTTATTTTCTAGTGGCATGCAAAAACTTTTTTTTTGTTGTTTTTGAACATCTGTTTTTAAAACTTTGAGTTCCAAATTCTCTCCCCTCTTCCATTACCACCCACCCTCCCTAAGAAGTCAAGCAATTCAACATAGGCCACATGCGTATCATTATGTATAACCCTTCCACAATACTCATGTTGTGAAAGACTAACTATATTTTGCTCCTTCCTAACCTATCCCCCTTTATTGAATTTTCTCCCTTGACACTGTCCCCTTTCGAAAGCGTTTGTTTTTGCTTACCTCCACCCCCATCTGCCCTCCCTTCTATCATCGCTCCTTTTTTTATCTTCTTCTTCCTCCTTTTTTCCTGTGGGGTAAGTTACCCAATTGAGTATGTATGGTATTCCTTCCTCAGGTCAAATCTGATGAAAGCAAGGTTCACTCATTCACCCTCACCTGACTTCTCTTCCCTTCCTACAGAACTGCTTTTTCTTGCCACTTTTATGCGAGATAATTTACCCCATTCTATCTCTCCCTTTCTCCCTCTCTCAATATATTCCTTTCTCATCCCTCAATTTTATTTTATTTCTTTTAGATATCTTCCCTTCATCTTCAACTCACCCTGTGCCTGCTCTCTCTCTCTATATATATATATACACACATACATATATACATACATACGCACTCACATATACATATATATATATATATATATGAATATTCCCTTCAGCTACCCTAATACTGAGGTCTCATGAATCATACACATCATCTTTCCATGTAGGAATGTAAACAAAACAGCTCAACTTTAGTAAGTCCCTTGCAATTTCTTTTTCTTGTTCTTTTTCTTGATTACCTTTTCATGCTTCTCTTGACTCTTGTGTTTGAAAGTCAAATTTTCTATTCAGCTCTGTTCTTTTCACTGAGAAAGCTTCAAAGTCCTCTATTTTATTGAAAATCCATATTTTGCCTTGGAGCATGATACTCAGTTTTACTGGGTTGGTTGTAATCCTAGCTCCACTGACCTCCGGAATATCGTATTCCAAGCCCTTTGATCTCTTAATGTAGAAGCTGCTAATCTTGGATTATTCTGGTTGTGTTTCCACAATACTCAAATTGTTTCTTTCTGGCTGCTTGCAGTATTTTCTCCTTGACCTGGGAGCTCTGGAATTTGGCAACAATATTCCTAGGAGATTTCTTTTTGGGATCTATTTGAGGAGGCGATCTGTGGATTCTTTCCATTTCTATTTTGCCCTGTGGCTCTAGAATATCAGGGCAGTTCTCCTTGATGATTTTTTGAAAGATGATATCTAGGCTCTTTTTTTGATCATGGCTTTCAGGTAGTCCAATAATTTTTAAATTATCTCTCCTGGATCTATTCTCCAGGTCAGTGTTTTTTCCAATGAGATATTTTACATTGTCTTCCATTTTTTCATTTCTTTGGTTCTGTTTTATAATATCCTGATTTCTCATAAAGTCACTAGCTTCCACTTGCTCCAATCTAATTTTTAAGGTAGTATTTTCTTCAGTGGTCTTTTGGACCTCCTTTTCCATTTGGCTAATTCTGCCTTTCAAGGCATTCTTCTCCTCATTGGCTTTTTGGAGCTCTTTTGCCGTTTGAGTTAGTCTATTTTTTAAGATGTTGTTTTCTTCAGTGTATTTTTCAGTATTTTTTTTAGGTCTCCTTTAGCAACTCATTGACTTGTTTTTCATGGTTTTCTTGCGTCTTCTCATTTCTCTTCCCAATTTTTCCTCTACTTCTCTAACTTGCTTTTCCAAATCCTTTTTCAGCTCTTCCATGGCCTGAGACCAGTTCATGTTTTTCTTGGAGGCTTTTGTTGTAGGCTCTTTGACTTTGTTGACTTCTTCTGGCTGTATATTTTGGTCTTCTTTGTCACCAAAGTAAGATTCCAAAGTCTGAGACTGAATGTGGGTGCATTTTCGCTGCCTGGCCATATTCCCAACCAACTAACTTGACCCTTGAGTTTTTCAGCAGGGTATGACTGCCTGTAGACTAAAGAGTTCTATGTTCCACGCATGGGGGGATGCACCAGCTCTGCCACCCCAGCATTCCTCCTTCCCCAAGAACCCCGAACCCGGGCTGGACTTAGATCTTCAGCAGGCTCTGCACTCCTGCTCTGATCTGCCACTTAATTCCTCCCACTAGGTGGGCCTGGGGCTGGAAGCAACTGCAGCTGTACTTCTGTAGCTGCCCAACCTCTGCTGCCCCTGGGGCGGTAGCCGAACCAGGAACTCCTTCCACTCCCGCAGCTTTTCCCACTAACCTTCTCTGTTGTCTTTGGCGTTAGTGGGTTGAGAAGTCTGGTAACTGCTGCAGCTCACTGATTCAGGGCACTACGGCACGGTCTGCCCGGCTCCTGGTCTGGTTGGTCCGCTCCGCTCCCCTCCGCTCCCAGCTCCGTGCGGGGTAGACCTCACCCAGAGACCATCCAGGCTGTCCTGGGCTGGAGCCCTGCTTCCCTCTGCTCTTTTGTGGATTCTGCAGTTCTAGAATTGGTTCAGAGCCATTTTTTATAGGTTTTTGGAGGGACTTGGTGGGGAGCTCACGCTAGTCCCTGCTTTTCAGCCGCCATCTTGGCTCCGCCCCCTGCCAACTCCAGGTCATTCTTTTTTAAAATTTATTTTTAAGTTCAACATTTACTTCTGTAAGATTGAGTTCTAAATTTTCTCTCCCTCCATTTCCTCCCCCCACCAAGATGGCATGCAATCTGATGTAGGCTTTACATATACATTCATATTAAACCTATTTTCATATTAGTCATGTTGTAAAGAAGAATTAGAACCAATGGGAGAAATCACAAGAAAGAAGAAACAAAAAAAAGAGAGAGCAAGCAAATAGCATGCTTCGATTTGCATTCAGACTCCAAAGTTCTTTCTGTGGATGTGGACAGCATTTTCCATCACAAGTCTTTTGGAGTTGTCTTAGGTCCTTACATTGCTGAGAAGAGCTAAGTCTATCAAATCAATCCTCAAAAAATGTTGCTGTTCCCGTGTACAGTGTTCTCCTGGTTTTGCTCACTTCACTCAGCATCAGTTCATGTAAGTCTTCCAGGTTTTTCTGAAGTCTGCCTGCTCATCATTTCTTATTGGGACAGTAGTATTTCATTACATTCATATACCACAACTTGTTCAGCCATTCCCCAATTGATGGGCATCCCCTCAATTTCCAGTTCTTGGCCACCACAAAAAGAGCTGCTATAAATATTTTTGTACATATAGGTTCTTTTCTCATTTTTATGATCTCTTTGGGATACAGACCTGGAAAAGTGTTATTGCTGGGTCAGAGGGTATGCTCAGTTTTATAGCCCTTTGGGCATAGTTCCAAATTGTTGGAAATCCGGAATGGTTGGATCAGTTCACAACTCCACCAACAATGCATAAGTGCCCCAATTTTCCCACATCTTTTCCAACATTTATCATTTTTCTGTTTTGTCGTGTTAGCCAATCTGATAGTTGTGTTGTGGTACCTCAGAGTTGTTTTGAATTTGCATTTCTCTAATCAATAGTGATTTAGGGTGTTTTTTCATATGACTATAGATAGCTTTAATTTCTTCATCTGAAAAGGAGGCAGATCATTCTTGAAAAATGGGTGGGCTGACTTGGTGGCTCTGGGAGGACCAGAGCAAGAGAAAAAACGGGGTCTGCTAATGAAAATGTCTTCTAGGAAGAAAATTACATCATAGATGTCAGATGGGAGAAGGTGAATTAAGAAGTTGAGAGATAATGTGGCCTGCAGTTGCCCAGGGATGGATAGGAGCTCTCAGAGGCCTTCTGTTTTCCTGACTAGATGGATCCTTTGCTGGGGCACAGGCTTTGCATGTGCTCATGTCGTGGCTGACAGACTCAAGGCCACCAGAAGTCCGAGATAACCAGAGGCTCTGAATGAAATGGAAACCTCTTCATTGGGCAGCTTCAAGCCAGCATACAGGGCAGTAAGCATGGCTTATGTATGGTTTGCTGGTGAACCCCGATGAAGGAGATTCTGCTAACTCCTAGTTGGGTACTGGGGATGTGGGGGGAGATGATGATGGCTTCCAGTATTCAGTTTTGTGTGAGAGTACCTCAGCCCTCTGGTTCTTATGGCTATGTATGGCTTATGGCTTATAATCATATGCAGGTAGAGACCAAATATTTGCTGTTGACTTAGCTCATGGCTTCCAATAGATACGTGAGGTTGGGGTGATCTGTTCTCATGTTCCCTACTATTTGAGTCCTGTTTAGGTGTTCCTAAGCCTTGAACATGGCCTTAGTGATCAGGGCTCCTTTTTCTAGGGGATACTCAGTGAAAGTTAGGGGAAAGGGAGAGGGAGGGGGATGGTGTATAAAGGGCCAAGTCCAGAGAGCAGGAACATGGCCCTGGTACAAGCCCGAAGTTGAGAAGCCAGGGGAAGAGACTGAGCCAACGAAGTGAAGTCTGAAAAGCAGGGGCCCAGTCAAGTACCTGAACAGACTGGTAGCGGACAGCAAAGATTGGAGGTAGGGTGAGAGAGCAGAGGGAAGGGGGAATGTGGAGCAAGCCATACTTGGGAACCTGGGTAGCTGACTAGAGAGATGTCTGGTGTGCCCAAGACCGATAAGGAAGTTGGAATGAGGAGTGGGTAGAGTGAGAGTTTGTGTCTACTCATCACTCTTTGTCCCTGAAAAAATGAGAATCATGGATATTTGTGTGTTGGGGCCAGGAAGAGAGCTTATTCACCAGCTTCTATGGTGAGAAGCTGTCACTATGGTAATGAGGGACAAGAGGTGGGGAGGTGCTAGAAATTTGCCTACACAGCTGCTGTTGCTCCCTATGTCTTGTTAGGGTATGTTTTTCCCATTGTGAGGGGAGGCTGTGCCTCTTGTAGCCAGTGCAGGCCAGATATAGGAGCAGGCAGAGGGAAGGAGTATTGAACAGAGATGGTATGACTGTGTTGGAGAAAAGACCACAGTTGTTTATAAGAAGAGGGATGGTGGGATGTGACCTATCTTCCCACCCTCTGTTCACTATACCTTGAGATCAAGCCACAGTCCTCAATTTGGAGACCACTGTAGGTGTGAAGGCTTAGGAGGATGTGGTCATTGATTCTATTTCAGAATCTTAAAGGGTCAGCACATCAGTGGACCAGGGCCTGACAGTTCAGAAATGGAAGTTCAGAGATGTGGGTATCGTGCTGCGAGGTGGGTGGCAGCAGCTTTTAGTATATGTAAATTGTTTCGACTAACTAGCTGGAATATGTTATCATAGAGCAAGACCCACATTGATCAGAAAACTAGAGCTTAGAGAGGTCTTGATTTGGTGTGGGGGTCCTGCTTGTGCACGAGATACTTCTGCAGCCTGCCTCGTATCCACGTGTGTAGAAAGGCTAATAAGTTGTTTCGTCTTCTGTCATCTTTTCCTATTTAGATTGTAAGTTATGCCCCCTTCACACTGTTCCCCTCCGCAGTACCCAGAGAGCTTCTGGAGCAAGCCTATGAGGTGCAAGTGGACTTCAACCTCCTTGTAGACACAGTCAGCCAGGACTCGGCCTTCTTGGAACAGACTCTCTCCAGGTACCAGGGCTTCTAGGTGGGAGACATGGAGGCTGGGGAGGGGAGCTATGCGGGGCATCAGTGCAGGCCTGTGACTTCACCAGGGCTACTGACTTCTTGTTTTGAAGATGGGCAATTCCATTTGGAATCAGGTTGGGTGTAAGTGACATAACCACATTTTCAGCTAGATTTGGCAGACTACTCCAGCGAAGGAACGCTCTGGTTTGTTGACTTCTGCTTTTCCTGCTGCTGCTTTATGTAGCCTACCCTGCTTGGATACAACCCAGGCCCAGGCCTACCCACCGCCAAAGTTCATGTGTAACCTGTCACAACCCCAAGAGTAGCTGACCGTTTTTCTCCTATGAGTCTCTCTCTTTCTCCCAAGAGGCAGAAGGAAGGAACCTGTCTTCATTCCCCAAAGCTCAGGTGGTCTGACCTTGCACAATTCATGACCTTTAGATGGATTGTTAATGTGGGCCATTCTTGTTGTACCACATGTTCATGTTTCCCTAACTCACCCTTTCTACCACCTTAACTCTCCTGTATTATCCAGGTTCCAGGAAGATGAAGTCTAGGCAGGTGCCAGGAGTTCATATGAGCAGAATAATGTCCCCTCTGAGGGCAGAGCAACAATTGGGACATTTTTATTTCCCTGAGATCTGGGTTGGGATTTTTCACAATGGAGTGATCTGCAGGGTCTCCAGCCTGGCTGGGGGCAATGGGTTTCTAGTAGATAATAAACTCACCAATACCCCATTCTTCTGTCTCTTTTCTCCATCTCAACTGAGTCACCATGGAGGAACACGGGAGCTAGGCCTGGAGATTATTTGGAAAGGTCGTTTTGGCTCAGATGATACAAGAAACTTAGTTTTACCCACAGGTCCTTGCTAGGGACAGCTAGGTAGTAAAGCGGCTGGAATGCTGGGCCTGGAATCAAGAAGAGACTTGAGTTCAAATCTGGCCTCCTACATTTATTAGTTTTGTGACCGTGGGCAAGTCACTTAACCTCCCTGTGTGCCTCAGTTTCTTCATCTGTATGTCTCACAGTTTTTATGAGAATTAAAGAAGATGGTATTTGTAAAGCACTTTGCAAAACTTAAAGCGCTATATAGATGCTAGCTATCATCATCATGATCATCATCTGATATAGTTCTTCCTGAGCCCTTTTCAAAGTGTATCCGGACAGGGACAGCTTTTTCTTCTTACTGCCTAAGGCAGGCATCCTGAGACTCATCCTTTAGATGGAAAGCCCTGGGTCAGGGAAGGATCGTTGGTGGAAATAGGAAAAAGGCCATAGTTGATATTTACTCCGTGGTGAGTGACTGCTTTCTGCTTCTTCTTCTTCTAGCACCATTAAAATAGATGACTTCATTGCTCGGCTCTTTAGCATCTACAGACAAGTCCTGAAAGAGGGCATTGCCCAGGTAACTCCCCCACCTAACCCACCTTGCCCCGACCCCACCACATGCACTACCAGGCGTGGCCCCTGGGCCTCTTTTCTTTTCCTCTAAAGCATTTTATTGGGTGCCGGAGCTCATTTGAATCTATCTGGTAGAGATGACAGGGAGGAACAGATAAACTGTCTCATTGGATTTGAAAAGTGTTAATGAGCTCCCCTGGGGTCTCTGGCAGATTCTCTAAGAGCTGTCCTGTAGTGATGCGGCCCCAGGAAACCTTCTCCCCCTGTGGAAACAGGTCCGAGTCCCCTGCTTGCTGACAGTGCCCGCGCAGACCCCTGGTGACGGCCATCCTCGGCGTTTTGTTTTCCCTCCTGCAGACGGTGTTTCTAGGACTGAATCGCTCTGATTACATGTTTAACCGCAGTGCAGCTGGCCCCCCGGTCCTGAAACAAATCGAGATCAACACTATTTCTGCCAGCTTTGGGGGCCTCTCCTCCAAGACCCCAGCTGTGCATCGGTGAGCCCTTGATATGCAGCCACTTCTAGGCCAGAGTTTCTCAGGCCACGAGGCAGACCTAAGGTGTCTCTATCCACAGAGGGCTGTAAGACCCAACCTGCTGCAGGCAGAGAGCACTGGTTGTAATGAGAGAGTTTCAGTCACACCTGGGGGAAAAGAACACAAGCCTGGCTCACAAAGACAGGCCTGGGCTTCCATATATCCAGCTCCTGACCCTCTCTTTATACTTTCGAGTGAAAGTTTCAGGATTTGGTTCATTTCCACACATCTGTATTGAGAGGACTGCTCTGTGTATAGCCGTGTTCAACGCACCATGGAAGTACAAGAAAACCCACCACCCCTCACCTCAATAAGCTTGTGGTTTGCCCAGGGAAAACTAAGCACAAATCAGATTTAAGAGATGTTGTGCAGTGAAACAAGACTGATTGTCCTCCGGATCCTGCCAGAGCCCCACACCTGAAGCAATGTTGTCCTGTAAGCACAGTAGCTCCCAGAGAAGCTGTGCATTTATTTTAACTCAAAACATGCTTGGAAATCCTCCTTAGAAACTGCCTTCAGTGTCAGGTTACAAACCACCTAATGAGAGAATTAGCCTCCTTACTTAAGTTATAAATGCAGCTGACATTTACAGAGGATTCTGAAGTTTGCAAAATACATGCATTCTCCTGTTGGGTTACTGTATAACCACAACTTGTTTCTATCCCTAAATAGTAATGATTGGTCCACCTTATTCGGTGCACTCCACTTACCATATTTTTTGGCTCTTTCTGCCTTTGCAGGACAGAGATTTGCCACTGTTAAGATTGTTCCAAAAGGAAGGGCTTTGGGTTCTCTCTGAAAGCAGCTTCCAAAGCAGTGGTAGCCTCACTGAAATCAGTTTGATGCTTTCCAAGGGACTTCTTTGCACAATAACACTCATGTGGATGGATGAATTCTGACATAATTGATTTAAAAAAAAAAGTAAACACATTATGGTCTCATTTCATACGAGACAGTGTGTAATCTCCTGATGTGTGTGGTGTGAAGAGTGAGGTAGACCTCCCTTCAGCAGGAAGAGACCATGGGCTGGAATTGCCAGGGAAGACTCTCTGGACGAGGTGGGACCCCTGGTGGGTCCTGAAGGGTCGTGTTTCTAAAATGCTTTGAGTTACTCAGCAGACATCGAGGATGTAGCAGTGCTGTTAGGAGAGTGACTAGTTAATAAGAAGCAGACCCTCAGATATTCCCCGGGCCCATACTATAACCCTTGTCCTTCCTCCTACAGGCACATCCTTAATGTCCTGGGCAAAACTAAGGAAGCTGCCAGTATCCTCTCCAACAATCCCAGCAAGGGGCTGGCCCTGGGCATTGCCAAAGCATGGGAACTCTACGGTTCACCCAAGTAAGGATGAGGCAACGAGGCAGTGCCTTTATAGAGGTTTTGTGAAGATGGTGACTACAGACAGCAGCACCTCATTTATTCCACGTCTCTAAGGAATAGTTCTAGGACTAGGGAGGTAATAATAGTCCACCCACCATACTGTGCTCTAGGCGGACCAGATATGGAATATCGCCTTCGTTCCTGAGTGCCACATTTTAGCAGGAACATGGATGAGCAGAAGAGTCTAGAGGAGGGTAACCAAAATGGTAGATAGCTTTGAGATTATGCCATGAAGATCATTGGAACAAAATGAGAATATTTAGTCTGGAGAAGAGAAGATATAACCGTCTTCAGATATTTGAAGGGCTGGCCTGTAGAAGAGAGATTAGGCTTGTTCCATTTAACCCCAGAGGGCAGAAACAGTGGGTAGAAGATGCAGAGAGGCAGCT
The DNA here is from genome assembly GCF_011100635.1 of Trichosurus vulpecula. Classification (NCBI taxonomy): domain Eukaryota; kingdom Metazoa; phylum Chordata; class Mammalia; order Diprotodontia; family Phalangeridae; genus Trichosurus; species Trichosurus vulpecula. The sequence continues at coordinate 101,140,485 of NC_050575.1, read as the reverse complement.
CTGGCTGAAGGAAGGCTTTTTAACACTGGGAGTTGTCCAGAGAAGCACAATGGCTTCCCCCTCCCTGAAGGTCTTTAAGCAGAGGCCGGAGCTATGGGCACTTGTGGAGTTTGTTGTAGAAAGAATTCTTGTTCAGATAGGATTGGACCAGATGACTTCTGAGGCCTCTAACTAAGATTCTATGAACTGAATACTCCATTAACAACAATTGATTGGTATTTCCCCTCTCCCATTCTGCTAGCAAACTCCCATGTCCCCTATCTCAGTCTGTCTTACCCCCATTCCCACCCTGACCCCACATAATTGTGATTCAGAGTCAGAGTCAAAGCAGAAAACCTGCCTTCTTTCCTTTTGTAGTGCAGGCATAACTATTCAGGTCTAGTTCCTCCACCAAATTTTCTTATAGCTTCTGGGTTCCCTAACATCTTATTTATGTTTTCTTTTTTTTTTTTCTTTTTTTTTTTAATTTAAATTTATTTATTTGACATATTTAGTTTTCAGCATTGATTTTCACAATAGTTTGAATTACAAATTTTCTCCCCATTTCTACCCTCCCCCCCCACTCCAAGATGGCGTATATTCTGGTTGCCCTGTTCCCTAGTCAGCCCTCCCCTCTATCACCCCACTCCCCTCTCATCTCCTTTTCCCTTCCTTTCTTGTAGGGCAAGATAAATTTCTACGCCCCATTGCCTGTGTATCTTATTTTTTAATTGCATGCAAAAACTTTTTTTTGTTTGTTTTTGAACATCTGATTTTAAAACTTTGAGTTCCAAATTCTCTCCCCTCTTCCCTTCTCACCCACCCTCCCTAAGAAGTCGAGCAATTCAACCTAGGCCACATGTGTATCATTATGTATAACCCTTCCATAATACTCATGTTGTGAAAGACTAACTACATTTTGCTCCTTCCCAACCCATCCCACTTTATTGAGTTTTCTCCCTTGACCCTGTCCCCTTTCCAAAGTGTTTGTTTTTGATTACCTTCACCCCCATCTGCCCTCCCCTCCATCATCCCCCCCCTTTTATTTTTTTTTCTTCCTCCCTCTTCTTTTCTGTGGGGTAAGATACACAACTCAGTATGTATGGTATTCCCTCCTCAGGCCAAATCTGATGAGCGCAAGGTTCACTCATTCCCTCCTCACCTGCCCTCTCCCCTCCTCCCACAGAACTGCTTCCTCTTGCCACCTTTATGTGAGATAATCCACCCCATTCTATCTCTCCCTATCTCCCTCTCTCAGTATGATGCTCTCTTATCCCTTAATTTCATTTTATTTCTTTTAGATATCTTCCCTTCATCTTCAACTCACCCTGTGTCACACATATATATACACATAGATATATACATACATACACATTCACTTATATATATATATACATAAACATATATATATATATGCATATTCCCTTCAGCTACCCTAATACTGAGGTCTCATGAATCATCCATGTCATCTTTCCATGTAGCAGTGTAAACAAAACAGTTCAACTTTAGTAAGTCCCTTGCAATTTCTGTTTCTTGATTACCTTTTCATGCTTCTCTTAATTCTTATGTTTGAAAGTCAGATTTTCTATTCAGTTCTGGTCTTTTCACTGAGAAAGCTTGAAAGTCCTCTATTTTATTGAAAATCCATATTTTGCCTTGGAGCATGATACTCAGTTTTGCTGGGTAGGTGATTCGAGGTTTTAATCCTAGCTCCATTGACCTCCGGAATATCGCATTCCAAGCCCTTCGATCTCTTAATGTAGAAGCTGCCAGATCCTGGGTTATTCTGATTGGGTTTCCACAATACTCAAATTGTTTCTTTCTGGCTGCTTGCAGTATTTTCTCCTTGATCTGGGAGCTCTGGAATTTGGCGACAATATTCCTAGGAGATTTCTTTTTGGGATCTATTTGAGGAGGCGATCGATGGATTCTTTCAATTTCTATTTTGCCCCGTGGCTCTAGAATATCAGGGCAGTTCTCCTTCATAATTTCTTGAAAGATGATATCTAGGCTCTTTTTTTGATCATGGCTTTCAGGTAGTCCAATTATTTTTAAATTATCTCTCCTGGATCTATTTTCCAGGTCAGTGGTTTTTCCAAGGAGATATTTCACATTGTCTTCCATTTTTTCATTCCTTTGGTTCTGTTTTATAATATCCTGATTTCTCATAAAGCTTCCACTTGCTCCAATCTAATTTTTAAAGTAGTATTTTCTTCAGTGGTCTTTTGGACCTCCTTTTCCATTTGGCTAATTCTGCCTTTCAAGGCATTCTTCTCCTCATTGGCTTTTTGGAGCTCTTTTGCCATTTGAGTTAATCTGTTTTTTAAGGTGTTGTTTTCTTCAGTGTATTTTTCAGTATTTTTTGGGGTCTCCTTTAGCAAGTCATTGACTTGTTTTTCATGGTTTTCTCGCATCCTTCTCATTTCTCTTCCCAATTTTTCCTCTACTTCTCTAACTTGCTTTTCCAAATCCTTTTTGAGCTCTTCCATGGCCTGGGACCAGTTCATGTTTTTCTTGGAGGTTTCTGTTGTAGGCTCTTTGACTTTATTAATTTCTTCTGTCTGTATGTTTTGGTCTTCTTTGTCAGCAAAGAAAGAATGCAGTGTCTGAGACTGAATCTCGGTGCGTTTTCGCTGCCTGGCCATATTCCCAACCAACTAACTTGACCTTTGAGTTTTTCAGTGGGGTATGACTGCTTGTAGACTACAGAGTTCTATGTTCCACGTTTGGGGGGGAGGTGCCAGCTCTGCTGCACCAGCACTGCTCCTTCCCCAAGGACCCCCAACCCGAACTGGGCTCAGATCTTCGGCAGGCTGTGCACCCCTGCTCTGATCCGCCACTTAATTCCTCCCACCAGGTGGGCCTGGAGCCGGAAGCAGCAGCAGCCTAGCTGCCCCACCTCCGCTGCCCCCGGGGCTGGAAGCCGAACTGCGAACTCCTTCCTCTCCCGCAGCTTTTCCCACTAACCTTCTCAGCAGTCTTTGGTGTTTGTGGGTTGAGAAGTCTCGTAACTGCCGCAGCTCACTGAATCAGGTCGCTAGGGCCCCCTCCGCCCGGCTTCTGGTCTGGGTGGTCCAAGTCACTCAGGCTGGGCTCTGCTCCACTCCGTTCCCAGCTCCCAGCTCCGTGCGGGATAGACCTCACCCAGAGACCATCCAGGCTGTCCTGGGCTGGAGCCCTGCTTCCCTCTGCTGTTCTGTGGGTTCTGCCGTTCTAGAATTGGTTCAGAGCCATTTTTATAGGTTTTTGGAGGGGCTCGGCAGGGAGCTCAGGCTGGTCCCTGCTTTCCAGCTGCCATCTTGGCTCCGCCCCCTTATTTATGTTTTCTAATAGTTCTGTTTGACTGTAACTGCATCCAGAATCCATGCCCTTAGAGTTTGTTGCTTTTAATCTGCTGTGGCAAGCCAGAAATCGAAGTTCATTAGAAGTATGTGCAAAGTAAGAGTAGAAGGATCCTGAATGAGGGCTGAAGGGCTTCGCTAGGAGCCTTAATGCCTGAACTTTTGATGTTTGTTTTGGATACTTATTTTGAATGACTTTTTTGTTTTCATTTGGTTCTTATCTATGTTCCAGACCACTTAAATTGCCAAATATTGTGTGAGTGTTTTCTACATTGGCCACTGATGATCTTTTGACCAAAATGATTAAGAGATCAGATCCTGATAGTACAATTACCATCATTACTGTTCATCAGGCCCTCTCTAACACTTGAGGAAATTCAGGCTCCTGTCGGTGGAGTGGCTTTGCAGAATAATCTGGCACATTTTTAGAGTCTTGGACAAGAAGAGAATGAGCCTGGGAGTTTGGGGGTCACGCTCTTTGTCCTTCTAATGAGGGGACAAGAGCAGCAGAAAGCAGGAGTGTGAAGCGAAGATCCATTTGCATAAACTCTCAGCTAGGGGCAGCCCTTACTTGCACTCTTTGTCTGATTCCATAAAAGTGCACTCACCTATTTGGAGAACAGTACTTTGTAAAGGGAAGGGTAGGCAGCCTGTTACCCTCAACAGGTGGTCTTCTCTCTTCCATTTGCCCCTCTTATCTGCCCTCATTTCCCATTCCCCTCTTTTTGTCCATGTGTTCTACTGCCTGCCAATGACTCCACAGCTAGAACATTTTCCCTCGGTCAGATGAGGTGGCATACTGGCTTACCCAAATTACATGTTTGCATTTTATAACCCATGAGGCCTCCAGCCTTTGCCCCCTCCTAAAAAGAGGGAAGTCCAGGGCTTTTTGCCATGGCCAGAGAACGTATTGTTAAGCGCATCTAGAGTTCATCCTGGTTATCAGGTAAATGCTGTGGCCAGTCTCTGGGACTGTCACAGGATGGAGTAGATCGTAACCACCTTGTTTTCACTTTCTTGGATGTCTATCCCTGGGCCTACCATTAGGCTAACACTCTCCGTATTACACCAGGTCTTGGATAGTGACTAAATCAGGAAGGCCTAGATTAGAAGTCCAGGAGAATCAGCTAAGAAGAGTCCCATAGATTCACGCAGGTAATGGGTCCAGTTTCAGAAATCAAGCAGTAGGTATCAGGAATTTAAAGAGGCAAGGAAACCCAGGCCAAAGCACTCAGCATCCACGGGTCAGGATCTAGGCCGGGGTGGAGAACCTTCGGCCTCAAGGCCGCATGTGGCCCTCTGGGTCCTTGGGTTAGACCTTTCGACTGACTCCAAATTTTAAGAACAAATCCTTTTATTAAGGGGATTTGTTCTGAGAAGTTTGGATTTAGTCAAAGGGCTGCACTTGAGGACCTAGAGGCCCACATGTGGCCTCAGGGCTCCCAGGGATGATATGTTAAGAAACCTTATATGTGGCATTCTGGATGAGTTGAAAGCTATGTCTCAGTTTGGGAAGTTAACTTACCTCTTAAGTATTGGGGAGGTATAACAAAAGGAAAATGGAATCTGTGAACTTCGATGTCCCTTTTGTAGGGCTCTGGTTCTTGTCATTGCTCAGAAAGAAGAAAGAAATGTGTTTGACCAACACTACATAGAACATGACCTATTAGCCAGGTAAGTGTGACCCCTTTGGACCTTGTCCGCATCAGCAGTCCAGGGCTTCTCCCAGTGACCTGTGCCTTCTTTCAGGAACATCCATGTGATTCGGAGAAGTTTCGAAGATGTTGCTAAAACAGGATCTTTGGCCCAAGACCGGAAATTGTTTGTGTAAGTACTTAGGTGGGCTGCTTCCTAAGGGGAGAAGGTGAAGAGGATTCTGGAAAAGCCACATCCCCTTCACCCTCTGTAGGAAAGAGTGTGCTAGCCACAACGTCATCCAGTCAAAGGAAGTCGGTTTCTGATGGGTTGGACGATAATGCTATAAATGAGCATGTCCTTCCTTAGTACTGTTCTCCATGTCTCAGCAGTCACTCAAGAGGAAGGGGGAAAGGGAGCTGACACCCAGTCCAATGGAGGATGTGCCTGGCACTTGGAGTTTTGGAGCAAGTCTTTTAAGAGTCTGCTTAGTTCCTCCCTGAACTATGCTAACTCAGCCACTTGTTTAGGCAGAGACCTTTAAGAGTGGGAAGTCACAAATCCCTAAGGAAATCCCTAATCTCAAAGGAGTTCCCTAAAGTAATCCTACACCAGAGTTTTTATACCAAGAATACCCATTTATTGTAACAAAACTAAAGCTGATCTCTCCCTCTCATAGTTTCCTTTGGCATGTTGTCTGTCTCCTTTTTTTTTTCCCCATTCTCCTTTATGTCGTGTGTTTTTGTGTGTACATCATCTATCCTATTGGACCATAAGCTCTTGGAAGATGTGGCTTGTGTTGCTTTTCTTATTTATCCCCAATGCCGATCTTAGCATCTTGTGTATGGGAAGCAATTTGTTGAACTGAAATGAATTCATGAATGACTTCTGTCATTTATCAACTTAAATAGAGAAACCAAACAGTAGAGCAAAGGAAAAGGAAAAAAATCCTTCCAAGTGCGGAAGGTTGTACTTTGTCTTTTTTAAACAGAACTGTGATCATTCATCCATCTCGGCCTAGTCCTAGGTACTTGAAGCATTAGAATCCCAACACCTTGTCACCATCTGCACAACGTGTGACTGCTCAGTTAAGAGTGGCCCAGTGCCTTGGATTTACCTGTTTGTTTGGCTTTTTCCCCCATGGTTCTTCATGCATCTTGTTTCTTCTTTTCTCTTCTCAGCCTAGCTCACCTTCTGCACTAGCCTGAAGTGGGCCTCCTTTCTCTAGTTTCCCTGTGCCTTTTGTAGTGGGAGGCATGTAGTGTCATAAGAGTTTACCTAGACGGGTTCCAGGTAGCCAGGATTTTGCTATGTAAATGGCACTGTAACCTAGCTTTCTTAAGGAGCCTTTGATTCATAAGACATAGGTTATATTTAATTCAATCATTTAACTGCCATTACTCATTAACATAAAAAGATTTCTTTATATTGTGTTCCAGGGATGGCCAGGAGATTGCTGTGGTTTACTTCCGTGATGGCTACATGCCCAGTCAATACAGCCCCCAGGTTGGTATTTTGGGTTTAAACCATTGTTTTGTTCCCAGGAATACACCACTGCATCCCAGAGACGTAATTTTAGCCTCACATTGGCCTGGGGTTCTGTCCCCAGCTGGCCTCCTCTTGGGGCTCTTCTACATCCTAATAGTCACTTGGCCCTTATGTGCTTGTTTCTTCTCTCTGCTTCCCTGAATATGAAGCCTGAGGACTTCATAGTACGTCATCTGTGCCCCTTTGGAGCAGCTGGGCATCAGTGTCCCTCTCTTCCTCACTTTCTCTCTTCAGTGTCAGAGGCATATGCAGTCTCCTCAGCAACCTCTGCCCCTGTTTTGTGGCCACTTGAGACAATAGTGGGACTCATTTCTCCCCAGGCATGCTGTGGTTCATATTTATAGACATACCACAGAATGGGTCAAGGAGCACAGTGAATATTAGATAGGCCCAGGCTAATAGCAGATAATGCTGCATGTGACACACACAGACGTAGAATCAAGGGCTTGCCATACAAAGAAATTCAGGACCTGGGTTGTCATTTTAATTTTTCTCCCACCAGCTTTCTCTGTGACATTAGGCAAATACCTTCCCCATTCTAGGCCTTGGTTTCCTCCTCTAAAACTAGGGAGTTGGATTGTAGGATCTTTAAAGCCCCTTCCATCCCTGGCATTCTGTGAGTCTGTGAAAAAGTTAGGAAACCCTGCCTTAGATTGGAGGCTGTCATGATAGGAGATGAGAAAGTTGAGATGACTGCAACAGGCCTACAGCTTCTCAGAAGATTACCAGGGGCCTTCTGGATATGTTGGATTAAATAGGTTGTTGGGGAATATATGGAGGGAGGGGAAAACCAAATGAAATGTCTTTACCTCCACTTCTGACTGGATCACACTATCTAGAGAATGGGAAATATGCTGGGCAGGAGGCCAGGGAAAGCCAGGCCTGGGCCTGGAGGGAAAAGTGTGCCTAAAGATTTTTTGTCTGATAAAGAAAGGCAGTTCCTCAGGGAACTAACTGACTGAGAAAGGGTGACTCCTTAGGGAACGACATACATTCCATGCCAAGGAAGCCAAGCATTTGGGGAGCTAGAGGAATATAGTTTGAGTGACAGAATCAGTGAGAGAAGCCTTCTCAAAGGCTCTATGTCTGTTCTGTGTGCCAATGATCGCCTGCCTGTCTGTTGAAATACCAGTGTAATTGTGTTATGTTTGAGAGGACTGACATGGTGATTGTGTTGTTGCTGGGATAGCCCATTACAGAGAAGAAGATGGGAATAGAGGAAAGACTAAATTAACTCTAACAAGTTCCTGCTAATTCTTGTATTCTTGATTCTGTCAAAACATCTCCAAGCCCTTGGTTGTAAAATACGTGTGCTGTGTTGCTTCTGGAGGCTGGGGCAGGCTTCCCAGTTGTTTTGGATGTGAAGCCAAAGCAGCCACCCCATCACAGCAGTCTGGGATGGACAGTGGGGAGGTTGGAACACTCTCTTCCCTTCTTGCTGCAGAATTGGGAAGCACGCTTGCTCGTGGAGAGGTCGTGTGCTGTTAAGTGCCCAGATGTAGCCACTCAGTTGGTCGGGACCAAGAAGGTCCAGCAGGAGCTGAGCCGCCCAGGGGTGCTGGAGACCTTGATGCCAGACCAGCCAGAAGCTGTGGCCCGCCTCCGGGCCACATTCGCAGGCCTCTACTCTTTGGATGTGGTAAATAGTCGCACATTGTGTCTTATCTCCCAGGAGCCCTCCAGCCTGTTCTCTCTCCTCAGATGGAATTGGCCCCAAGAAGGAGGAAGATCTGGTGGGGAAAGCTGGGCTGTTTGGGGTAGGATTTGTGACAAATTCATTAGTAGAGAAAGGGGGCTCTAGTCAGGGTCAGACCCGCTTTGTGTTGTAAATCAGGGCTGACCTCTTGGTAGGACAGCTGGACTATGAGAAGGAGCCTGGGAGCTGTGGCTGAGATCAATCTCAGTCCGTGAGGGGGGCAGGGCTAAGTCAGGGTCACCCTTGCTCAGTGAAGATGCTAAATTTCCGCAGCTGTTGCTATTTTTGTGCCCATTGCATAGAGCAACGGGCCCCTGCTAGGGCCAGTGCCAGGAGAGGAGGGGCCGTCTCATGAAGCTCATTTCTCTGTCTTGTCTGAGGAAGAACAAGGGGCAGCTCTGAGCTAGCCCAAGGAACTAGCCTTGGCCTTCTTCCATTCCTGACCACTTCGCCCTCAGGTGGCCCAGTGCCAGTATGTGCTCTGGGCTCTTCTCCCAGTCTTGTTTGGTATTTGGCTTAGTGTTGGCCAGGCCCCTACCCCCCGCATTAGACCCATACACCACAGCTGCCAACGATGGGTCCATTGCTTCATGCCAGGGCGAAGAAGGTGACCGGGCTATCATGGAGGCCATCGCTGCCCCAGACCGATTTGTTCTGAAGCCCCAAAGGGAGGGTGGAGGTAGGTGGCCAGTGTCCCTCTTTCTCTAGGATGTTTCAGCAAGTGAAGCAGGCAGTGGGACCTCAGGCTTTAACCAGTGCTGACACACTCCCCCTTCCCCAGTAGCATCCCCACACCATGCCTCAGGGGTCCGGTCCCATCCTGTCACCAGATCCTGGGGCCTTGTTTCCTTCCTCCTGCTGATACAAGGAGAGGCCAAACCTTGCCATATGTGTTCCCAAACATAGCCATGTTCCCAAAAGACGGAGGCTTTCTCTGGCTGCTAGGAACCAGAATTGTCCCTCTAGCCCAGAGGCCAGTCACCATTCTCCTCCCTGATGTCACCTGAAGTTTTGACATCACCCAAACATTCTAATTAGCCTTAATAGAACCCCTTATGTGTACGCCATTTGGGGATTAATTTAAATGTTACTTGAACCTGTTTATACCTTCAGCCTAGACTGTCTCTTGGGGGGATGAGTTCCCTAGGATTTCTGTTCACTTATACTTGTCCTACATTTACTTCTTTTGAGTTTCAAAGGGCTCTCCTAGTGCCAAGGAACAAGCCCCCATCTGCCCTCCCCATCTGTGAGATGATTTTGTAGATGCTGGGCAGGTCCTCCCTTGTTCCTTAGGTAGCAGGGAACCACAAAGCCAACGTATGCAAGCAGCCACTAAAACAACTGTGACCTTCAGCTTCATGAACCAGTGCATTGTGTTCAGGGGTGTTAGGCCTGGTGGTTTAATTAGCATCGACTCTAACACTAGGGACCATATTTTAAGAAGGTCATTGACAGACTAAATCCATGGCCAGAGGAAGGTGATCAGAATGTTGAAGGTACAGGAGACCATACAGGAGGAGGAGAGCATGGAGAGCATTTAAAGTTTGTGGAGTGTTTTCTATGCCTTATCTCACTGGAGCCTCACCCTTAGGGCAGGATCTCAGGTATCCTCCACACTACAGATGAGGGAACTGTCAGAGCTTTGTCAGAGTTACAGGAAGGAGGATTGGTTGGTTTTATACCTGGACAAGACTTAGGAAGAACGTGATCATCACTGTCTTCAGGTATCTAAAGGTTTGTCGGGTGAGACATTGTCCCAGAGAGAGGATGGCGGAAGTTACAGGATGCTAAGAACTTTTAAAGGAGTAGAACTGTTTAGCACTGGGAGGAGCTGCCTCAGGAGATGCTGAGCTCATTAGGAGTGTTTAAGCAAAGGCTGGATGACCATGTGTCAAAGATACTATTGAAGGGTCTTTCTCATTCTGCCCCCTCTCTGCCTCCATAACTAGGAAAGTGGCTCCTGTCATCATTCCTGTTCCCCCCCAACAGCCATTAGGGTAGCCTTCTTAGATTAAACTGATAGGATGCCCAGCCCCAGCAAGCTAAGCTCTCAGGCAGGAGCTGAGCTCGCTCAAAATTGGGTCAGCTTGGCCCCTTACAGCCGCTGGAGAATACTTGATAGGGCCCGAGGCCCCAGCAGTGTGGGGATGGGGTAATGGAGCCATTGGGGTCCCCAGAGTGACTGGCTTTGGGGCCGTCTGTTTCAGGAAACAACCTGTATGGGGAGGAGATAGCACAAACCCTGGAGCAGCTGAAGGCCAGTGAGAAGAGAGCTTCCTACATTCTCATGGAGAAGATTGAGCCTGAGCCCTTTGAGAACTGTCTCTTGCAAGCTGGGATCCCTGCACGGATGACCCAGTGTATTTCAGAGCTGGGCATCTTTGGTGTTTATGTCAGGTAAGCCGGGGGAAGGCTTAGCCCCACATACGACAGCTTCCTTCCACATGGACATAGGAAGACCAGAGTTGGAACCTAGTCTCTTGTGCGGTGGTGCAACCCATGAGTGCACAATTTTAGTATGTCCTGCTTGGTCAGTCAGGAGTCATTCTGTTTCTTCACGGGATCCTGTGATAGGCCCAGGCCACCAGAAAGTAGGTAGGGATGGCATGAGTGGGGATAAAAGGTACAGTGAGCTGCTTCTGGGGTCTCGGGACATGGGAGAACTCCTTGGTCTGCCCCTCCAGAAAGTTGGCCATCAATCAGTCAACATTTATTAGGCTTCCACTATGTTCCAGGCACTGCAGTTACAAAGAAAAGAGTCCTAGCTCTCAAAGAACTCACAGTCTGATGGAGGGAGATGATATGGAAACAACTGTGTAGAAACAAGCTATGTAGAGGGTAACTGGAGTCAGTAGTGGAAAGGCATTAAAATTCTGGGGGAACAGGAAAGGCTTCTCATGGATGATGGAATTTTGGCTAGGACTTCAGGGAAGTCAAAAGGTGGAGGATGAGGATTCCAGGGGTGGGGGAGAGCCAGTAAAAATGCCTGGAATTTGGAGATAGAACAATTGGTCTGAGGAACAAGGCAGCCAGTGTCACTGGATCACAGACCATGTGGAGGGACTAAGTGTAAGAAGCCCAGAAAGGTAGGATGGAGTCAGGTTGTAAAGGGCTCTGAACACCAAACACAGGATTTGATATTTGATCCAGGAGATGATAGGGAGCCACAGGAGTTTATTGAATGGAGGGGAGGGGAGGGGCAGGAGAGAGAGAGAAACTTGAGGCAGACAGACCCACCAGCAGCTTTTGCAGTAGTCCAGACATGAGGTGATGAGGGACTGCACCAGGGTGGTAGCAATGTCAGGAGAAGGGAACGTCTTCCAGAGATGTTAGAATGGTAAAAATTTGATACAACTTGGCAACAGATTGGATATGGGGGGCTGGGGGGGTGGGTGTGAGAAGGAAGAGTGGAGGATGACACATTGCTTGAGAGCCTGAATGGGATGATGGTGGTGCTCCTGACAATAATGGGAAAGTTCAGAAACAGGGAGAAATTAGGGGAAAAGAGAATGAGTTCAGTTTTAGACGTGTTGAGTTTAAGATGTCTACAGGATATCCAGTTTGAGAAGTCTAACAGGTAGTTGGAGATATGAACCTAGAGGTCAGGAGAGGTTAGAGCTTGATAAATCAGAATCATCAGCATAGAGATGATCATTGACTCCATGGGCGCTGATGATGATGTCACCAAGTGAAATAGTTTATAGAGGGAGGGAGAAGAAGGCCCAGAACAGGCCCCAGGGGGATACCCATCATCATTGGGTGTGACCTGGACAAAAATCCAGCAAAGGAGACAGAGAAGGAGCAGTCAGATGGGTTAGAGAACCGGTAAGAAAAAGTGGTGTCACAAACCTAGATAGGAGGATCACCAGTGTCAAAGGCCACCAAGAGGTCAAGAAGGATGAGGCTTGAAAAAGGCCACCACATTTAGCATTCAAGAGATCATTAGTAATTTTGGAGAGAGCAGTTTGGGCTGAATGATGAGGTCAGAAGCCAGAATGTAGAGAACCAAAGAAAGTGAGAGGAGAGGAAGTGGAGACACCCATTGCAGATGGCTTTCTCAAGTGAGAAGAGATGTGACATGATGGCTAGTGGAGATGAACAAATCAAGTGAAGGTTTTCTGTGGTTGCGAGACGTTTGTAGGCAGTAGGGGAGCAGCCAGCAGACAAGGAAAAGCCAGAGTAGGGGACAATCCACTGGAGAAGATGGGATGGAATGGGAACATTTGTGCACATAAAGGAGGCCTTGGAAGGAGAAGAGCCACCTCTCCATGTGAGACAGGAGTGAAGGAGCAGATAGTGGAAGGAGACTTCTGGGTGGTGTGAGATGAGGAGGTGGGAGTACAGAGCTCTTGTTTGAGTGGCCTCCATTTTTTTTTTTTTTTTTTTTTTTTTTTTTTTTTTGCTGTTAGTAAAACATGAGGAGAGGGTGGGAGAAGGGGGAGCCATGACAGGTTTGAGGAGGGAATCTTAAGGGAGTTGGTGGTGAAAGAAAGGCTGTTGGGGTAGAGGCAGGGCTGGTCTTTAATATTCTTAAGTGATTAAAGGGACCGTGGAAAGCTGTATCAGGGGCAAAGAACAACAAAGAACCAGGTCTTTTTACTCCCAAACTCACTACTCCCTCTGGAGCCAGGCTCTTCCTCTTTTCCCCATTCCCAAGCACACATTGCCCCACCCCTGCTCCTGTGCCTGTTGGTTTCCTGCCAACAAGTATTTCTTCCTCTCCCTTTGCAGGCAAGGGAAGACGCTGGTGATGAACAAGCATGTGGGTCACCTTCTTCGTACCAAGTCTACGAAATATGCAGATGGTGGGGTGGCTGCTGGGGTAGCTGTCCTAGACAACCCCTATCCAGTTGTGAGGGACTGGTAGAGAACTCTGTCATACTGCCTTGTGTGTGTATGCAAGGCGGGGCAGGGACTGGCTAATGAATGGCCTGGGGTTCTCCCTGCTTTCTTCAGATTTCCCCTCTCTCCTCACAGCTTAGATTGCCTTCAGATGACCAGAAAAGCCGCAGGAAACTGTTTTTTTCCCTGAACCTTAGGCCCTTGAAACCCAGTGGGATCAGAGGCCTGCCCTTCTCCTACCCTCTGCAGAGGCCAGACCTCAGCCTGGACTGGATTAGCTCCCCACCCCTCAAATAAAGATGCATTGATTAAAGCTGTGTTCACGCAGAGTTCTGTCCACCAGGTTCAAAGCGGACATTTTCTTGATTCCATATGAGCCTGGGTAGCAGTGGTCACAAGCAGCCACCATTCTTTAGCCCAAGAGTATCAGCCCTCAAACTTACAGCCTTTTTGGCAGAGGAATGAATGAGCCCTGCGCACAGGTTAAGGCACCTTGACACATTCTTGGTGTCAAGGACCCCTTTCTTAATGTTCTAAATGCACAAAAATACTTAGGATTACAAAGGAAACCAAATACGGTGAAGCAGGACAACTAGGTGGCGCCAACTTCAAATCTAGCCTCAGACACTTGCTAGCTGTGTGACCTTGGGCAAGTGGCCTCAGTTCCTCATCTGTAAAGTGAGCCAGAGAAGGAAATAGCAAAACACTCTAGCATCTTTGCCAAGAAAACCCAAATGAGGTCATGGAGAGTGAGACACAACCAAAACGACTCAACAACAAAAAGAATGGAACAAAGATGGAATCTTTTTTTTCCCCAGCCATGTTCACAGACCCCCCCCCTAAAATTTACCCATACATCCCTTGGAGGGACCTGTGAACCCCTGGTTAAGAATCCCTGCTTTGGAAGGCCCTGGGCAGACTTGCTCGCTGGTGTGTGATACAGCTGCATTTAAAAGTCTACAAGAAAGAATATCCATTCCCTCCATTTTAGAAACTTTATTCTTACAACCATAGGGCTTGAGGGATTGTTCAGCCCCAATGACAGTGTGATGGAGGCAGGAAACAAACCTGAGAGCCGCACAAATTCTAGCAACAGCCCCTCACTTTTCCTGACCTGGACATCATGGGGCCCTGAGATTTGTCGTTCCAGGGAGAAAACATCAATGGGGTCCAAGAAGATGGAAGAGTTGCAATTCTTTCAAGTGGTGAAACTAAGAGGTTCTGGTCGGTGGCCTCTAGAATTTGTGGACACACTTTCCCTCTCCCGATGCCTCCACCAGCAAAGGGAGAAGGATTTTGCTTTTGTTTTTCTTTAAATCACCTTGTGCAAGCTGTCAATAAGGAACAGTTTCTAAAGACAGATCTAAGGTAAGTGCTGGTGCTCCTGGGGAAGGGCCTGTGACCCAGTCCAGCTGAACATGGACCAAGCGCCTGCCCTCATTGCCAGGGCTCCAGCTCCCTCCCCACCCAACTCCCCTCCATCACCTGACTCTGGCAGAGGCTCCAGTGCCTGGCAAGGCCTAGAGGAAGGGGTCTAGCCTGTTCTGTGCCCTGGCTGTCAAGGAGAGAAGGTGCTAGGCCCTGCCCCACATCTCCTAGCCCTGAGGATACAAGCTACATCTCCTGTTAGTTCTCCTGGGTGATGGTTGGCAAGGGTGGCAAGTTGGACACAACTCTGGACAGTCAAGCAGGGATGTCTGGAGGAGGAGCTGTGGGTGGAACCTTGGTTCATAGGACTGTCTGGCAGCGGTGGCTGAAAAGATGGCTGATGACGGACTGGTCAGCCACAGTGGATGTATCCCCCAGGTCATGGTCATTCTGTGCGATCTTCCTCAGTACCCGCCTCATGATCTTCCCTGTGGTACATGATAGGATTGTGGTTACCCCAGGTTCCCACCGCCCTTGGTCAGCACCAGCCTACCCACAGGAACAAGGATGCATGCCTACCTGACCGTGTTTTGGGCAAGCCAGGTGCATTCTGGATGTAATCCGGGGTGGCAATAGGGCTGATTTTTTCTCTTACTGTAATCAAGCATCAAACCTTTACTGAGAATTTGTTTTTAGGGGAGGAAGGTCCTGCTTTTCCTGGACCAAAGTCCACCCTCTTTGTCCCCAGTGGGTGAGGATGCTTACCCTGCTTCTTGAGCTCCTCAGTGAGGGTAGGGGTGAAGCTATGGCCCTCCCGAAGAGTGACAAAGCAGTAGAGACACTCGCCCTTTATAGGGTGCGGGTGGCTAACCACAGCTGCCTCAGCAATGGCCTTGTGCTCCACCAGTGCTGACTCCACTTCTGCTGTGCTCAGCAGGTGACCTGGCAAGGATGGGCATTGTGAGAAGCAGCTCCGGGCCTCCAAGCAAAGCACCTCAGCTTCTCACACTGATCCTGTATTTGCCATCCACTCTACCTCACAAAGGCCACCGTGATTGTCCAAGGCTGCTTAAATCTCAGAAGGCCCCGAGCCCAACCTCCTCCCCAGGCCTGACATCCCCAGTGAGTGGCTCCTAAGGTGCCCACTCCACTTCTGAGCAGTGCTCAGTGTTACAAGTTTTTCCCTGGGCTTAAGCAAAATCTGCCTCTTTAAACCTCTGCCCTTATACTAGTTCTGCCTAGTGAGGCTAAGCCAAGCAGGTCTAATCCCAGCCCTACAGATATTGGAAGACAGCTATCTGCTCAAAGTTTGCTTTTCTCCAAGCTAATTATCCCCAGTTTCTTTTTCTCAGTCATCACTTCTTTCTTTATCCTTGTGATTTTCTTGTGGATGTTCCATCTGTCCATATCCCTCCTAAAGTGGAGTCCCAGACTTGAGGCTAGGTTTGGATGTAAGATGTAAAAAGGGACTGGTCAGATGAGATGGGTCAGCATCCCTCACCAGACACGTTGAGCATGTCGTCAATCCGGCCTGTTATCCAGTAATAGCCATCTTCATCCCGCCGACAACCTTAGAAGCACATGGAAGCACAAGGGGTATGACACGCAAGACCGGCCCACGCAGCGGCCCAGATCCAGGGAAGAAAAGAGAGGTATACTACCTGACCCAGTGGGATAGAGCCCTGCCTTTTCTGGGTGACCTGGCCAAGAGGTCAGAGGCTGGGAAAGTGGGAGAGCTCACCATCTCCTGTTACATAATAGCCTGGGAACTTCCGGAAATAAGTGGCCTCAAAGCGCTCATGGTTCCCATAGACTGTACGCATGATCCCAGGCCAGGGCTGCTTGAACACCTGAAGGACAAGGGAGGAATATCTGGCATGCCTGTTAAGTGTCATACTCTCCCACCTTACCCATTATGTATATTACCTATGTGACCTGTCTCATGAATCACATATAGCCTGCCAACTGTCACATACCATCTGAAAAAACCAGCTCACCTGTCATACATCATAAATACTGCCCAAGTCCCATTTCCTATGTACTCTATCATCCATGTCATGTCTGTCCTACATACCGCCCCTGTCACCGCAGGCCTCAGATGTAGCCTTACCAGGTAACCTTCTGCTTCTCCTTCCAGCTCCTCCCCAGACTCATTCAAGATCGCTGGCGCCACACCAAAGAATGGGAAAGTCTGGGGGTAGAGGCAGACCCAGTGTAGGCAAGGGGCAGACGCTGATAAGGGGATCCTCAGTTTCCTACTGAAGCCCAAGAACCCAGGGCCCACAAAATTCATGGAAGCAACCACTCCTTAACCTCTCACTCCCCCCTTAGTCATTCCCTTCCCTGGGGGTTAGGAGGAGGGCTGGCCTCACTCACCGCAGAGCCTGGCTTCATGGGTGTGGCACCAGGGAGAGGGGTCAGCATATGGCCACCCTGTTGGAGGTCAGAGGTCAGTCCTGACATCAGGTCCCAGCCCCCCAACTTCCCAGGTATCTTGTACTCAACTGTTTCTGTCTGCCAGAAGGTATCCACAATAGGGCAGCGCTGGGCTCCCACAACACGGTAGTACCATAGCCAGGCCTCTGGATTGATGGGTTCACCCACTGTCCCTAATACCCGCAGGGATGCCCGACTATATCTGTGAAGATAGGAGCAAGGATTGGAACACCAGGGACACCAACAAGTTTCCCTGTTGCCCAATGGGAAGAGCCCTGGATTGAGAATTGGGAGATGCGGGCCCCAGCTGATGGCTGTGCTATGACTTGATAGTTTCCCCTTCTATAAAACAAGGAAAGCGGCCTTGATGGTCTTCAAAGCCTCCCAACTTTGCACTTCAGTGATAGAGCCAGGGCAGGGGCTTGTTCCTCTTTCACAGCAAAGTGACTAGCCTCAGTGACTCCATCTCTACAATAAGGAAAATTGATTCCACTGCCTCAGGGGTGCCAAGGAGGAAGGCAAAGGTGAGGTGAGGGACTGGGCCTTACTTGGTGACAGGCTCATCCCCAAACTTCATGAGCAGGCGGATAGCTGTGGGTGCCGTGTAGAACTTGGTCACCTTGTACTTGTCCACAATGTTCCATAAGCGACTCACATCAGGGTACGTGGGGATCCCCTCAAACTGTGCCCAACCAAGATGTTACCCCATGTTCCCTCAACCATCCCCAAGGCCTACCCACTGGAACACCTTACCCTACCAGAGCCTCTGCCCCTCCCTCTGAGGCCCCTGTCCAAAACCACCCAGGCCCCATCTCCCCAGAAGCCTTGGGACCTGACCCTCGTCCCAAGCTGGATAGCCCACCCTGTCTCACCAGGACACTTGTAGCCCCATTAGCCAGAGGCCCATAGGTGACATAGGAGTGCCCAGTGATCCAGCCGATGTCTGCTGTGCACCAAAACACATCGTCCTCGTGGAAGTCAAAGACATACTTGAAGGAGGTAGCTGCGTAGAGCATATATCCCCCTACTGTGTGTACCACTCCCTGTGGCAAGAGTGTGAGGCAGAGAGTTAGGGCTCATCCTAGTCCCCTCCTACTCATGTGCCCACCCAACCCTCACCCTCCCAAGCACTGACCTTGGGCTTGCCAGTGGAGCCACTGGTATAAAGGATGAAGAGTGGGTCCTCTGCGTCGCACCACTCGGGCTCACACTCCTCCCCTGCGTCCCCCAGGATCTCATGCCACCACAGGTCAACCCCCTGATTCCAGGGGATCTGGAGGGACAGGAGGAGGGAGGGAGGACGAGAAATATGTCCAGGGTGGTTTTGGAGGGATGCCCTAAGGGTCTTGACCTGAGTCACCAGCTAAGGGGAATTCCCAAGGCTTGGACTCCCCAAACGGCCATGGCACCAATCCCCTTCATGGTCTACCTGGGATTAGTACACAAGTCCCACAGATGCATAGTCAGGACTTTGTGTGAATACTTCCGTTCAGCCCTGAATGGGCCTCATTCAGTTTCTCACACAAAATCCCAGAGATGGCCTGAGGGTGGCCCCAGCCACCAGGCCTATGTAGTTCTCCTCCCTTTGTGCCGCTACCATCCTACATTCGGCCCTTAACCAACTTTCTGGATTGCTGTCATAGTTTCCTCCTTGATAGTCTCCCCCATTTTAAGGCCCTGCTACAATCCATGGCCCTCATACTACCAGATTAACCTTCCCAAAGCACAGATTTAGAGCCAAAAGGCCCTTAGAGGACACTGATAGCACTTTCATTTTGCAGATGGGGGAACTGGACCAGATATCCTTTACCTGCCTGTGAACCTAGGGTGGCTCCATTTCCTTGGGGTCAAATCCAAGAATCTCTGCTTGATATTCAATGTCCTCTGCAACTCAGCCCCACTCTCCTGCTCCAACTTCATCTATGACTCTTTGACGAACACTCCACTCCAGTCAGATTGGTTTCTTTCTGACCAATCCCCACCCTCTTATACCGCTCCCCGCCCCCACAGAGTTATTACAACTTCCCCTTTCTCCCATGACCTTGCCATCTAAAACCTGTTCACCCTTCAAGTTCCCCTCCTTTGGGAAGCAATCTCTGATCACCCTAGCTACTCTGATCTCCCTCCTCAGATTTCCTACAGTGTTTGGAGACTAAACCACAGTCCTGAATTCCATCCTCTGGTGTGTGATCATTAATATATAGTTCCATGTATAAGTCACGTTTCTCTGACCAGAATGAGCTCAAGAACTGAAACTGCATTTCCTCCTTCCCTAGAAAGTACTATAATGCAGTGGTCACAGGGCACATAGTAGGTGCTCCATAAAATGATGGGGATTTGAAGATGGGAAGAACCCCCAACAAAAACCATGGAATTGACAGTGTTCCCAAGAGTCAGAGAGGGAAGGATCAGAATTTTCACTGGTAACAATGTGGGGCATGGCACCAGCCTCCCCCTTAGCTCACCTTCCCACCCCAGAACCACTTCTCTCAGGGGCAGTGGTTCATGCCAGGAGGTTCTGCCAGGCTCCCCAGGGATCAGCTCTCAAGGCTAATATGCTCTCAACACACACTCACACTCACACACACATACACAGACAAGCATGTTGATGCATGAGTGTCCACAGCTTAGGAGCAGGAATGCATATGCACAAACACTAGAAGCAGCAAAGGCCCGGATGCCACTCGGCCTTGTTAGCTTTGTGGCAGCTTCTGTGCGAGTCCCCAGTTCCTTGTATCTCAAAGTTCAAAGCCCAAGCCCCGAGTCAGCAAGGAAGATGTCATTCCTACTACCTAGGGCAGGAGGGATCAGGAGCTGGAGCTCCCTCTACTGCCTGTGGGCAGCTTAGGAGGACTCTGTGCACACATGCCCCATGTGGGTCTGGGCAACTGGATCTGAAGCCCCCTGCCCCAGGCCAGGATGCCTACAGAAACCTGTTTACAGGGTCAGACTTTGGAAATGGACCAGTCCCAGAGTCAGCCCAGAAGCCAGGTACTGATGGTGTCTCTCATGATAGCTGTCCTCCCATGATGTCCCCAAACATCCGAATTTCTCAGCCTTATATATCTTCTGTCTAGCAATCTATCAAAAACCTCCCTCAATCTGCTTATATTTTCAAACTATGTCACCCCTTGGGGAAATTAGTTTACATGCTGGGTGAGGGTCTAACAGCCTCGAGTTTATCCTAAAATGGCCTTGTGGGGGGCAGGAAAAGTGATGCAACTCCATTGTCCAGAGCTGGTGAATAGCATTTTCCCTCACCCCTTGTGGCTTCTACTTGTCCCCCCCACCCTTCTTTCCCTCCACACACATAACTTAGCCATTCATTTAATCTGTACTAAGGTCAAGTAGTGTTCTCTGCATACCATGATATATCGAGGGCCAACCCCAAGGCCAGTACCCAAGAATGGCTAATCAGACACACCTGCAGGGAAAGAGGCTAAGTCCAGGATCCAGGGTTTGAAAGGACTGTGGGACACAGGAAACAAAAGCAGCCAAGGTTTCTGGTTTTCTACCCCACCAGCACCAGTGCTGCTATGAAAGGAGCCTTCAGGGAGGTCCCTCAAAATGACAACCCTAACTTTATCATCATTCAAGTTCCTCCTCCAGAAAGAATTTCTCAAATATTGTTGCTCACAGAAAGTCCGTTCTTTTTTAACCTTGAATCTCTCCTAAATATGAACTATACTGTGACCTCTATCCAGTCTACTACTTGATTCTCTATGCCTGTGTGCATGCATACCCTGCCTTCCCAGCAGACTCTGCTCTGGTCCCATTTCTCCAGCACGACTGCCTGCCTCGCACAGATCTGGACACCACAGATCATGGAAACTAGAAACAGCCCCAGAGTCCTGGCTCTGCCACAAATCCATGGTGCAGCTCTGGGCAGCTCACTGCCACTCCCCATCTCCTCTGTAAATAAAAAAGTGGTTTCTTTACTGTACTAAATTCCACCTCCTCATTTTACAGATAAGCAAACTGAGGCTCAGAAGAATGTAAGCACTTGGAGAGTAGAGATTTCCACTTCTGTCTTTATATCCCCAGAACAGTGGCTCACAGCTCAAAACCTACAGCAATAAAACACTCTTCCGATAGGAACTCGATGATAAGAGTTAACTCTCAGTTATCCAGTGGTTAACTGCCTAGGACTCTTGCTTTTTCTGATTCTCAGTCCCATGCCTGCTTCTTGGTAATTTCTTTACTGGTTAGAAATTTCACCTGAAGCTATGCAGAGCCAGAAGAAAGCCAAACATATCCTTTCTACACTGCTGTTATCTTTGTAGCCTAGGTTTATGCAACAAATGGCCAAAATGATATTTGGGTATCCATAGAAACCCCAAATTGTCTCTTATCTTTTATCCCTTTTCCTTATACTTGGCAGGCATAAAAAAGTAAGTCCTTCTTTCCCACTACTGTGCATCTACCAGAGAGCTTGATCCTGCTACCTGTGTGGATTTAAAAGGAAAAGCAAGACTCCAGGGAACAAGGAACCTACTAGAGAATAAATTTAGAAAACTTACTCAGACCCTGTACACGGCAAGCACTAGATAAATGCTTGTTGAACTGAAAAGATTTGTGCAAGGGCACAAAGCCGATGAGGGACTACGTCAGAGCCAGAACCTTGGCCTTCTTAACTCTTCCCACTGTATGGTGCTGGGTTTTTGGTTGGTTTGGTTGGCTGGTTTTTTTTTTGTTTTTTTTTTTTTTACCAATTCCTGGGCTCCCTTCCCAGAGAGATGCACCTCACACGGTCATCCTTCCCAGTACGTCAGTCAGAGTCCAAATAGCATTTATTAACCACCTACTATGTGCCAAGTACTGGGCTAAGCCCTAGAAGCAGATGCATAGTGTAGTGGCTGATGACCAGAGTGAGGTCAGCAGAGGTCTCAGGGACCATGAAGCAAGCTCAAGTCCACACTAACAGGGCAAGCAGGTGCAAAACAGATGTACACACAGACAAGGGCACAGTGAAGCAGTGCCTGGGACAGTGGATACCTGGGGCCGCTTGGACATGGGTTTCTCTTTCGTTTTGTCCTGTTAAAAGCCCATGGAGAGGCTGGTGAGTAGGGGAGGGAAGTAACAAAGGGATGGAACTAAGATCCCCAACCCCAAGCCACCACCCAAGGGTTCCTCAGCTACTCCTCTGACTGCCCCCCAAGATCTGATCCCCCACCTCAGGAACCCTGTGACCTCAGAGCTGCCCCAAACTTAGCTCTTAGGTCTAGAGGCCCAAGCCTACCATTTTCCAGCCAAAAGTAGGTGAACAAATAACCATCAAGTTTCCAAGACTCTTTCCTGGAGGCTCAAAAAGGAGCTGGTAATAGTCATGCTTGCCTGTGCTCATCTAAGACTCTTTCCTGGAGGCCCGTCTAAAAAATGGGGTGAGGCATCCCCCAACCTCCACACCTGGGCTCACCACAGGGGCCAACTACAGAGCACCCCTTGCCAAGAGGGTCAGTCTCCAATCTCATAGGCCCAGATGAAGCCAACAGCTCACAAAGAATGGATACTGCCCCCCAGGGGTTTTCATACCAACTAGAACCCCAGGGGAGCTGGGTGCTCCCAACTGGTACTTTCGTGCTGCTGCCTTCCCCCATTCCCAATCAATCTACAATATATACACATACTACAGCCTCCCAAGCCAGACTATCTCCTTGCTGTGGACACTGGCCATTCTCCCTGACTACATGCATCTCCTTGCCTGAGTTGCTCCAGAAGTAATTATGATAATACTATGACAGTTGTACATATCGATGAGGGCACGTGGGGAGAAGGGGCCTACCTGCAAGTCCTGGCATGGCCTCTTCAATGGGGGGGAATGGCTGGGAGAATCACCCGTGCCCAGCTCTGCTCGGCCAAGGTGCTTGACTACAATGCAGCTCTTCACTGGGAAGCCCCTAGAGAACAAAGGCGGCCCTGTGAGGTATGGCGGCAGGGAGAACCTAAGGAAAACCTATGGGGAACTCAGAGTAGAAGACTTACTTCTCCCGGCACTTGTGCAGGGCCTCATCCACAAGCTCCTTCAGGTTCACTAGTTTCTCTCCCCTATAGAAGGCATCTGTGGGAAGAGTGGGCATTATGCTCCCAGCTCCCTCCCTGATTGCCAGAGGCAAGAGAAGGCCTTAGTCAATGGGGCCAGTGCCAGAAAAAGGACAGGTGAGGGCAAAGCACTTGGAAGGGGGCTCTCCTGAACAGCTACTGGTTTTCCCATCAGAGAGTCCATATAGGGGCTTCACTTACTTCCTTACAAGATTCGGTACAGCTCTCCTCCTCCCACTCCCCCACCTAACCTGGGAAGAGCCAACCAGGAGCTGGAAGATTGCCTGGAAGAGCCAGCCTAGCCTAGAGAGAGAGGACCCAGTCACCTGCTGTAATAAGGAGGCTACAGCTTGAGTCCAGGATCCGCTCACATAAGGAATCAGCCGAGAAGCCTGCAAACTGAGGGAGTAAGGGGAAACTGAGGGTGGGGTCTTGGGGTAAGGAAATGAGCTCCATTAGGGTCCCAGAGCTTCTGTCATCCCCCACCCAACACTTTCTGTCCCCTAAGACCCCTACCACGATAGAATGCAGTGCACCAAGACGAGCACAGGCAAGCATGGCCACCACCAGCTCCAGGATCATGGGCATGTAGATGGATACACGGTCACCCTTCCGAATGCCTGCAATCAGGAGATACGGCCTATGCGCTTGTTGATCTTTCCACTCTCCAGCCATCTGTCCCCTCTGGCTTACTCTCTCTCAATCTTACGCCCTCCTCAAGTCTCCTGGGCCCATGAGTGTCGCCATCAGCTCTGTCTGGGGCCCTCTTCTCTTCTCTGTCTCTGTACTATTTCACTTGGTAATACCATCAGCTCTCATGGATTCAATGATCATCTCTATGCTAATGACAGAAAGATCTCACATCTACTTCTCCTGCCTGAACCTCCAGTCTTGAATCTCCAACTGCCTATTGAACATCTTGAGCTAGATGTTCTGAAGACACCTTAAATTTAACATATCTGAACTAAACTCATTATCTTAATTTCCCCTTAAACCCTCCCTCTGAAGCAGAAAATTGGGGGAAAATCTTTACAACTAGTGTCACTGATAAAGGCCTCATTTCCAAAATATACAGGGAACTGAACCAAATATATAGGAATACAAGTCATTCCCCAATTGAGAAATGGTCAAAGGATTTGAACAGGCAGTTTTCAGAGGAAGAAATTAAAGATATCTATAGGCATATGAAAAAATGCTCGAAATCACTACTGATTAGAGAAATGCAAATCAAAACTCTTAGATACCATATCTCTCCTGTCAGATTGGCTAAAATAACAAAACAGGAAAATGATAAATGCTGGAGAGGATGTGGGAAAATTGGAACATTGTTACATTGCTGGTGGAGTTGTGAACTGATCCAGCCATTTTGGAGAGCAATTTGGAACTATGCCCAAAAGGCTATAAAAATGTTCATACCTTTTGACCCAGCAATACCACTTTTAGGGTTGTATCCCAAAGAGATCACACAAGCGGGAAAAGGACCCATTTGTACAAAAATATTTATAGCGGCTCTTTTTGTGGTAGCTAAGAATTGGAAATCAAAGGGATGTCCATCAATTGGGGAATGGCTGAACAAGTTGTGGTATATGAAGCTAATGGAATACTATTGTGCTATAAGAAATGGGGATGATACGGACTTCATAACAACCTGGAAAAACCTACATGACATAATGCTGAATGAGCAGAGCAGAGCCAGGAGAACATTGTACACAACCACAGATATATGGATTCTGTGAGGACCAACCCTGACAGACTTTGCTCTTCTCAGCAACACAAGGTGCAAATACAACTCGAAAGGACTCACGATGGGGAATGCTATCCACATCCAGAGAAAGAACTATGAAGTATGAATGCAGATTGAGGCACACTTCATGCTAGCCTTTTTCTCCCCCTTTTTTTTTCTCTCTTTTGTATTTGTTTTTGGGTTGTGTTTTTTTTTTGGTTCTGTTTCTTCTTTTCCATGATTCATTCCATTGGTCATAATTCTTCTCCACAACTTGCCTAGTGTGTAAATTAATTCAATGCAAAGTTATACGTGGAAGTTATATGGGATTCTACACTGTCTTGGGGAGGGAGGGGGGGAAGGAGGGAAGAAACTCTGGAACTCGAAATTATGTAGAACCGTGGGTTGCAAACTAAAAATAAAAAAAACCCTCCCTCTTCCTGACTTCCCTATTACTGTGGGGCTTACCACCAACCTCCCAGCATCCCATGCTGAAAACCTAAGTGTCATCCTCGACTCCTCACTCTCCCTCACCTCCCATATCCTATCTGTTGCCAAATCTTCTCTGCCACTGCCACCACTCTGGTCTAGGCTAGTATCACCTCACACCTTGACTACAGCAGTAGCCTGCTAGTTGTTCTCCCGGCCTCAAGTCTCTCCCCATTCCAGTCCTTCTTCCACTCAGCTGCCAAACTTAATCTTTCTAAAGTGCAGATATAATCGTGTCACCCCACCCACCTCCTCCCATTCAGTAAACTCCTGTGGATCCCTACTACCTCCAATATTGAATATAAAATCTTGTTTGGTTTCTAATGCCCTTCATAAATCTGGCCCCTTCTTAACCTTTCCAGTCTTCTTAGACCCCACATCTTTAACCCTAACATTTAACCTTAGCATTTTCACTATCTTCCATGCCTGGAATTTTCTCTCTCCTCCTCTCCATCTTCTGGCTTCTTCCAAGTCTCAGCTAAAGTCCCACTTTCTTCAAGATGCTTTTCCTGATGCTCTTTAATCTTAGGGCCTTCTCTCTGAGATATATCTCCTCCAATTTTTCCTCTCCATACTTTGTTTGTACACAGTTGTTTGAATGTTCCCTCCCCCATTAGGTCATGAACTACTTGCATGGGGGAACTGCTTTCTTTTTCTGTTTGCCTTTGCTTGCATCCCCAATGCTCAGTATAGTGCCTGGAACACCATAGGACCAACAAATGCTTTCTGACTTGCCTTGCCTTGTGCAGCCTTCAGTACTCACCCTGCTTCCGGAGGGCATTAGCGCACCGACACACCTGGGTCAGGAGCTCTTGGTAGGTGATCTGGGTGGCTTCCCCAGGCTCATTGCCTTCCCTGAGAGACACCAGGGGAACTTGTATCAATGGACACTCTTTAGAAATCCCCAAGGACAACTACAAATGTAAACCCTTGTATTCCACCTGCTGGCAGGCAAGCTGACGTCTAAGATCTCCTCTGTCAGGGCTACATTTGGTATGGGACTTTGGGAAAGGCATTATTCCCTCTCTGAGCCTCAGTAAGACTGGGTGATTATCCCTCCCTCTTCTCCTCTCTCTCCCAGGGCTGTTCAGAGGAGGGATTGGCTCAGTGAAAGCCAGGACGAAAACTACTCAAACCTAGGAGACAGGTGTAACAAGTACCTGAAGTGGGGATAGAAAGGGGTATGGGGAGCAGAGGCCAGGAATGTGCTCTCTCCCATGGGACTGTCCTAAGGATAGGACTATCCTAACCTTGTCAAGGGCTTCAGAAGCCAAGGGATCACTGAACTGAGCAAATCAGTCACACTCCTCACCTCAATCCAAACCTGGAACACTGAGGAGGCTTTTTAGGAGTCAGGAAACAATCAGAATTCCCAGAAATCCAGGTCAAATACAGGGAGCTTAGATCAATGAACCAGTGCCTGAAATGTTCAGGGTAGGAAGGCCATTTCCTGGGCCAAACACATGATAGCAGAGAGCCTTGGGAAAGCCTCTGAAAGGTGTCAATTAGGGTGCTTTCAAAAAGTACTACCTCCCATTCCACATACCCATGTTCACCTGAATGCACATGAACTAACATGCCTGGATGCTCCCTCCGCATGAACCAGCATGTATGTGAAGACCAGTGTGGAAGCATATTAAAAAATATCTTTTTTTGGCTTCTTCAAAAATACAAAGAAATAATATTTTCCTCTATGGATATGGATTAAGAATAACCTTTTAATAAAGAAGAACTTGTCTTGTTCACATCACTGCTTTCCCCACCC
Source organism: Trichosurus vulpecula (assembly GCF_011100635.1). Lineage (NCBI taxonomy): Eukaryota > Metazoa > Chordata > Mammalia > Diprotodontia > Phalangeridae > Trichosurus > Trichosurus vulpecula. The sequence goes on along the minus strand of NC_050575.1, from coordinate 101,113,624 downwards.
CTACCATGATGTGGTTATTGACCTAAGGGCAGTCTGCTCTTTACCTGTCCACAGGAAATGACTGAGGACTAGCACCCACCCTCCTCCACTGAGAAAGGAGTAAGATAGAAGAAAGGAGCTCCCCAGGAGTGAGGAAAATGGTCCTGGAGATATGAGATGGTGACTTGATTGCTCAATCATGAAATGTTAATCCAAATGGAATTTTAAGACATCTTTTCTTGTTTCAAGGGTCTTACAAATGTTAACTGAAATCTTGGTTCAGAATCATGTCAGAGGACATGGGGAACTATGCCAGTGTGTACATCTCTCTAAGCTAGGAATAGATATAGATTAATGATAAATTAATTTCTGGAAAACTGGTACCTAAACACTTCTTAGTATTAGTATTAATATTTTTTTACTTCAACACCAGCCTGTACAAAACAGACATACCTTATGCACAAACCTACCCAAATGTGCACAGATGAATAGGCGTACACAAACATACTTGCACGTATGAAACGTGTACAGCCTTTTCCTTTCATGCCCATAAGGGACTCCAATCTGTCCTTATCCTAAATTATTGATACAGTTATTCCATTTTCCCTAGTGTTCGCTTTCTCTGAGAAAATCCAGCTCTAGGCCAGCAATAAATACTGTTCCTCTAGCAGGAGTCAAACCATATGTCCCAAAGCCCAGCCCAAGGGATAAATGGATTTCTAACTTTGCCTAGGAAAGAAAGGAAACAAGCATTGATTAAGCGCCTACTATGTGTTAGGCACTGCGCTAAGGTCTTTGACAAATATTATCTCATTCGATCTTCACAACAATGCTGGGAGGTAAGTGCTTTTATCATCTCCATTTTATAGATGAGACCAGACAGAGGGTAAATGATTTGCTCAGGGTCACACAGCTAGGAAATAAGTGTCTGAAGCTGGATTGTAACTCGGATCTTCCTGAATCCAGGCCCAATGCTCTGTCCACTTAAGATGCCCCCCACCCACCCAGATGGCAAGCCCTGGGTCCTTTAACCTAGAATCCAAGCAAAACAAGCTTACAAGGAGGCTCAGTCCCCATCAGTAGGGCTAAACTGACCTTTGTATGGGTGATGACCCAAGTTTTAATCAAGCTTCAAATCTTACCTCTTACATGAAGCCTTTCACAATTCATTTAGGCCACAATGATCACAAACCTTTCTGATTTTCTACAGCAACTGGAAGCCTGAACCATACACCTAATTCTATCCTGTCTGATCTTGTCTTCTGACTGTACCATGAATGAGTCCTATTTCTCTAACCAGGCGCTATATACGGACAGGTTTCATCCTTTCGTCTCCCCTCCTGTAGAACAGTAAACCCCAGAGTTTGCAGTGTGAATAAACTACTCAGGAAAGATTCATAACACCCATTAGATAATTATTTCTTTTTAAAGGATGGTAATAACCTTGCTGCCTCCTACTCTCCGAATATGGATTAGGGTTTGACTCAGGAGGAAAGGAAAGGACAGTCAATGGGCAAGATGCAGCTGGGCAAGGTCTGAGGTTCTTACCCCACCTCACATCTCATCTAAAGAGCTGCTTTCAAATGAGGAAGTGAAGCCCTGACCCTCAGAACCAGGAAAGAAAGGGCCCAAGTGACCCACATATAAAATAAATCCTTTTATTACCAGTAGAAATGGTCTGCATCACTACTGTAGTTTTAATCATTTGTCATATTACACTATGGGATTGTGGAAAGTTACATGGGGTGGAGCAGAGAAAGGCACCTGAGTCATGAGTTATCACAAATAGTCCTGAGGAAGTAGGTGGAGCTGAGAAGCTGGTCCTGGGGGTGTCTATCATTCCAGCTCTGTGAATGGGTAGCTGAAAACAGGAACTGGGAAGGGGAGGTACAGCGAGGAAATAAAAACAGTACTGGGTTCATAACAGAGATTTGCAGTTTTATATATAATCCTATTTTTCAGCTCTTCTTTGGCTATGGAAATGTTCGTGTTAATTGGTGTTTGTCAAGTACAAAATAACAAAAATTAAACAGTTTTTTAAAGAGTCCTGGGCTAGGAGCCAGGAGACCTGGCTCTGCCGTTTTCTGGCTGTGGCCTTAGTTGCTTCCCCTTCAAATAAAGGGGCTGCACAGTCTAGTGGAAAGAACACTGCATGTGGGTTCAAATCCTGGCTCTGCTGATTTCTAGCTCCTTGATTGTGCACAAGATGACTTCTAAGGTCCTTCCTGCTCTAATGTTACATGACTACCTCAAGAGAGGTACTGTACCTTTACTGAACCTACTGCATCATAGAGAAGATAAAGAAGGGTCCCTGCCCCATCTATGGAGCTCAGTCTTGGCTCGCTGGTGTCACACTGTCCTTTTCCTGCTTTGCCCTGGTGTCTCATTCCTGCCCCAACACCACCCCACCCCTCCTCAGGCTATTTCAGTCCTGGACCCAGAGCTCTCTTGCCTACCCCTCAGGCTTCTTGCCAGGCTTCCCCAGGCCTTCTGCCAAGAGAGCTCAGGTACCTGTCTGCCCTGGCCCTCAGAGAGACAGCATGGCATAATGAAAAGAACACCATAGCCTGCTTGTACATAGCTGCTTGCAAGTTGATGTACTACTCCAACCCACTTCAGCCACACACAAAGATGACCATACCCTTGATCTTACCATCCCTGCCACATGCACCACCTCCAAATTCAAGAATTCTGAAACCTCCTTATCTGACCATTATCTATTCATTTTCCACCTCTCTCTCTGCCTTCTCATACCAAATCCTGCTCTTCTTCCACACCAGGACTTCCAATCCTTTGACCTCTCAATTTTTGCCCGGCTATCACCCCTGCACTAGCCACTCTCTCTTCTTTTAACCATCTTGAACCCTTGGTTACCCAGGTCAACTCTACACTGTTCTCTTCTCCTGAGTCCTTGGACCCCTTAAGATACTGCCAACTGCACCCTACCAAGCCTCAGCCTTGGATAACTCCCACCATCTGCTGTCTTTACTCCTACACAAGTACTAATAAATGAAGGTAGAGAAAATCAAAATTGTTCTGACTAGGTCCACTATAAATATATGGCATACAACCTCAACTGGGTCCTCCCTGATGCTAGGCACTCCTACTATATGTCCCTCACTAACTCACAATCCCACTCTCCAGTGGCTCTTCCAAATCTTTTCATCCCTCTTCAAACCTCCTCCTCCTCTTCCCATTCTCTCAGCTGAAATCCTCGCTTCATATTTTACAGAAAAAATTGAGGCCATCCACCAAACGCTCCCGCTTCTCTTCCTCCTCTCATATCACTCAGATGCCTTCTGCCACTATCTCCTCCTTCACCCCTATCTCAGCAAAGAGGTGGTCCCACTTCTTTACCTGTACAAATGATCCCATTCCATCCTGTCTCCTCCAACAGATTGTTCCTTCTGTCATCCTCACTGTCACTTATCTTCAGTCTCTCCCTGTCTACTGGTTCATTCCCTACTGCCTATAAACTTGCCCATTATCACCTTCGGTCTCAAAAAAACCCTCACCTAATCCTTCCATCCTGCTGTCATACTATATATCCCCCACCCTTTGTAGCAGATCTCCTGGAAAAGTCCATCTACAATAGGTGCCTCCACTTCCTCTCCTCTCACTCTCTTCTTAACCCCTAAAAATCCAGCTTCCAACCTCATCATTCCACCAAAACTGCTCTCTTCTTATGAACAATGTAGGACTTTATGACCAAACAAGAAATAGAGACCATTATGAAATGCAAAATGGATAATTTTGATTACATTAAATTGAAAAGTTTTTGCACAAACAAAGCCAATGAAACCAAGATTAGGAGGGAAGCGAAAAACTGGGATAGAGTTTTTACAACTAGTGTCTCTGATAAAGGCCTCATGTCTAAAATATATAGAGAATTGAGTCAAATCTACAAGAATACAAGTCATTCTCCAACTGATAAATGGTCAAAGGATATGAATAGGCAGTTTTCAGAGGAAGAAATTAAAGCTCCCTATAATCATGAAAAAATGCTCTAAACAACTACTGACTAGAGAGATGCAAATTAAAACAACTCCAAGGTACCACATCATACCTATTGGATTGGCTAACATGACAGAACAGGAAAATGATAAATGTTGGAGAAGATGCAGGAAAATTAGAACACTAATTCATTACTGGTGGAGCCATTCTGGAGAGCAATTTGGAACTATGCAAAGGGCTATAAAAATGTGCACCACCCTTTGATCCAGCAATACCGCTTCTAAGGCTATATCCCAAAGAGATCATAAAAATGGGAAAAGGAACCACATGTACAAAAATATTTATAGCAGCTCTCTTTGTGGTGGCCAAGAACTGAAAATTGAGGGGATGCCCATCAATTAGGAAATGGCTGAACAAGTTGTAATATATGAATGAAATGTAATATTATTGTTTCATAAGAAATGATGAGCAGGCCGACTTCAGAAAAAACTGGAAAGACTTATATGAACTGATGCTGGGTGAAGTGAGAATCAGGAGAACCTTGTACATAGTAACAGCATAGTGTGCAACATCTGATTTTGATAGACTTAGCTCTTCTCAGCAATGCAAGGACCTAAAACAATTCCAAAGGACTCATGATGGAAAATGCCATCCACATCCAGAGAGAACTATGGAGTCTAAATGCAGAACAACACAGACTATTTTCTTTGTTTTGTTTTGTTTTTTCTTTTCTTTCTCATGGTTTCTCCCATTCATTATAATTCTCCTATACAACATGACTATTGTGAAAATACGTTTATTAGGAATGTATATGTAGAGCCAATATCAGATGGCAGGCTGTCTTGGGGAGGGAGGGGGAGAAAATTTAAAACTTCCGGAAGCGAATGTTGAAAACTAAAAATAAATAAACTAATAACAGGGGAAAAAAGAGAAAATATCATTGAAAATAAAAGTAAGAGTCTGGAAATGCCAATAAAACAAAACTACTCTCTTCAAAGTTACTAATGGTGTCTTAGTTGCCAAATCCTTTTCTCAGTCCTCATTCTCCCTGACCTCTCTGCAGCCTCTAACACTGCTGATCCCTCCAAACCTTTTCATCCCTCTTCAAACCTCCTCCCCCTCCTCCCATTCTCTCTCCCTCCTCTTTGATACTCTCTTCTCTCTAGGTTTTCAGGACACTACTCTCTTCTGATTCTCTTCCTAGCTATGTGACCACTGCTTCTCAGTCTCTTACTGGATGCTCATCCAGATCATGCCTTCTTACCACAGGTGTCCCTCAGGGCTCTGTCCCAGGCCCTCTTCTCTTCTCCCTCTATACTTCTTCGCTTGGTGATCTCATTGGACCCCATGGATTACCCGTTCTATGCTGATGATTCTCAGAACTGCCTACTCTGTCCTAACCTCTCTACTGATGTCCAATTTCATATATCCAACTACCTCTTAGACATCTCAAAATGGAGTCCAATAAAAATCTTAAACTCAACATGTCCAAAATTGAACTCATTATCTTTCCCCCTAAACTCTTCCCTCTTTTAACTTTCTTATTACTGTAGGGGGCAACATTTCTGGTCTCCTAGCCTCACGACCTAAATGTCATCCTCGATTCCACATTATCTCTCACGACCCTCATGCAACCTGTTGATTTCACCTTTGCAGCATCTTTCAGATATGCCCCCTTCTCTCCTCTGATACTGCCATCACTCTACTACAGACCCTCATCACCTCACACCTAGATTACTGCAGCAGCCCGCTGGTGGGTCTGCCTGCCTCAAGTCTCTCCTTTCCAGATCATTCTCCTTTCAGTTGTCAATGTGATTTTCCTAAAATACAGGTCCAATCATGTCACCCACATATTCAGTAAACTCCAGTGGCTCCCGTCAAATACAAAAGCTTCTGTTTGGCATTCAAAGCTCTTCATGACCTTCCCCCTCTCCCCGCTCCTTCCCTACCCCCACCAAGTACTCTTCAAGCCAGTGATACTAGCCTCCTTGCTGTCATATGCACAAGATATTCAATCTCTTGGCACTGGGCATTCATTCTCTGGCCATCCTCCATTCCTGGAATGCTCTCCCTCCTCATCTCTACCTTCTGGCTTCTCTAGCTTCCTTCAAGTCCCAACTAAAATCCTACCTTCTACTGGAAGCCTACCCCAGTCTCTCTTAATTCTATTAATTATTTCCGATTTGTCCTGTACATAGCCTGTTTGTACATATTTTTTGCTTGTTGTCTCCCCTGTTAGATTATGAGCTCCTTGAGGTCAGGGCCTGTCTTTTGCCTTCCTTTGTATCCCTAGAGCTTAGCACAGTGCTTGGCACATATTAAGCACTTAATAAATGTTTGACTGACTGACATTTGCAATCGAGATCTGGGATCTAGTCCTGGGCCTGTTACTAATTCTGTGTGACAAATAATGTACCCTCCTTAGAGTCTAAGTTTCCTCATCTGTAAAATGGACACAGGTAATATGAGACCCAAATAAAATAGTGGAGGGAACTTCAAATCCTAAGAATGTTACAAGGAATGGTTAATGGTTGCTAGGCAACAATATGGATGTCCTCCACATAGTCTACAAAGAACAGCTGACAGGCTTGGGGATTTTAGATTAAAAAAAGAAGATTTAGAAGAATATGCCCACTGTGCTCAACTATTTGTCATAGTAAAGAATGACTGGGCTTATTCTGTGTGGCTTCATAGCGAGGAACATGTGGGTTAGAGTTATAGTAAGGCAAACATCAGCTTAATATAAGGAAAAACTTCCCCATAATCAAGACCCTGCAGTAATGAGGTACTTCCTGGGGTAAGGAAGATTTTATTGCTGGAGGACTTAAAACAGAATCTAAATAACTCCTTAGGGATGTTATTATAAATGGGATTTGGGAATGCTGAGTGAAATAAACAGAACTGAGAGAACAATTCACACAACTAACAATGTATATGAAAAGATCACCAAAAGGAAGCTGAACTCTGTGTAACAGAAAAGAAAAAAACAAACTAAAGGGTCAGAAAAGAGAATAGACATAGTTCGTCTCTCACAGAAGGGGGGATCTCCTAGGCCAAAGCACTGTATACATTGTCAGCTACGGTCAAACACCAGCTATTTGAGGCTGGAGGAAAGGGGAAGAGAACAAAGAGAAAGCAAAGTAAAGGGAAGACAATTATGGAGAGGGAACAGAATTCCATGGGACCTTGACAAGAGGCCTGGACGGCTAGAGAAGGGATCATAAAGGAGGGGAAAGAGATTCAGACCTAGTCAAGAAGCCGGTGAGAAAGAATGTGTAAGGCTGGACGCTTAACCTGCTCTCTGCACTATCGATGTAAACCTGACTTATTATAGAGCTATGGGATGTTGCAACTGAAAGGATTTTAAAAATAGATGATCCTATCTATCTAACACCCTCCTTTTGCAGATGGGTAAGCTGAGGCCCAGAAAGGGGAAATGACTTCCCAAAGGCCACACATGTTAAGTGTGTAGTATAATGGAAAGAGCGCTGGATCAAAGGGCCTAGGCTCTGCCACTTGCTACTTTCAAGATTTTGGCCACATCGTTTAACTCTAGCCTCAGTTTACTCAGCTGCAAAATATGGAGGTGACACTAGATGACCTTCTGAGGGCCAGGATCATAAATCCTGGGGGCAGAACTGGAACAAGCCATACAGCTACTTAATGGCAGAAACCAGCAAGCTCGTGTGTGACCCCACACAAGTCATCTAGCCTCTCTGAGACTACTTCCTCATTTGCAGAATGTGGGGGTTAGATGAGATGCTCTCTAAGGGCTCTCCCAGCAGCAAGATGTGAAAAGGACACTCTGAAAACAGCCACCTGAGGCTCTGAGAAGGATCCAATTTCTTTCTTTGCAGAGACTGGCAATGCTCAAGTGACAGCTGGAACAAGGGAACGGGGACCAGCACCTGGGGAAGAACCCCACCCCCTTCACCTGCTGTGATGCAAGAAAAAACACAATACCCCAGCACCAAATATCCCCTTCCCAAGTTAAACTCAGGCCTGGAGGTTAAAACTCTGCTTTAATCATGGGGCTATGTTAGAGTAGAAAACCCTTGGATGGGGAGTCAGGCTAAGTGGGTTTTCTTCCTAGCTCTGCTACCAATTCGCTGTGTGATCTCAAACAGCTGACTTCTCTTTTCAGGGCCACAATTCCGCCTGAAAAGTTAAGGTAAGCTCCAGCCTACCTTTCTAAGCTTTCTTCACATTCCTCCTCCTTGCACATTCGGTGTTCTAGCCACAACAGCCCAACCTAGCTCCTGCCTCAACCTTCAGACAGGGCATCCCCCAAGCACAGGATCTTCTCCTGAAGTTCTCAGCTCTAGCGTCACCTCGTATGCATGGACTCCCCTGAGCCTCTAATTATTTGTGCTCTTCTCCCGTAAAAAACTACACTGCAAGTAATTTATGTTTACTTGTCTGCATAGATATTGTAGCCATCAAGCAGATGATAAACTCAAGGGCAGAGACCACTTCGCTGTTGCCTTTGAATTCCCTACCACCTAGCACAATGCTTTGCACACAGTAAGTGTTTAATAAATGCATGTTGAGTGAATTAAAAAAATAACTGAAGGGCTGTCAAGTGGAAGAGGGGAGCCAAATTATTCTTCAGAGGACAGAATTAGGTGCTAATTCTGAGGCTAAGTTATAGAGAGGCAGGTCTCAGTTTAATATAAAGAAGGATTTTCCAAGAATTAGAGCCTTCCACCAATAAAACAGGCTGCCTTATGAGGTAGTGTTTTCTCCATCACTGGAAATCTTTAAAGCAGAGAGGCTGGATGGGTGGTCAGTCACCCAGTGGTTGGACGGCTGACTGGAGTCGGGATGACAATGACTCCAATCTTGCCTTCAATACTGAACAGATATGTGATGCCTGGCAAATTATTCAGTTTCTCCAAGGCTGTAAAATGAGGTTAATACCTGTAATACCTAGCTCCAAGACTGTTGTGAGGAAAGCACTTCACTGACTTTTAAGTACCATGTAAATGTGATTTATTATTACTATGTTGTAAAGAGGACTCCTGCATTTGGTAGGCCTTGGCCCAGATAACCTCTGAGGTCTGTTTCCAGCACTAATATCCTATGAAAGGGGCCTCTGGGAAAGAAGTACAAGGGCAATTTTACCTCTTCCTGCAAGAGGCACATGTGGCCAATCTCCCCCAAAGCACAAGTGGAAAAAGATAGGGCATCTCCAGCTCCATGGCTAGTATTCTGTGAGCGACCTTGGTGCGCAGTTAGGGAGTCAGGGGAAATCCAATCTCAGTGAAGAGAAGAGGACATTTCCCCCATCCATCCAAATAAGTTTCCTGAATGCCTATTCAGTCACACCATAGAAGCATGCAGGTAGGGGCTACTCCCAGAATCAGGGAACCAAGTCAGAAAATACCACCCAATGAAATGTGCCCTAAGGAGAATACAGAATGGATAAGAAGTCAGTAAGGCCATGGTTTGTAAAGGGGGTCTGGTTGAGATGAGTGTCTCTTCACTTCAGTCAAAAAAGCTGTCACCTAATTAATTATATTGTCCCTCATGAGCTAAGGTTGTTACGGCAGAAGAAATTGGTCTACAAGGTGCCTGTAGAACCCAAGAGGAAGAAAATATCTACACTGCCCTGGGGAGCAGTCACTCTAGTTCTAGGTGACACCCAGCTTCTTTAGTCAGAAATTTCCTTATGACTAGAGAAAGTTTACCAAGCTATTCTAGCTCGAGAGCTTACCAAGGAAACTTTCCGACAAACTGGGTTTCCTGAACAGATAGACTTACTAATTAAAGGGAGGGCATCCTATAGACAGGTAAGAATACTTCTGGAGCCAGGAATATTCCTATTGTAAATCAATACATTGGCATCTGGTTAATCAGTTTCTGGTTTGTGTGATTAATGGGAAGCAGGTTCCTGTAGCCTGATCACCTTTAAGAGGATGGATAAGATCAAATTACAGAGCCTCCTGAGCCAAGGCTCAGACCCTGGGGCCTGAAGTGACCCTCAGGGTACTACCACCCTGTGAAGCTTGCTGCCTCTCTGTATCTTCATCATGTGTTAGCTGCAATACCTATTTGAGTCGAGGGAGACAGGAAAAGAAGATGTGACTCTTCTCACACAGCTCCCCAAAGGTTGCAAAAGAACTCCTGAAAACCACTTCCTTCCTCCTAGCAAGACAGAGCCATAGAACCATTGGATGTCAGAGCTAGAAAGGATTTTGCCCAACTCCTTGATTGTACAGCAGAAGAAAATGAGGCCTAAAGGGGCTTGCCAGAGTTCACCCTAGCCATTCTCAAATGTTTATGGAATTGACGATACCCAGAAGAGGAAACCACTCAGCATGGCCACAGGACATGTTTGTAACTACCCACAGCCTACCCACTCCACTCAGTTGTGCCTCCTCAGGGGCAGGTTCTAAAAATATCAAGGATCCACCATGGAGGGAGAAAGTTACTATCTACATAAGGTAATCAGGCTAAACGATGGTGATAAGGATAAACCCATTAGATACAGAACCAAGAAAAATAAGAATGAGGCTGGGACAGACAGGAAAACCTCTTCCTTGTCTCTCAAATCTGGACCCCATCCTTTGGTAGCAAGGGTAGAGAAACGAGAGAATCAGGGGAAGTAAAATAGCTAATTTTGATTATATGAAATTAACCAAACCATGTGGCCAAAACTAGAAGGAAAACAGGAAATTGGGAAAATAGTTTACAACAATTTCATTTTATAAAGGCCTCCTTTATCAAAGATATAGGGAACTGAGTCAAATTTATGAAAAGCCATTCCCCAGTTGATAAATTATCAAAGGATGTGATAGACAATTTTCATAAGAAGAAATCAAAGCTATCAAGAGTCACATAAAAAAATACTCTAAATCACTACTGATTAGAGAAATACAAATTAAAACAGTTCTGAGGTACAACTTCACACCTATCAGATTGACTAACATGACAGAAAATGAAAATGATGAATGCTGGAGGGGATGTAGGAAAATTGGGACACTAATGCATCGTTGGTGGAGTTGTGAACTAGTCCTACCATTCTGGAGAACACTTTGGAATGAGGCTGAAAGGGACATAAGACGGTGCATACCCTTTGATCCAGAAATACCACTCTTATAAAAGAAATATCTGTATCCCAAAGGGATCAAAAAAAGAAAAAAAGTAAAAGGACCTATTTGTATAAAAATATTTACAGTAGCTCTTTTTGTGGTCACAATGAATTGGAAATCAAAGGAAGGCCCAACAATTGGGGAATGACTGAACAAGTGGTTATATATGATTATGAAGGAATATATTGCTCTATAAGAAATCACCTGCAGGATTGTTTCAGAAGAACCTGCAAAGACTTCTATGAAATCATTCAAAGGGAAGGTAGCAGAACCAGGAAAACATACACGGTAATACCAATATTGCAAGGATGATCAACTCTGAAAGATTTAGCTACTCTGATCAAGACAATGATCCAAGATAATTCCAGAAGACCCTTGATGAAAATGCTATCCATCTCCTGAGAGAGAAGTGATGAACTGTGAGTGCAGAGTGAAGTATACTTTTTTATTTTTTCCATTTTTTCTTTCTTTTTTTGTCTGTGTTTTCTTTTGCAACTGCCTAATATGAAAATGTGGTTTGCATGACATCACAAGTGTAACAAATCCAATTGCTTACCTTCTTAAGGCAGAGTCTGGGGCAATTAGGAAGGAGATAATTTGGAATTTAAATTGTTAAAAAATGGATGTTAAATTTTTTTACATGTAATCAGGAAATGTTTAATAAAATAATTAAAAATATATTTTTATAAAGAAAAAAGAAAGAGTAGAGAAATGATAAAGCCAGGACACTTGAGGAGACTGTGGCATCTTGGAGAGGGGACACAGGAAAAAGGATGCACTTTGAGTCAAGGTCCTGTGGCCTTAGGGTTAGTGATTCTTTGCCTAGAGATGCCATGGACACTCGGCCAAGACAAAATGAGTCTCTCTCTCTGCCCCTCTACACACACACACACACACACACACACACACACACACACACACACACACACACACACCCACACACGCGCACACAGCCTTAGAACATAGATATGAGCAGTACATCCACACTCTCCCCAATCCTAACACATATAGGGACTTACATGGACTTAGATATACCCCAGATACGTGGAACCCCACTAGAATCTGATTTTCCTCTCATGACCAAATCTAACTTCTTCTTTCCTCTCTGTGGGTTTTTTTTCACCACCAACCCACCCTACCTAGGATCCTAAATCTCACATTCTGAGACCCAAAGCTCAGAGCCATCTGGAGGAGCTCAGCCCTCTGGTGCTTAAGGTCAGCAAGTAGGAAGCAGAGCCTTCAAGGTTACCCACAAGGTCATCAGTTCCTCAGCATCTCTAGTTTCAAAGCGAAGGTTTGAAATAGGTCCAGGAGCTGGCAAAAGGGAGAAAAGTAATTTCAGCTGACCTTGTCCAACCAGGGCAGGAGGGAGACCTTTCAACAGGCTCTTAGCCCCAGCCACCATCCTGCTGCAATACTAGAATCTCTGACTAATAGCAATGGCTGCAGGGGACTTGGGACAGTAGCAGACCACTGAGAGCAAAGGCAGAGGGGTGGCTCACAAGAAATGGCAAGTTTAGACTAGGGGCTTCCCCCAGACATCCTAAGGCCATGCAGTAAGAGGCAGTGATGCAGAAATCACTAAAGGATCAGTGATGACCCCTTATCCACAGTCCCTTTCAAAACCCAGCCCTATTCCTCTAATACTGACCCGCCCTCAGACCCCCACTCCAGTCCCCAAATGCCCCCATTGCCTCCTCCCCTTCCTACTTACTTCCAACACACACACACACACACAGTCCTACTTCTGAAGCCCAATAGCTGTGAAGTTACTGGCTAGGGTTATTGACTAGTTTGGAGGAAGAGAGAGACATATGAGGTTCTGGGATAAAAGGAGCTAATACTTTTTCAAAACTAAAAGTTCTACATGCAGATTTGTCAAGGCCCTATAAAGCCTGTTTTGTAAAATCTCTCAAATCTATCCCCATTTCTCTATGCTTACTACTCTGACCCTAAACTAGACCCTCATTACCCATTTCATAGACTATTGCAAGAATCTAACTGCTCTCTTAGCCTTTTCCAATCCCTCCTGTACAGGAGGCCAAATTAATTTTCCTAATGAACAAGTCTGTGTCATTCCTTTGCCCCCAAATCTTTCAGCTGCTCATGGATAATTGCCAGATTTCTTGGTTTAGCATTCAAGGCTTCCACCATCTAGCTACTTTTCAGCCTGACCCCCAACTGTTCTCCTTCATGTACCCTCTAGCCAGGCCAGTGTCCTAGCCCCTCACATCTCCCATCATCATTACGGCCTCTGAATCTTAGCTCACACAAACCCTCTTCTTTGGAAGACATCTTCTGTCCCACCACCTGAATTCTACATAGTCTTCAAGGCCCAGCTCCAGCCCTTTTTATCCTGTGAAACCTTCCCTGATAGCTTCATTTTTCTGAAATAGCATTTAATTGTTCTCTCAAATTTGTTTCCTGTGTCAGTTTCATTTCCCCAATCAGACTGTGAGACACTCAGGAGTAAGAGTCAGGTCTTCTTCCTCTCCACGATGACATAACTTAGCCTCAGGCTAGGCACACAGTAGGTTCAATAAGGATGCTTATTGACTGAGTAACTGTCCCAACTTCCCATCTGCCTTCCTGCCTTCTAGATCCTCTCTTGCCCTGTGAATGAATAACCTCTGCTCTTCCAGTCTATCACCTTATCCAGGGGGTGGACACAAGATTTCAAGGCTCCAGCCAAGTAACAGTAACAGCAGCTAACACCTATACATCACTATAAAGGACCCGGCAACAGTGCCCAGGTAAAGTCTCCTGGGTCCTGGCAGTTAAATGTTCATTCCTGGCTGGTCTTTAATGGTCTAGGATGTCTCCAAGATGCTCAGGAGGTAGCCTGAGCCCACAGGAAAGGACTGCAACCTGGAGGCTGAACAGCGACCAAGAGAAAACAGTTGAGTGGTGCTGGAGACAAGATCAGGATAAATAATAAATATAAGATAACCATAACAGCCCATCATACTTTGAGAGCAATAATAACTTTTCAAAGCATTTTCATGGTGACAATCTCATTTCACAGAACCATAGACCTGGAGCTGGTAAGGACCATAAAGACCATCTAGTTCAAGCTTCTTATTTTACAGATAAGGAACTGAGGTTCAGAGGGGTAAAATGACTTACCCACGGTCACAAAGGCTATGAGTGAGTGGCAAAGTCAGGATTTGAATTGAGGTCCTCTGATTCTAAATCCGATGTCATGCCTTTTGTGATTCTCACAAAGATTGGAGCCTTTGGGCAGGCAAAGAAGGTATTATTATCCCCATTTTAAATATAAGGAAACTCAGGCCCATAGCATTTAGGTGACTGACTAAAGTCACTAAAACCCAGGTTTCCTGATGACCTGCCAGGGCTCTTTCCAGCATACCATACTGCAGAAGACTAAGCAACCAGGACTGTTACTTGCCCTAACCTCCAGCGTTTTCCTAGGGCACCTACTGAGGGAGGCAAAAAAAAAAACAAACAAACCCCAGAATACAACATTAGCAAGGTCCTATCCACATTCAAGTGTATGATACCCAGCAAGGGGCACTGGGACTACAGACTCTCCAGTGGGGATGGAAGCAGATTGTAGGAGGGAAGAACAGAGACAGCCTGGTCCCCATGTATGCATGAATAAGAGAGAAGCCAGAGTTGCCCTTTTCCAGTTTCCACCCTAGCTTTTACTCTGGCTCATACTGCATAGGATGCTATTTCCTGGGACTAGGAACCAGATGTTTTTACCAGTAAAAGGCCACTCGGTCTCCAAGGTTCTTCTCAATAACATTTCGGTCTAGCACGTTGTAGCAGATGTTGGTAGTTGCTCCCTTCATCCATTCAATGAAGATCTTCCCTTTGGTCACATCAAAATTATACTGAAGGAAGGGGCCAGAACATGGAGTTTTCCAGTAAAATTCCTTAGCAATTTCTCCCCAAAACTCTGTATAGAAAAAGAAAGTCAGATTATGGCTTAGCTTCCCAGAAATCATTATTTTTTTGATCACACAGGGGACCAAGTCTAAGGACCAAGTCCAAACATCTCCCTTCCAATGTCACCCTGTTTCATCTCCCTAAAGTTCCACCAACTGCAGCTGGCACTGGGTTCCTCCCTATTCCCTCTTAGCTCCTACTGCTCCCTTTCCACAACTCCTTCTCCCTTGCTTCGCCTGTCCCACTCCTGCCTTTCAAGGGAATAGGGATAGGGACTGGACCCTCAGGTTTCATTAGTTATAGATAACTCCTGAGTGGGGAAACTCCCTCTTCCTATGCAAGTCCTCATTCCCTTTGTAACTTACAGTCTTAAAGAACTGCCTAGAGCACTGAGAGATCAGTAACCCACTCAGGATTACACAGCCAATTTGTGTTTGAGACAGGTCTTGAACCCAAGTCTTCTTGGTTCCACGGCCAGTTTTCTATCCACTGTGACATGCTGCCTCTTTGCTGTTCAAGGCTTAGCTCAGATCCAGCTTTCTCTGGGCCCCCATGGAGCTCTCCTGAGCTCCTGCTGCCTTTGTCACAAGACAGAACAACATCAAGAGCTAGATTGTTTGGTACAGATTGTAAATGCTGTAGGAATTCGGGGAAGGGAAATCAGGGGGACAGCAGAGAGTAGGAGGAAATGGGACTTGGCCCCTAGGCAGTTCTTTCTCAGCTATTTCACCTCTCTGAGATTCAGTTTCCACGTCTATAAAATGGGGATAACACTGGGGTTATCTACTTCAAAGGGCTGTTGTGAGATTCCAATGAGATTGTGTATATAAATCAATTTATAAACCATAAAACACTATGAGAATGGGCGCTATTGATTATTATCATCATTAAATCAGTGTGGACTTTGGAGGTTGAGAGAGGTTTCCTGAAAGAGGCTGGATTTGAGCAGGCAAATAAAGGATGGTATGGGCTAGAACAGTAAAAGGAAGAGGGAATGGGTTCATAAAGGGGACAGAAGCAATGGCAACCACTGTAGATTTGACATGTACAGAGGCATGAAGACAGGACTAAACATGGTATATGAGACACTGAGAAGACAGGCTTGTGGAGGGTTTTGAGTGCCAGGTTAAGCCTGGGAGACACAGAATGTTTTTGAATGGGGAAGTGTCTTAACCATAGCTGCCTATAAGGAATATTAAACTGGCAGAAAGCATAGGATGGATAGGAGGGTGGAGAGACTGGAGAAGGGAAGTTAGGCACCTATTGCAATAGTCCAGGGGAGAGGCAACAGAACAAAGATTTTAATCAGGGTGTTGGCAGTAGTAACAGAAAGGAAGGGCAAATTTGAAACACATTTTGAAGGAAGAACAAACAGGACTTGGTGACTGGATGTGCATAACTGAGAGAGGGAACAGTCAAACATGACTTTTAATGATGAAAATTTCAAGTCTGAATGACTTGGGGAGACGACAACGTTGCTAATAGTCATAGGAAAGTCAGTCAGAAGGAACAAGTTGGGTGAGGGAAGATGATAGGTCTTAGCTGTAGACAAGGTTAAGCCTGAGAGGTAGAAACTCCCAAAAAGAAGTTGGAAATTAAAGAATTGAAGAAGTAGGGAAGGAAGCTGAAATGGGAAAGGAGACAGGTAGACCACAGAACTGGGAGGAAACTTAAGAGATCATTTAGCTCAACTCATTTTGTAAATTAGGAAAATGAAGTTCAAAGAAATTACTTCCCTGGCGTCATAAAGATTAGAACTCAGGTTTCCTGACTCCTAATTCAATTTAATATACATTGACTGTCTACTATTGTACAGGTACTGTGGGAGCGAGACGGGACAAAGACCAAAAACAAATAGTCCTTGCCCTCAAGCGGTTTTCACGGGGGTAACACACCAAGCATACAGATAAGTAAACAAGACAATCTGAAAATACTGGCGGATCAGGAAATAAGAGGATGCTTGCTGTGAGGAGGAAGGGCTAAGGAAGAGAAACAGTCTCAAACCCAGGTGGGGCAGAAGTTTCCACCTTTCCCTTCCATCTCACACCTTTTCTCTAATTCTTGTCCCCCTGACATCCCACTTTGGCAAATCTCCTTTCCCCCTCCTTCGCCCTCCAAATCAACCTTCCTCTATCATCTCCTGGGGTCTCTCCGGTCACCCATACCTCCTTCCCACCAACTCCCTCCAACCGTCTGCTCTGACTCCCGAATAATCATCTTCCCCTCTCCCCACCAAAGAACCCCCTCCACACAGACCTCCCCTCCATTCTCCTCCCCTTACAGCCCCTCCTCCGCGTCTCCCAAGCTCCCAGAACACCGCCCCCCCAGCAACTCCCTGGGGCGCGGAGGCGCAGGCGCAGAGGGGCACACTCACCCCGAGGCTCCAGCACCGATCGCCCGTGCAGTTCCCGGTAGCGCGCCATGGAAGGGACGTGCGCGGTGCGGCTGAGCTCCGGCGGCGGGGACCAGCTCCGCGTCCGCTCCCCACTCCCGCTCCCGCTGCCGCTCCCGCTCCCATTCCCGGTACCGCTCCTTTCCTCAGGCAGCCCCATCTCTCCTAGTCCCAGCCCGTCTCTGTCACTGTCCGGTTGTCCCGGCGCCCTCTGGCCAGTCACTGCCACTACCTCACCCTGACCAGCTCTGAGGGAAAACAGCCCCGCCCGATCGGGGGCGGGGCCAAACGGGAAGGGGAGGGGCCTGACATGGGGTGGGGCTCCGTTGACAAGGGGTGGGGCGGGGCCACGCCAGGGCGGAGCCCAAGTGGGAAAGAGAAGGAAGGAGATAGGCCAGGGATATAGGAAGGGGGAGGGGCCAGGTCATGTAGGCGGGACCTGGTCGGGGCTACCAATGGGCGGAACGTGAGCTCCCTCTGTGTGATAGCGCTAGAAGAGGTGACTATCACCCCACCTGATGGAGGCGGGGTAGGGGGTCCCATGCTAGGGTCTGACCATCCTCCAGCTCAAAGGACAGACACTACTCTCAACAGGTCCTGAAAACAAATATCCCCCAACCCCCTCCTCCAGGCCCTGCAAGTGGAGCCTCCTCCAACCTCAAATAGACTTAGACACCCCCCACCACCACCTTAAGCCTGGGGGCAGAATGCCGCTGCAACCCCCTGGACAGAGCTCACCACTCTCCACCCTAGGTATGGAGACCTCCCTCCCCATCTCCACTCTGGATAGAGACACCACCCCAGGAGTAAACCTTCAACTCTCAGGACTGAAAGAACCCCTACCTCAGAGACAAGAGAGTCCCTGAACCCTAACCCCACCTCCCATCCCCCACCCCCTCCCCCGCCCAAGCCCTTACCTCCTCAAACCAACTTACCCAACTCACTCCCAGTCATAGACTCATAAATTGTAATAGCTGGGAGGAGGATTAGCGATCATCCGGTCCAACTCCTTCGTTTTACAAATGGAGGAACTGAGGTTCAGAAAGGGGGGAAATGTATAAAGTCACCCTGTGAGTTACTAACTGGGACTAAAATCAGCACCTCACATGCAGCGTGTCCAAAATAGAACTCATTATTTTTGCCTTCACACACCCCAAACCCAACCATTCCTCCAAACTTCCTTACTCTTGTTGAAGTCACCATCATATCTCCCATCACCGCAATGTGCAACCTTGACTTGCATCATTGGCTCTTTTTCCTTTCCCTTTATTTTCGTATCCATTTAGTTTAGAAGCCCTGGTGATTCTACCCCCACATCATTTGAATCTGTCTCCTCTGGGTTCACACTACCAGTACCCTAGTTTAGAACCTCATTGCCTCTCACCTGGACTATTGTACTCCCCTCCTAGATGTCTCCACTCTGACCTGACCTCCATACAGATGCCCAAATCATCTTCCTCAAGCACAGGTCTGACCATGTCACTCTCCGCCCCCAAAACCTTTAGTGGCTGCCTATTGCTTCTAGAATAAAATACTGCAAATTTTTTGGCCTGTCTTTTAAACTCCTCTATCAACTGGCTCCAAAATATTTCATTATTACATGTTAACCTCCTTCTTGCACTTTGTTTTCCAGTCAAACTGGCCTCTTAATTGCCTTACAAACTGACATCCCAGGAAATGAAAAATGCTATCCACCTCCAGATAGAGAACTGAGGTACTCAGTGCAAATAGAAGCATATTTTTTCTCTTTCTTTTTTTGTTTTTATTTTGTGTGCATTTGTGAGTGAACATGGCTAATGTAGAAATAAGGTTTGCATGACTTCATATTTATAATGGGTATTGTATTTCTTGCCTTCTGGAGGGGTTGGAGGGAGGGAGGGAATTTGGAACTTAAAATTTTTAAAAATTCCATTTCCTATCTCTTTTCTTCATATCCAGAATTCATTCCCTCCTTACTTTCATGTCTATTAGCTTCCCTCGAGGTCCAGTTCAATTGAAACCTCCTATGCAAAGTCTTTTCTAATCTAGCCATTAATAAAAAATGTTTTTCAAAATATCATGACTGAATCATAAGTGAGAAAATCACTTAACAGCTGAGTGGCAGAACTAAGGTTCAAGTTTTTTACTTTGGTATCCAAAATTGGTTTTGGAGTCTAGATTCATGCTGTAGTGAAAAGCACATTAGCCCTTGGAATTAGGAGACTTGTGTTAGATTATTCCTGCCATTATGAGGCAGCATGGCAGCTAGCCTCAAAGCCAGGGAGACTTGGGTTCAAGTCTCACCTCTAATATAAATTGGCTGTGTGACCCTGAGCAAGTCATTGCTCAATGCCCTAAGCAACAATCTAAGCTGAGAAGGTGCACATCTGTAGTGTGTAGAGGGAGCTTTCTTACCAAGGATGTCCCTACTAATGAAATCATAGGTCCTGTCTCTGTCCTTTAAAAAAATATATTTTCTATTCCAAATTCTCTCCCTCCTTCTACCCCTTATCTTTTTTTTTTTTTTTTTTTTAAGAAAAAGAACACTGCATCTGGTGTCAGAGGACCTGAGTTTAAATCCTAGCACTGTCACTACCTCGGTGACCTGAACATTGCTGGGTCTCAGCTTTCTCATTTGTAAAATGAGGAGATAGGACTAGGTGAACCCTGAGGTCTCTTCTGTTATTCGCCTTCAGGACTCTTGGGTCCACCTAAACCTGTTTTGTTCTTCACACTGAACACTCATCTCCTGTTTATATGCATACCTTTGCCCAGGCCGACCCCCATGCCTGGAATGCACTCACTCCTCACATCTGCCTTTTAGAATCCCTAGTTTCCTTCAAAGCTCAGTTCAATCAGCACTTCTTACATAAGGCCTTTCCCAAGACTTACAGCCTGATAGTGCCTACTACCAAAAAAAATTACCTTGTACAGTATATCTTTTTTTTTTAGGTAATCGTGATTAAATGACTTGTTCAGGGTCACCCTGGCAGAGAAATGCTATTTATTATCCCCATTTTATAGTCAAGGAAACTGAAGCAACAGAGGTGAAGAGATTTGCCTGGGATCACATAGCTACTAAGTGTCTGAGGTCAGAATTGAGCTCAGGTCCTGTGTTCTATCCACTGTACCACCTAACTACCCCTGTGTATTCTTATTTTGTATATACTGATATGTGTATGTGTCTTTACCTATAGAATGCCCTCTTGGAGAGCAGGGACTTGTATTTTTGTCTTTGCATCTCTAATTCCCATCATCTAGTTCCCAGGCACACAGTAGGCACTTAAACACTTGTTGATCAATAGACTGATTAAATTCTAAATCTATAATTCTATGATTCAGCTTTTTATTTCACTTTTTTAATGGCTGTTATCTTTTTTTAAATTAAATTTAGTTATTTATTTTTAGTTTTCAACATTCACTTCCATAAGATTTTGAGTTGCAAATTTTTCAATTTTTAATGCTGTCTCTCCATCATCAAAATATCATGTATTTCCTTATCTGTTTACATGTTGCATTCCCCAGCAGAGTGAAATCTTTAGGTCAGAAGCTATTTTTTTTGTCTCTGTACCCCCAGTGCTTTGTGCCTAGTAGGCACTTAATAAATAAAATAATAAAAAGTACATTTGCATCCATTGCCTCTCCTCTCTCAGTTCTCACTCTATGCAGTCTGGCTTCTGACCCTACTACTCAACAGAAACTGCTTTCTGTAAAGTTTCTAATGATCTCAACTGCCAAATCATAGGGCCTTTTCTCAGTTACCATCCTTTACTTCTCTCACCTTTGACACTGTTGACCAACCAAATACCCTGCTGAATAATTTCTCCTTTCTGGGTTTCGTGGCACTGTTCTCTCTCAATTCCACTCCTTCACTGTTTAACCAATCCTCCTCTGTTCTCTTTGTGGATCATTATCCACAGTTACTCCAGCTGTGGGTGGTACCCAAGACTCTGATCTAGGTCCTCTTCTCTTTTTTTCTCTACACTCTCACTTGGTGATCTTATCATCTCCCACAGATTTCAACATACTCACAATGCAGATGACTCCCTAATCTATAGATCCAGCCCAAGGCTCTTTTCTAAGCATTAAAGGCTCAGGAGAGTCCCCACAACACCAGCTGCCTATTGGACACTTTGAAGTATATATCCCCCCCAACAGGCCTCTCAACCTTAATGTGTCCAAAATGGAATTCAATATCTTTTTCCCAAAACCCACCACTCTCCGAGACTTCTCTATTACTGTCACAGTGCATCTTTTCATTTCTACTTCTACAACATCTCATTCATCCAACCCCTTCCCTTCACTCACACAGCAACCACCCTAGTTCAGGCCCTCATTACTTTTCACCTGGACTTTTACCACAGGCTCCTAATTGGTCTCAATGACTCCTCTTTCCCCAAGCCACACCTTCCTCCACTCATTAGCCAAAGAGATTTCCCAAAAGAATGGATCTGACCACATCACCTTCCTCCTTAATTAACTCCAGTGTCTCCTTATTGGCCTGTAGGATAAAATATAAACTACTCTGTTTGGCATTTAAAGCTTTTCACTACGTGGTCCCGACCATGCCATGTGGGTCTTCTTTCTGATTTTCATATATGACCGTTCATTTCCTGTTTTTATATCTTTGCTTTGGTTGAATCTCATGCCTACAATTAATCAATCAATAGGCATTTTTTACATTTAATTTTTATTTTATTCTTTTTTCAATTACATATAAACAAACATTTTTAATATTTGCTTTTTAAAATTTTGTGTTCCAAACTCTGTCCCTCCCTCCCCTCCCCCTCCCTGAGACAGCAAGCAATTTGATATGTTATACATGTGCAATCACGCAAAACATTTTCATATTAGCCATGTTGCAAAAGAAAATGCAGACAAAAAACAATAATAAAGTAAAAAAAAATATGCTTCAATCTACAATCAGACTCCATCGGTTCTTTCTCTGAAGGTGGATAGCATTTTTCATCATAAGTCCTTCAGAATTGTCTTGGATCACTGTATTGCTGAGAATAGCTGACTTATTCACACTTGATCACCATACAATATTACTGTTTCTATGTATGATACTCTCCTCATTTCACTTTGCATCAGTTCACATAAGTCTTCCCAGGTTTTTCTGAAAGCATCCTGCTCATCATTTCTTAGCGCACACTAGCATTCCATCACAATCATATACCACCACTTGTTCAGCCATTCCCCGATTGATGGGCATCTCTTCGATGTCCAATTCTTTGCCACCACAAAAAGAGCTGCTATAAATATTTTTTGTACACATAGGTCCTTTTCCTTTTTCTTTTGATCTCTTTGGGGTACAGAACTAGTAGTCATATTGTTGGTCAAAGGGTCATGGTCTTGGTCATGGTCTTATAGGCCTTTGGGCTGTGAAAAATGATTTTTCTTAGTAATCATTATCTTGGAAACTCAGAGCTTCCCCATCCCCCTTTCTTTCAAAGTTCAGTCCTTCAGAAGGACATTAAGATCTAATCCAAATAGGTCTATTCCTGCTCATAATGTTGCCCAGACAGGTCAGAGAAAATGTTTATTCCTCCCTATTGTCAAGATAGGTTATACGGAAATTGATGTCTCTTTGATCAGGATTAAGTGACCCAAGTCAGGAACTCAAGACCTCATTTTGATACAGACTACCTCCCAGCATGTTGACCAGAATTGATTGGAACCCTTTGGGAAGACCTACTCTTTGAAAGGCATATAACCTGTATCCCCAAATCAAGCCAGTTCTGAACTGGCCCCCTCAGGGTGGGGCCTAGTTGTGCATTGTAATTCCCACGCAATGCATGTCAAGCCAGCTTGAGAGAAATTAAACCATGGACACATGCAACCTAATTTCGTTTGTCTCTTTCTTAGTACAGACTCTGTTCCAAATTGGGGTTCATGGGCATAGTTCTATATTGCCCTTCAGAATGGTTGAACTAGTTCCCAACTCCACCCACATTCCATTAGTGTCCCTACTTTTCTACATCCCCTCCAGCATTTGTCATTTTGCTTTTCTGTCACATTAGCCAATATGATGGGTGCAAGGTGGTACTTCAGTTGTTTTAATTTGCATTTCCCTAATCAATAGTGATTTAGAGCATTTTTTTTCATATGACTATTGATAGTTTTGATTTCTTCTTCTGAAAACTGCCTTCAACAAGCATTTTAAACACTAGGTATATATTTGGCAATCTTCTAAGCACTGGAGACCCAAATATAATAAATAAAATAATTTCTACTCTCAATGAGTTTACATTATATTTTATTTATTTTTTAAAAGAGCCATAGTTTATTAACTCCACACATGGTGCCCTGCCCTCCCAGCTCCCCTCCTCACATCCAACTCCTTGGTCACTTCTGACGTTTGTAGATATTTGCCATTTCCAGGAAGATAGATGGGAGAAGGGGGGATGAATGCTTCTCAATGAACCCCATCAGTCTACTGTAACTTTCTTCTTCAAACTTGGTGAAATGAGCAGGCAATTCAAGTTTGGCATACAGTTCCTTCACTTTGGCAACCTTTTCTGGACCTTTCTGTCCATAACTCTCCTCCAACATCTTTCTTTGTTCAGATGATGTCAGTACCAATCTTGCCAGTCATACTGGAGTCACCAAAATCATCCTGAATTTGAAAAAATTCCCCCATCTCCAGAAGGATGTTCTTGACGTTGGCGTGTTCTTTCTCCCTATCTATGCCTGCCATGTACAAAACAGCAGGAAATAAATGGTAAGAAGAAGGAGTAGAAAGCCGTCTTGTATTTGACAATGTTCTTATATCTCTGCTCAGTGAATCTGGTAAGATCAATGTTAGGAAATACGCTTGACACTGAAATTCAGGAATCAAGGGCAATTTATTATTATTGAGGAATTCAAATGAATTGGTAAACATTCCTGGCCAGGAGCAGACTCCACCCTTCTTTAGGAAGAGGGAGTGGGGAGTACAGGGGTGAGACCAACTTTATTCTGTCAGATTGACATAGATTGATGCACCATCAGCTCAGTACCTCCCTTCAGAGAACAGATTGGTCTGCTCCCTTCTAGGTCACAATCTTCCCTATACGCCCCTAACATGCAACTCCTTGGCATGTTCCCCTCTCCTCAACATGCATCCCATGTTCAGAAATGGTGGAAAACTCCTCCCTGAGGGCGTGTAAGGTAATATTCAACTAGCCAATTAAGCTATTTGACCCAGCTTTCTCTTCAACCCTGACCGTTATCTGGTCAGTTTAGATCAGTTTTCCTAACATCCAGGATCTGCAGTTTCTGCAAAAGCACAAACTCTATTCCTATTGGCTGAGGACTCTCATCCTGGTTAATTTTTACTCCTTCTTTGTTCAAGCTGACAATTAATTATTCTGTGGAACTCAATTAACTCTTCTGTGGAAACCTAACTTTCCCTTTTACCTATCTCTCACAATCAACCTTGCCTGAGGGGCTGTAATAAGATTAAGAGTTTGGCCAATCTCAGTCTGGTAAATGCTCTGTAGGAAGAGTTCCATGAGTTTCAGGTAATAGGGCTGCTCATGGCAGTAATGCTTCAGCAGGCAGTAGATACAGGCTTCCAAGTACATGGCATCATTGATGGTGTCCAAGCCAATGCCAAGCTTCTTATACCAGCATGGCTGTCCTCAGTGGGTAAGAGAAGCATTCATGATGACATCTGTTACTAGGAAAAGAGCCTGGAGCAGCTCCACACACCAGCCCACTGCTAGTGCTGTCTGTAGACTGTCAGCATCCTGTTTTCGGGGTTCCACCAGCTCCCAGAATACCATGAGCACTGACAAGCCTCGATTGTATTTTCCTCCAAGGACATTGTACTCTAGGACCTCCTTGAGTCTGGCTATGGCATCTCCCACCTCAGGATGCCACATCCCATCTTCTGTCAGGATCTTTACAGTCTGGCAGAAATGCTGGACGAAGTCTTCCTTGTCTTGGGCAAAAATTGATTTCTGGTGTGGATGAAGCCACAGTCTTCTCTGGGGGGTGGGGAGATTACATTGTATTTTAAAAGTATGTTTTATTTTCAAATGATCTGCCTTCTCTTTTTCCTATCCCCCTCCCCCACATTGAGAAAACAAGAAAAAAACAACAACCCTGTTACAAACCTGTATTGTCAAGCAAAAAATTCCTGCATTAGCCATGTCCAGAAAAGTATGTCCTAATCTGTACTCTGAGTCCATTATCTATTGGGAAGTAGATAGCATGTTTCATCATAAGTCCTCTGGAATCATGGTTGGTCATTGTGTTGATCAGAGTTCCCAAGCCTTTTAAAGTTGTTTATCTTTACAATATAGTTGTCATTGTATAACTTGATCTCCTGACTCTGCTTACCTCATTCTACATCAGTTCATACAAGTTTTCCTAGGTTTCTTTCTGGCTGCTTGCAATATTTTCTCCTTGACCTGGGAACTCTGGAATTTGGCTATAATATTCCTAGGAGTTTTCTTTTTAGGATCTTTTTCAAGAAGCTATTGGTGGATTCTTTCAATTTCTATTTTACTCTCTGGTTCTAGAACATCAGGGAAGTTTTCCTTGATAATTTCTTGAAAGATGATGTCCAGGCTCTTTTTTTCATCATGGCTTTCAGGTAGTCCAATTACTTTTAAGTTATCTCTCCTGGATCTATTCTCCAGGTCTGCGGTTTTTCCAATGAGATATTTCACATTATCTCCCATTTCTTCATTCTTTTGGTTCTGTTTTATAATTTCTTGATTTCTCATAAAGTCACTAGCTTCTACTTGCTCCATTCTAATTTTTAAGGCAGTATTTTCTTCAGTGGTCTTTTGGACTTCCTTTTCCACTTGGCTCATTCTGCCTTTCAAGGCATTCTTCTCTTCATTGGCTTTTTAAAGCTCTTTTGCCATTTGGGTTAGTCTATTTTTTAAGGTGTTATTTTCTTCAGTATTTTTTTGGGTCTCCTTTAGCAAGTCATTGACTTGTTTTTCATGATTTTCTTGCATCACTCTCATTTCTCTTCCCAATTTTTCCTTTACTTCTCTTACTTGCCTTTCCAAATCCTTTTTGAGCTCTTCCATGGCCTGAGACCAATTCATATTTTTCTTGGAGGCTTTCGATGTGGGCTCTTTGACTTTGTTGACTTCTTCTGGCTATA
Source organism: Trichosurus vulpecula (assembly GCF_011100635.1). NCBI lineage: Eukaryota > Metazoa > Chordata > Mammalia > Diprotodontia > Phalangeridae > Trichosurus > Trichosurus vulpecula. The sequence continues at coordinate 101,087,205 of NC_050575.1, read as the reverse complement.
TATTTTGATCTTCTTTGTCACCAAAAAAAAAAAAGATTCAATAGTCTGAATCTTTCACTGCCTGTTCATGTTCCCAGCCAATTACTTGACCCTTAAGGTTTTTGTCAGGGTATGACTGCCTTCAGAATGACAAGTGCTTTGTCCCAAGCTTCAGGGGCATTGCGTTGCTGTTTTCAGAGCTTGTTCTACACAGCAAGCTCTGCCACACCAGCACTCCTCTTCCCCCAAGAGCCACCAACCAGGACCGCGACCCAGATCCAAGCAGGGCAAAGCAAGAGAACCCTGCCTCTGTGCCAGCAAAGTGCTCCCTGCACTCCTGCTCTGGTCCGCTGCTTAATTCCTCCCACTGGGTGGGCCATAGGCCCGAAGGAGCCACAGCTGGAGCTCAAAAAGTAGTCGCAGGAGCTTCCTGCTTCCACAGCTGCTACCACCCCCAGGGCTGAGGCCAACCTCACACTCCTCTCACCCGATCCAGCTGTTTTCCCACTGACCTGCTAAGTTGTCTTTGGAGTTTATGGGTTGAGAAATCTGGTAGCTGCCACAGCTCAGTGATTCAGGGCCCTATGGCTTGTTCCACCCCATCTCCTCAGTGCCTGGTCTGTCTTGGTGCAGTCCAAACTGTCTGTGCTCTGCTCCCAGCCAACATCCAGGCCATCTTGGGCTGGAGACTTGCTTCCATCTGTTATTTTTTGGGTTCTGTAGCTCTAGATTTTGTTCAGAGCCATTTTTTACAGGTGTTTGGAGGGATTTGGGGGAGAGCCTAAGTGAGTCCCTGCTTTCCTGCTGCCATCTTGACTCCGCACCTGGAAGAGAAGGATTCTTGGAGGCAGAGGTGAGGAGATAGTGCATTACAGACATGAGAGATAGCCAATGCCAAGGCACAGAGACCAAAGATGGACTGTCACATGTGAAGAACAGAGAAAAGGCCATTTTGACTAAATTGAAGAGTGCAGAAGGGAGAATGCCCAGTTGTACTGAAAAGATAGTTTGGGATAAAATTGTGAAATACTTTAAAAGCTAAATGGAGGTATTTGTTGCAAGAATTGTTAGGGTCCTTCCTAGCTACTACACAAATAAGTTAGCATGTGTTATAGACAGACAGGGACTCTATAGTTTATTCACTCAAGAGTGTAACACACATCATCAGTTGGTGATGGACACGTGTGTCTCACAACTTTGCAACTGACATACATGACATGACATGTCATATGTGACATGTAAATTTCATATTCTCTTTTCCTGAACAAAGTGATCCAGAGAGAGTAACAAAAGAGATATGTTTCTTACAAGGCAATTTTGGCAAGATCAGATAGAACACCATAGGCAGGAAAAGATACTTTTATTAAAACAAAAAGAGGACACATAAATTGTTACAGAAGAATGTATCCTTGTTAGCATGACCTTATACCAATGAAAACCATACCTTCTTTGTAAGTCAGTCGATGAGAATTTGTTAAGGGCCTACTAAGTATTTTATTAGATAGAATTAAAAAAGGGGGCAACTTCCCTGAACTATTGAGGTCCTTTTAGTTTTCTTTTGTAATCTTAAATCAGATATTGGAGGAGACATTCAGTACAAGTCAAAGAGGCATCATACAGAAAAAATTTAAGAAATAGCAAATATGGGACAAAATAGAATTTCAATGAGTTTTTATTTTATCTTAGTGGTTTATTGAGTAGAGAGTGACATGGTCAGATCTGTGCTTAAGGAAAATCACTTTGGTAGTAGCAATTTGGAGAATGGATTGAAGAGAAGAGGCAAGAGATTCATTAAAAAGCCATGGCAATGATCTAGTCATTGTCTCCTTACCTCTGCCTCTTTAAATCCAAGGCTCAGTTTAAGCACCACCCATGTGAAACTTTTCTTAATCCACTCTCTCTGCCCTCTACCCAAAAAAATTACTTTGTATATTTTGTTTCGTTTTGTTTTGTTTTTTGCAATATATAAATTTTGCAAAGTGATTTTGCAATACATAAAAATATAAACATATACATACATAAATATGTATTTTCTCTCATGATGGGATGCATGCCTCTGAATGACAGGAACTATTTCATTTCTGCTTTGGATCCCAAGTGCCTAGCACAATGCCTGGCACCTAGAGAGTTGGTTCTTTAGTAAATGAGGATTGATTGAACTGAAGCCAAAGCTCCTGGCTTCTAGCCCAGGGCTCTTTCCCTTACACTCTGTCCTAACTGTGTGGCAAACTGCTTTGCAAAATATAAAGGACATCCAGATATAAAGGGTAATTTTTATTATTTACTTCCAGCACACCATTTTCAGTTTATTTATGCACACTGCCCAGCACCCCTCCTGGGATGCTGGGTGAATCTGACCCACACCACCCAGGCCTGGCCTGAGATTCCACCTCTAATCCAGAGGCCCTTTGCTCTCTAGCCTGAGGGGTGGAGCTGGCACCCTCCTACCATGTTCCGATCGGTTATGGCCAACTGTAAAGCCTGGGTAGAGCTACACCTGCCCTGTCCCTAGTTTCCTCACTTTTGTTCTGCCCCACCCCATCCTCATCAGGCTGGAGCTCTTTCCTTCCCTGCAGGTCTGCACAGCTCCCTTCCCTTCTAGCTCTTGGTTCAACCAACATCTGGCATCTCCTCCCCACTGCAAGACTGATACACCTGGATGCTCTCCAGGTTACTAAGAGGACACCAACCCTGCTCAACAGATATAAGCTTGACTGAGGGGGCACAGATTTCACACACTATTGAGATGACAGATGTCACACAAAAGGGAGCATTGATTCCATAGAGTAGGCGCAGAATATGTTAAGAGGGCACTACAAAGAGGAGACGAGGACAACGATGACACAGACCTCACTAAGGGGCTACAGACCCGACTTTGTTGACACAAATCCGAATGAGAGAGGACCAAAAGAACACAGAACCCAGTGAGTGAGCCAAGACCCCACTGAGGGGAACACAAACCTCCCAGATGAGGCTAAAGATCCCATTAGAGAAATACCCTAACCCTAATGCTGGGGGGATATTGATCCCACCGGGAGAACGGAGATACCCTTAAGGGAGACACAGATCACAGAGAGAGAGATAAGAGCCTTACCAAGGGAAAGAAAGAGTCTCCTGGAAGGATGAGAATCTTAACAAACAGGCAAACCTCAGTTACCTTACTGAGGAAATGTGGACCCCACCAAGGAACGCACAGGGAAGGAAAGGGAATAAGCAAGCATTTTAAAAAATTTGTTTATTTTTAGTTTACAACATTCAGTTGCACAAACTTTCGAGTTTTAAATTTTCTCCCCCTTCTCCAAGACTGTGTGCAATCTGATATAGGCTCTACATATACATTCACATTAAACATATTTTCACATTAGTCATGTTGCAAAGAAGAATTACAACCAATGGAATGAACCACAAGAGAGAAGAAACAAAACAAAACAACAAAGAGAGAGCAAATAGTATGCTGGGAATAAGCATTTATTAAAGTACCTACTTTGTACCAGAGACACCTGCTAAGCATTTTACAAATATCTCATTTAACACAACAAAGCTGTGAGGTAGCTGCTATTACGATCCCCTTTTATAATTAAAGAAACTGAGGCAGCAGTCAAGCAACTTGCCCAAAGTCACTCACATAGCTGAATTTGAACCCAGATCTTCCTGAATCTAGAACCATCTATCTAGCTGTCTGTCCACTGCACCACCCAGCTACCTCACTAAGGGAACACAGACCCCACTTAGGAGACGTACAACCCACTAAGAGGGACACAAACTCCTGTGACTTCACTGAGGGAGCTATACCCATTAGGAGAGAGACAAGAGCACTTCTATGGAGACAAGCCCCATTGAGGGAAATAAAGGTTCCACCGAGAGGACGTAGATTCCAGTGAAAGAGATAGAATGCATTAGGAGGACTTAGATTCCACTAAGGGGCCACAGGATGTATTGAAGGAGTCACAGACATCCTTAAGGAGACACAGACCCTACTGAAGGTACAGAGAGAGTATTCTTAGTTATGAGACTCAGTCCCTGTGGGGGGAGGAAGGGGAAAATGTGACACAGCCCACACAAGGACACAGACTATATTAGGAAGACATAGACCTCACTGAGGAGGGCAGAGACTTTGAGAAGGTGACACAGACCCAACAAAAGACCTTACTAAGGGGCATATTTCCCACTGTGGAAATGGGGTTGCCACCTCAGGGAAGGGCTACACACAGGAATATGTGAGAATCAGCCTGGAGCTTGAGAGTTCAGCTGATTGTTAAATTTTAAATATTAGCATTTATACCTCAGAAATAAGCAATGCTACAAATAAGGGCTTGACATCATTTTAGCTATTGCCTAGACTTAAGAAAATATTAACCATGCAGATTAAACTAAAAAATGTGTCAAGCTGACATTTCTTCTTTCTCCCCCACCCCCTACCCCTGGCGCAGTTGTTAAACATTTACCAGCACAGCTTTGGCTACATGACAGGGCTGGGGAAAGCTGGGTTTCCTCATTACTGTGCTGCTTCCCTCCCAAAAACAGAATGAATGAGAAAGTATTCTTTAAGCACCTACTATGTTCAAAGTACTAATTGCGCTTTATCACAAAGCACTAAATGTTATGGAATGCAAATAGAAAATCAAGACAGTCCCCACTCTCAGGGAGCTCACATTCTAATAGGATGAGAGAACACATCTAGGAGGCTTCAACATCCGGTCAGATGGAAAGACTCTAAGGTCCTTAGGGTGCAGTGCACACAATGCAGATGGTAATGCAGATTCTTTACTGTCGTTTCCATGAATAGAACCATGTCAGTTTCAGATGTTGAACCACTTGATGATGCCAAAGACTTTGGCATGAAAACTCTTTTCTGGGTCTTCAATGGCAGGGGTTGATGAGGAAGAGCAGGGTGAGGAAGTGCTGGAGCCCCTGCAGAAGCTGGGCTCACCCAGAGTTGCTGGATCACATCTCCAGAGAAGGGTTTCTTCCATAGACAAGAGTTTCGAGGACAGATTAAGATTATGGCTGGTGGAATGCTGGTAGAGTTGTGGGACTGCTATTCCTCTGGGCTTCTTGGGCTTCCTTGTCCTACAATGGCAGGTGGTTGGCAGTTAGTATAGGTGGTGGCAGGATTGCCGGGCCCTTTCTCTATAGGAGCTGCCCCCTTAGATGATAGCTGTGATGACTAAACTGGAAGAAGAGCCAATGGGGGGTGGGGTACTGCTGCCCCCAGCCTGTTATATCATGAATCAATTCAGTCAGCAAACATTTATTAAGCATCTACAATGTACAGAATGAATAAAAAAGCATTTATTAAGCACCTTCTATGCTAAGTGTGACAGATACAAATATAAGCAAGCAAGATAAACTCTACCCTCAAAGAATTTACATTCTCATAGGAAAGATGATACATACAGGGTGTCCAGGAATGAATGTTTTATCTTGCAAGTTATTAAAGGAATGGTAGTTGGAGTCATAGGGTAATTGATGGACACATCCTTTCTACTTGTGTTGTGTTTGATTACTGTTGATTGTGTTGATTTGATGACTGTTCTCAGAGTTAGGAGAGAGGGAAGTAGTGTGCTGAGTTTGGGTCTGGGTGGGATATGGTGAATGCTCACCAATTATGAACCCAGTGTCCCAGGACGGGAGCTTGAATTCCAGGCTGGAGGTTGAGTCTAGGCTATAGAAACATGGCAGCTTGAAGATGACTAGAAACTTGGCCTTGGTCTTTATCCAAAAGTCAGATAAAACTATAGCATATTATTACATGATGAATACACTATAGAGAGGCAAATACGGTGCTGTGTGAGGTAGGATCCTAGGAACATCAGAGGTTTTGGAGCTGGAAGGGATCCCATAGGATCTTAGATCTAGAACTGGAAGGGACCTTAGAAGTCATTGAGTCAAACCCTCTCATTTTATTTTTTTTAAACTTTTTTTCCCCAGTTAACAAGCATTTATTTTCTTCTCCTTCCACATCTCCACCCAAATTGAAAAAAGAAGAATAATAAAGTTCTGGTAGCTAGATGTTGTGATGGATACAGTACACAGCCTGGAGTCAGGAAGACTTGAGTTCAAATCTGATCTTAGACGCTTACTAGCTGTGTGATCTGGACAAGTCGCTTAACTCTGTTTGCCTTCGTTCTTCATCTGTAAAATGAGGTAGAGAAGAAAAGGACAAACCACTCCAGTATCTTTGCCAAGAAAACCCCAAGTAGGGTCCTGAAGAGGCAGACACAACTGAAACAACTGAACAACAACAAAACAATGTGTACGGTCAAGTAAAACAGATTCCCGTGTTGGCCTTGTATGAAAATGTATCTTCTTCTCCCTCCTGAGTTCATTGCCTTTCTGACAAGAGGTGGGGAGGATGTTTCATCATGAGCTTCTGGAATCATGATTGGCCATTGCATCGATCAACCGTCTTAAGTCTTTTCTATAAATTGTTTCCTGAACCTGCTCACTTCACTCTGCATTAGTTCAAACAAGTTGTTACAAATTTTTCTGAAAATATAATTTCTTATGATACACTGATATTCCATTACATTCTCATACCATATTTTATTCCACCATTCCCCAGTTGTTGCGTACCCTCTTAGAATCCATGTCTTTGCCACCATAAAAAAAAAAAAACTGCTATATGACATTTGTGTACCTATAGATTCTTTTCCTTTTTGATGTCCTTAGGATTTAGGCCTAGTTATGGTATCAGTGGGTCAAAGGATATGCAGTTTAGTAACTTTTGGAACATGATTCAAATTGCTTTCCAGCATAACTGAACCAATTCATGGCTCTTATTTTCCCACAGTCCCTCCAAATTTATCATTTTCCCTTTTTGTCATATTTGCCAATACAATTGATAGGAAGTGGAGTTGCTTTAACTTACACTTCTCTAATTAACAGTAATCTGAAGGATTTTTTTTATTATGTCTGTTGATAGATTGAATTTCTTCCTTTGAAAGCAGCCTGTTCATATCATTTGATCATTTGACATCTGGAGAATGACTCTCATTCTTATATATTTTAATCAGTTCCTTGTATGTGTTAGAAGAGATCTCTGTCAGAGAAACTTGCTGCCAAGATTTTTTCCCAATAAACAGTTACCTTTCTAATTTTAACTGCATTGGTTTTGTTCATCTAAAACCTTTTTTTATGTATTTTTATGTAATTTATTTATGTAATAAATTTATTTATGTAATAAAATTGTCTACTTTATCTTCTTTAATCCTTTCTATTTCTTATTGACTCATGAACTCTTCTATTTATGAACCTCAAAGGTAATTTCTTACTTGCTTCTTTAATATGTTTATGATGTGACCTTTATATCTAAGTTGTATTTCCATTTCAAGCTTATCTTGTATATGGTATGGAGGAAGTACTGATCTAATTTGTCCCAGTTATCTCAACCATTTTTGTTGAATAGTAAATCCTTGTCAAGTTACTTGACTCTCTGATTGATCAAACAATAGACTGGGAAGTTCTTTGGCTTCCACGATGCTTCTGCTTGAGAGCTGATACTGCTAAATCCCCATCCTTCCCACTCTTTTTTCATTACTTCCCTTGAGATTTTTCACCTTTTGTTCTTCCAGATGAACTTCATTGTTATGTTTTTTTTCTAGCTCTATTAAGTAAACTTTTGGTAGTTTGATAGGTATGGTCTTGGGCAAGTAAGTTAGTTTAGTTAGTATTGCCATTTTTGTTATACTGGCTCAGCCTTTCTCTGAGTGATTAATATTTCTCCAGTTGTTTAGGTCTGTCTTCATTTCCATGAAGATTATTTTGTTTTTTTAACCCTCCTTCATGATCCACCTTAAGATGAGAGGTTGGAGCTTGTGGTGCTCATGACTAATCTCTCCCTGAATCTGCTCTTCCTTTTATTCTGCCCTCTACCTTTTCCATTTCATCCTGGTTCCCTAATGAGTTGAGTATATGCCTATACCAGACTGTGTGTTTTCTACCCTCCTTCGACTGCTTCAGATGAAATGCCTGCTACCTCTCTCCTTCCTCCTTGTTGGTATAGTCTTCTATTTACATATACATATTTATGTGAGATAGCATAGTTTAACTTTCCTTCCACACCCTGCCCTTCTTATTTTATATATTCATTTCCTCCTCCTTTTTCTCTCTTCTTTTAAAATCAACAAAGCCACTTCCAGTCCTTTTGTTAACTCCTCCTATGACTCCGGATGACTTTAGGGTTCTGAGGGAACATTAGTTTCTTCTTCCCCAGTTAGAGTGTAAATGCTTCAATCCTCGAATAATCTCTTTTAATTACTCAGATGTATTTACTTTTTTGTCTTGATGACTATATTTGTATTCCAAAGTTTCTACTCAGCTCCATTCTTTTTTTTTCCCCTTGGAAATTCCCTACTTCATTAAAGATACATTTCTGGGGAAGGAAAACTGGGTAAATTGTTGTTAGTTGTAAGCTTCTGCTTTTGCCCTTTGGAATATTGTATCCCCTTTCCTTTTTGGTGCTAGCTACTAAATCTTGACTACAGCTCTTTAGTACTTGAACTCCCTCTTTCTGGATACTTGAAAATATTTTTTTTTCTTTGATCTCAGAGCTCTGGGTTTGGCTATGGCATTCCTGGGAATTTTCATTTTGGATTTTCTTTTTGGAGGTAGCCAATGGATTCTTTCTATTTTTACTTTTCCTTCTAGTTCTGAAAGGTGTGGGTTTCACTCATGATCTGGCATCCAGGCCCTTTTTTGGTCAATACTTTCAGGCAGTCCATTGATTCTGAAATTATCTCTGCTTGACCTGTTTTCCAGATCAGTTTTTTTTCTATGAGTTACCTTATATTTTCTTTCATATTTTTTCACTCTTTTAACTTTGTTTTAAAATTTTTTTCTCCTGTAGAGTCATTAAATTCTTCTTGGTCCATTCTAATTTTCAAGGAGTCTGTTACTTGAGTGAGGTTTTATACCTTTTCTACTAAGCTGTTAATTCTCCTTTCAAGTCTTTCCTCTAGTACTCTCATTTCCTTTTTAATTTTTGCCTTGAGAGACCACATGAAATTTATCATATGATTTTTAAATTCTTGTTTCATTTTTTTTCCCCAAGAATTCTAGTTGACCTTGCAGCTAAGCTATATTTTTCTTTGAAGCTTTGCTTATAGATATTATGGAGTTATTCTCTTCTTTTGGTTGTATGTCTTAGACAATCTTATAGCTCTTTTTCGTAGTTTTTGTTTTTTGTTTACTCATTTTTCCATACACTTATGGAAGTAATGTTGGAGCCTTGCTTGGTCCTAATCTGTGTCCTCTGAGATCCTACTATTGCTTTCTCCAGGTAGTAACTGCTGTGTTCTTCAAGGATCTCAGGGGTGGTTCAGATCTCAGGACTTAGAAACTTTCAGTGTATCCTAAGTAGTCTGATCTAGGGCAAAATCTGCTGCCTACCTTTTCTGAGTTTTGCAAGCTCCTAGTGCCAGTTTGGATAGTAACCATAACTGCAAGCTTGTCCTTGGTTGGAGTTCCAATAGAGTACTGCTGGCCCCAGTCCCTGTCAGCTAGATATAATGTTTCTGCAGATTCAAGCAGCGAAAGTATAAATTCACCTTTGGTCTGAGTTCCTTGCCTAGGTTACTCAGCTGCACATCCCATCCCAGGTCTGTAGGCTGAATTCACAACTCCAGTCCAAGATCAGAGCCACATAGCTGCTGATCAGGCTCAACTGTTCCTCCTACACAGCCCCAAAGGCCCCTCAGGCAACCAGGTCCAGGGTCAGAGTGATATAGCTACATGCTATTGAGGTAGCTAGTGGCACAGTGGAAAGACTGAGGGGCCTGGAGCCGGGAAGACCTGAGTTCACATCTGGCCTCAGACACTTACTAGCTGTGTGACCTTGAGCAAGTCATTTCACCTCTGCCTCAGGTTCCCAAACTGTAAAATGGAGACAATACTAACGCCTCCCAGGGCTGTCGTGCGGATCAAATGATGTAATATTGGTCAAAAAAAAAAAAAGCACTTAACACAATGCCTAGCACTGAAGCCATGCAAAAGCTTATTTTCTTCCTGGCTAGCTCCGTTCCTGCTCCTTGCATGATGCGTGGCTTCAGATTTCATTAGTTCTGTGACCCAGCTCCTTGCTCTAGAACATAGCTCTGTTGGCCTTGGCCCAGCCTCCATGCTGGAAAGGCTCTGCACAGGACTTCCAGACTAGACCCCCTCTATCCAGTGCCCTCCGGTCTCTGGCTGCCTCCCTATGCTTCCTGGGCCGGAAAAAATGACTCACTATGATTTCTCTTTGGATTTCCTGATCATTACCTGATCCCCTGCTCTTCCTTGATATGTATTAGAATAATTGTGGGGAAGAGCTGGGCTGTACTGCTTCCTCTTACCCTGCTATCTTTGCTGTCCTCCTCCCTTCGGTTTACAGATAAGAAAAATGGTACCCAGGGTAGTGAAGTGACTGCCCAAGGGCACCGTCAATTGGACTTGAACTGAAATCCTCTGACCACAGAGCCAATGTCTTTTCTAGTTCCTATGTTGTTATAGAATATCTGTATTGGGAGGAACCTCAGATACCACCAAACTCTATCACCTTAAAAATGGATGAAATTGAGGCCCAGATAGGGGAAGGGACTGGCCCAAGGTCACACAGATAGCAGCTCGAATGAGGGACGGCTTGATAGAGGTAGTTACAAATGTACTAAGATCTACACGCATAGGAGCAGCTAGATAGCTCAGTGGATAGAACACCAAGAGTGGAGGCAGGAAGACCTGAGTTCAAATTTGACTTCAGACACTTGCTAGCTGTGTGACCCTGGGCAAGTCACTTAACCTCTGTTTGCCATAATCCACTGGAGAAGAAAATGTCAAATTACTCCAATGTCTTTGCCAAGAAAACCCCACGGACAGCTTTGGTGTGCTGTGGTCCATGGGGTCATGAAGAGTCAGGCACGACTGAACAACAGCCACACAGCACACATGTGGTCAGGAGGAGTGGGTTAGGCTATATAATCTCTGTGGTCCTTCCCAGAACAAAGTCCTGTGATTCATATGAATAGTTGTTTGCATTCGTGCTCGTACTCATCCATGCATATACATGCTTACATAGGTATGTAAGAGAAAAACATCTATATTATCTGCTCACATGCATATTTGTATTTACACCTATAGGCAGCAGTGTACTATAGCCAGTTCATAAAAATCAATTGTAAAATTTTCGGTGTGAGCATTTACACCTCAGAAATTGGCAGAAACTACAGGTCAGGGCTTGATTTATTGTTTTGATGATTGTTTAGACTTAAGAAAGCACTGGAGAAAATGTTAATAATGTATATTAAACTTAAAGGTGTGTCATGTTACATTTTCTTCCCAGAGTGCTGATTGTTAAACATTTACCAGCACATCCCTGTAATATGGGCAAAACCATTTGAACATACACGTGGAACATACACTCATAGCCATAAGAATGCACACACTCGTGTACACGCAATAATCTGCTGCACACGCTCCCTTTCTTCTGCTTTTTACCTAATTGCCTTCTTAGCTCAGGACCCTATACTGCAGAGTCCTGATGCTGTGCTGCCCCCTCCTGTCTATCAGGAGCTTTGCAGGAGGTGACCGTCTGGCCCTGGGTTGATTTCTTAAATCATACGATCTTTTCCCTGAGACCTCTCCCTTAAAAGCAAGAGAGTGTGACTTAGAGGACAGTGTCATTATCTCAACAAGCATTTGTAAGGACTTACCGTGTGCCAGGCACTGTGCCAGGCACTAGGGGTATATGAAAAGAAAGCAAAAAATGGGAGATGTAATGCTCTAACGTGGGAGGTGACATGCAAACAACTATGTACGTACAAGATATATACAGTATAAAAGGAAAGTAATTCAGACGGAAGGCACTAGTATATGTGAGGGGATAGAGAGAGAAAGAGAGAGAGACAGAGGCAGAGAGACAGAGAGAAAGAGAGAGAGACAGAAAGAGAGAGACAGAGAGAGAGAGACACACACACACACAGAGAGAGAGAGAGAGAGAGAGAGAGAGAGAGAAAGAGCTTTTTGCAAAAGGTGGGATTTGAGCTGAGCCTTGAGAAGACAGTTAATGAAAATATGCAGAGTAAGGAAATGAAGTATTGTGGGCAGGAACAGCAAGAAGGCCAGTGTAAATGAATTGTTGAGTATGTGGAGAGTAGCAAAATATAAAAAGACTAGAAAAGTAGGAAGGGGCTAGGTTGTGAAGGGCTTTAAAAGTCAAACATAGGATTTAATATTTGATCCTGGAGATACAGAAAGCCGCTGGAATTTATTGACGGGGGGGGAGGTGGCATGGTCTGACCTATGCTTTAGAAAAATGACCTTGGCTGCTGAGCAGAAGATGGGAATGAGATGAGACTTGAAGCAGGGAGACCAACCAATATTGGCGTGAGATGAGGAGGGTCTGCACCAGGGTGGTAGCTATGTGAGTGGAGAGAGGGAGTCTCATAGGAGTGATGTTGTGAAGGTAGAAATGACAAAACTTGGCAAAACATTAGATATGTGGAAGTCTAGGATATGAGTGAGTGAGGGGTCTAGGATGACAACAGGATTACAAGGTGGGGAAACGAGAAGGATGGTGGTACCCTCAACAGTGATAGGGAAGTTAAGAAGATGGGAGAGTTTTGGGGAAAAGAAAATTGGTTCTGCTTTGAACATACTGAATTTACGATGTGTATGGTACAAATAGTTTGAGATGTCCCGTAGGAAACATAGGATACAAGAAAAGAGATTAGGGCTGGATAACTAGATTTGAGGATCATCTATCTAGAGATGATAATTGTACCCATGGGACCTGATGAGATCACCAAGTGAGATAGTGTGGGGGAAGAAAAAAAAGCCGAGGACAAACTCTTGAGAGACACCCAAAGATCCAGCAAAGGAGACTAAAAAGGAGACAAGTAAAAGGAGAACCAGGAGAAAGCAATGTCATTAAAACCTATAGAGGAGATGTTATCCAGCAGAAAAGGGCAATCATCATTGTCAAAAGCAGGAGAGAGGGAAAGAAGGATAAGGACTGAGGAAAGGCCGTTCAATTTGGTGATTAAGAAATCATTAGCAACTTTGGGGAGAGCAGCTGCAGTTGAAAGATGAGGTCAGAACAAGACTTTGGAGGATTTATTAGAGAGTGAGAGGAAAAAAAGTAGAGGTGCTAATTTTAAGTGACTTTCTCAAGCTTAGCCATGAAGGGAAGGCAATGTACACGACAACACCAAGCAGAAATGGTTGGATCAAATGAAGTTTTGGGGGTTTTTTGTTTTTGTTTTTTTAAGGATTCGAGAGGCACAAGTATGTAGACAGCAGAAAAGCCTCTAGTAGATGCGGAGAGATTGAAGATTGATGATTGATTGAAGTAGGGATGAGAAAGAGGGTAATCTGCTAGAGAAGTCAGGATGGAAATGGGATCAAGGATGAATGTATAGGGGTTTGCCTGGGCATAAAAAAGAGTCTGCATGTGAGGCAAGGGTGAAGGAGGAGATAGTGGAAGAAAACATTTGAGTGATATGAGATGCGGAGCAGGAAAGAAGAGAGAGATCTCAGTAAATGATCTCAATATTTTTCAGTAAAGTTTGAGGCAAGGTTTTCAATTGAGAGGGTGGGAGAAAGTAATTCCATGAATGAAAAGGTTTGGAAAAACCACTGTGGCAAATGAGATAGGGAATTGACTAGAAAGGTATGAAATTATTGCTATACTGCACTGATGGCGCAGTTGAGATTATGTAACCTAAATTTGTAGTGGACACAGTTAAGTATGATTTCATGATTTTATCTAGCTCCATCAGCAGCACATGACTAGAACCGAAGGTGGCTTATGAGGGGAATACTCCAGGGCTGGGGCTTGACAAAGCATGATTGGCTATAGGATAAAGGGACAAGGGACTCAAGTGTAAAGAATAGTGTAGATTGAACTGGTTCACCAAAGGACAGAGATGAGGAAGGGAGCTGAGAGGAGTTAGTGCTGGGGTGGAAGAATGGAAGCTATGGTTAGGATGAAGAATAGAATAGGGTTAGGGGTCATGAAGTAGAGGGAAAGATGGAATGAGAAAAGATTATGATCAGATAAAGTAATTTTGGAATTCATGAACATAGAAATGTGACACTTACAGGGGACGGCAAGATCAAGGATATGTCCATCTCTGTGTGTAGCTGAGCTGAGGTATAGGAGAAGGTCATAGAAATTGAAAAGATTGAGGAACTGAGTGGTTAGAATGTTTGAGGGAGTATCTATCAATCTATATCTATCTGTCTATCTATCTATCTATACATGCTGGAGTCCCTTGTATGAGGGTAGGGTTTGGAGTAGAGAGAAAGACTGTGAGTCAAGTACTGAACTCATTGAGGAAGCAATGTGTATTGGCTACTGGTAGATAACAGCTATTAGGTGATAGCTTTGTATTGAAATAACCTCAGAAGAGAAAAAGTTATTGAGTGATGGTAAGAGAAGGAGAGTCTAGAAATGGAGATGAGAGCAAGAAGTATTACCATGGCCATTGAAGTGGGGGGTGGGGTGGGAAGGATTGGAAGGACACGAATGAAAGACTATCCAGAGATACTGTTTCATCAAGAGGGAGCCAGGTCTGAGTGAAATCTAGATAGAGGAGGAAAAGGAAAACATTTCAGATGAAAATAAGTTTGTTACCTATGGAGCAGAAGATATCCCAGAGAGCACAGTAGAAAGGTAGGTCTGGAGTAGGGCAGTTGAGGGGATAGGTTTGAGGGGAATGGGAAAAGGGAGTGGGCAGTGGGGGATAGGGAATGGGATTTGTACAGTGATAGGGTTTTAGAAGCACTGGGATGAGGGAGGCTATGATGGGATGTGGGAATATGTTAACCAATGAGGAATGAGTTCAGGCAGAGTATCAGTGTCTGAAGAGAGGTCAGTGAAGGAGTCAGGTGATTAGATGGTTCAAGGCCCTCCCTCAAAGTCCAACCTAACAGCATGTGGTGATATTGAGTCCTGTGAGGTCCAGGAGCCCACACTTACAGAAGGAAGAAGCAGGTAGAGCCTGGGAGAGTCTAGACAGGAGGCAAGAGCTGGCAATTCAGGGTGGATGTGATCTGAGAAAGGCCTCTGGATCACTACAGAAGGCCCTGGGGGAAGACAGAGATGTCATTTTCCTTCATATTCTTGTGATCATCGTGTAAATTATTCCCTTGATTCTGCTCATTTCATCTCATTCTCTGTTGTCCACGTCTCCTTTTGCCTTCAGTCTTTCTCATTATCAAGGTATTTTTCCAGTGGGTCCTGTCATCTCATCATGTGGCCAAAGTATCTAAACTTTAGCTTCAGTATTTATCCTTCCAATGAAAAGTCAGAATTAATTTCTATAGTATTGACTTCTTTGATCCCCTTGCTATCCAAGGGACTCTCAAAAGTCTCCACCACCACAATTTGAAAGTATTGATTCTTCAGGACTTATAGTCCAAGTCTAACAGCCATACATTACTACCAGAAAAACCATAGCTTTGACGATATAGCTTTGTCAACAAGGTCATATCTCTTCTTTTTAGTATGCTGTCCAAATGTGCTATAGCTTTCCTTCCAAAGCCAAGAATCTTTTAATTTTAATTAATTAACTTTTCATTAATTTCATGGCTGCAGTCACTGTCTGCAATGATCTCTGAGCCCAAGAATATAAAATCTGACACTGCTTCCATTCCTTCTTCCTCTGTTTTCCAGGAAGTAATGGGACCAGTTGCCATGATCTCAGTTTTTTTAATGTTAAGCTTCAAGCCAGCTTTTACACTCTCCTCTTTCACCCTCATTAAGAGGCTTCTTAATTCTTCACTTTCTGCCATCAGAGTGGTATCATCTCCATGTCTGTGATCATTGATATTTCTCCTGGCAACCTTAATTCTGGCTTTTGAATTGTCCACCCTGGCATTTCGCACGATGCACATTGCATATCAATTAAATAAATAAGATGACAATATACAGCCTTGTTGTACTCTTTTCCCAATCTTAAATCAGTCAGTTCCATGTTCAGTTCTAACTATTGCTTCTTTTTTGTTTTTTTTATAATTAAGATTTTCTATTTTTAGTTTATAACACTCAGTTCCACATAATTTTGAGTTCCAGATTTTCTTCCCCCCCTTCGCTGCCCCCCTTCCCAAGATGGCATGGAATCCAATATATAGAAGATATATATATATATATATATATATATATATATATATATATATACATATACATATAACTTCACATTGAACTTATTTACACAATAAGTCAAGTTGTAAAGAAGAATTATGACCAATGGAATGAATCAGGAGAAAGAAGAAACAGAACCAAAAAAACAAAAACAAAAGAGAAAAAAGATACAAAGGGGAAAAAAAAGGAGAGCAAACAGTATGCCTCAATCTGCATTCAGACTCCATGGTTCTCTCTCCATCATGAGTCCTTTAGAGTTGTCCTTGCACCTTGTATTGCTGAGAAGAGTGAGGTCTATCAAAGTTAGTCATCACAGAATCCATATAATCTGTGGTTGTGTATAATGTTCTCCTGGTTCTGCTCCGCTCACTCAGCATTATGTCGTGTAGGTTTTTCCAGGTTACTATGAAGTCCATATCTTCCCCATTTCTTATAGCACAATAGTATTCCATTACCTTCATATACCACAACTTGTTCAGCCATTCCCCAATTGATGGGCATCCCCTTGATTTCCAATTCTTTGCTACTACAAAAAGAGCCGCTATAAATATTTTTGTACATATGGGTCCTTTTCCCACTTGTGTGATCTCTTTGGGATACAACCCTAGAAGTGGTATTGCTGGGTCAAAGGGTATGAACATTTTTATAGCCCTTTGGGCATAGTTCCAAATTGCTCTCTAAAATGGCTGGATCAGCTCACAACTCCACCAGCAATGTAACAAACGCTCCAATTTTCCCACATCCTCTCCAGCATTTATCATTTTCCTGTTTTGTCATTTTAGCCAATCTGACAGGAGAGATGTGGTACCTGAGTTGTTTTGATTTGCATTTCTCTAATCAGTAGTGATTTCAAGCATTTTTTCATATGCCTATAGATATCTTTAATTTCTTCCTCTGAAAACTGCCTGTTCATATCCTTTGACCATTTCTCAATTGGAGAATGACTTGTTTTCCTGTAAGTTTGGCTCAGTTCCTTGTATATTTTAGAAATGAGGCCTTTATCAGATACACTAGTTGCAAAGATTTCTCCCAATTTTCTGCTTCCCTCCTAATCTTTGTTGCATTGGATTTTTTTATGCAAAAACATTTCAATTTAACATAATCAAAATTATCCATTTTGCATTTTGTAATGCTCTCTATCTCTTGTTGTATCATGAATTCTTTGCTTTTCCATAAATCTGATAGGTAAACTATTCCTTGCTTTCCCAAATTGTTTATAGTATCAGCCTTTATTCCTAAATCATGAACCCATTTTGACTTTATTTTGGTATGTGGTGTAAGATATTGGTCTATACCCTCTAACTATTGCTTCTTGACCCACATACAGGTTCCTCAGGAAACAAATAAGATGATCTGATATTCCCATCTTTTTGAGGACTCGCCACATTTCGTTGTGATCTATACAATCAAAGGCTTTAGTGTAGTCAATGAAGCAGAAGTAGATTTTTTTTCTAGAATTCTTCTTGCTTTCTCCATAATCCAGCCAATGTTGGCAATTTGATCTCTCGTTCTTCTGCCTCTTCAAAAGCCAGCCTGTACTCCTGGTAATTCTCAGTTCACATATTGCTGAAGCCTAGCTTGCAGAATTGTAAGCATAACCTTGCTTGCATGTGAAATGAGCACATTTGTTCAGTAATTTGAACATTCTTGGATATTGCCCTTCTTTAGGATTGGGATGTAAACTGATTTTTTTCCTATCTAGTGGCTACTGTTGAGTTTTCCAAATTTGCTGGCAAATTGAGTGTGGTACTTTAACAGCATCATTTTTGGGGATTTTAAATAGCTCAGCTGCAATGCCATAGCTTCCACTAGCCTTATTGTTAGCAATGCTTCCTATTCTCCATTCTCTAGGATGTTTGGCATTAGATTTACATAGTACCACACCGTCATGATTATAGATGATGTTAAGATCTTTCTTGTATGGTTCTTCTATATATTCTTGCCACCTCTTCTCAGTCCGCTTCTGTTAAGTTCCTACCATGTTTGTCCTTTATCATGCCCATTTTTACACAGAATATCCCCTTGATATCTCTAATTTTCTTGAAGAAAATTCCCATTCTATTATTTTCTTTTATTTCTTTGCATTTCTCCTTTAAGAAAATCTTCTTATTTCTCCTTGCTGTTCTCTGGAATTCTGCACTCAGTTAGGTATATCTTTCCCTTTCTCCTTTCTCTTTCCCTGTCCTTCTTTCCTCAGCTATTTGTAAAGCCAGGGTGTATGGGGAGTTAAGGGAGGACTAGCATCTCTGGTGTGAGGGCTTGATGAGCGCTTTTCAGAGCTGCTCATCCATCTTTGGTGTCCACCTGTCACCCAACTCTCACCTATGGCTCCAAGAAACTGTAGCAAACTGAGAAATAAGATATATAGGGAATGGGGAATAGAAATCTATCTTGCCCTACAAGAAAGTAAGGGGAAAGGGGATGGGAGGAAATGGGGCGACAGAAGGGAAGGCTGACTGGGGAATGGGGCAATCGGAATATATGTCATCTTGGAGCGGGGGAGGGTAGAAATGGGGTGAAAATTTATAACTCAAAATCTTGTGGAAATCAATATTGAAAACTAAAATATTAAATAATAAGATAATTGTTAAGAGAAAAAAAAAGCTGTAGCAAGTGCAGTGGCCACGTTCTGGTAAACCATCTCAACAGACAGGCAAAACCAGGTTGAGGGCAACTGACAGATCTCAAACTAGTTGGTGAGTTAGGGAGATGTCTACCCCAGGCATATAAAGACTTCTTCCTGGCAGAATAAACGGATAAGAATAATTTGTTCTAATAGCCAGGAAGGCTGCTGAAGCAGGCTCTGTGGAATGATGAAAGCTTGGTCAGACGTCAAAGATGCTAAGGTCATCCACAGCATCCCAGGCCGTTACCAGTTGTCCCGGCTTTTTTCTTGCCGCTGGACTTTGATGACTCTAAAAGAGGGAGTGAGACTGACGATTTTGTGCAACTCTACCTCACTTAAATCCATTTCACATACAAGTCAAGACATTGCATCATGATGTCATCGGTTCTCTTCAAAAACAAAGAACAAACAGCAACAACATCTGTCAAACCTCAACGGAGAGCCATTTTTCTTTCTTGCTCTTTTTTTTCTTTGGGATTTTTTTGTTGCTGCCTTTTGCATAATATTGAGAACCTTCATCCATAGCTCTTTAGGCACTCTACCTACTAGGTTTAATCCTTTAAATCTATTCATCACCTCCACTTCATGTTTGTAAGGGGTGTTATTTAGGTTATACCTATGTGGTCTGAAGGGTTTCCCTGTTTTCTTTAAGTCTAAATTTTGCAATAAGAAGCTCATGATCTAAGCTACAGTCAGTTCCAGGTCTTGTTTTAACTGTTTAGAGCTTCTCTACCTTTGGTTACAAAGTATACAATCATTCTGATTTCAGTATTAAGCATCTGCGGATTTCCATGTATAGAGTCACCTTTGAGGTTATTGAAAAAGAGAGCTTGCTATGACCAGCGAGTTATCTTGATAAAACCCTATTAGTCTCTGCCGTGCTTCATTTTCTTCTCCACTTGCCTATTATGCCAATTAGCATTCCAGTCCCCTACCATGAATGTGACATCTTTTTGGGGTGTTATTTCTAGAAGATGGTGTAAGTCTTCATATAATTGGGCACCTTTGGCCTCATAGACTTGTATTATTTTAATGATGAAGGGTTTGCCTTGGATTTGAAAAGATTTGATTCTGTCATTTTTGAGATTATACCCAGTACTGCTATTCTCATCCTTAAATTGACTATGAAGGCTACTCCATTTCTTCTAAGGGATTCTTGCCCACAGTGGTATATGTAATGATAACCTAAATTAAATTCACCCACTCCCATCCATTTAAGTTCACTGACACCCAAGGTGTCAATATTTAAACTCCATTTCCTATTTGACCACATTCAGCTTACCTTGGTTCATAGAGCTTACGTTCCAGGTTCCTATGCAGTATTGATCTTTATAGCATTGGATTTTCCTTTTGTCACTGGACTCATCCACAGACGAGCTTCCTTTAGGCTTTGGCCCAGCTGCTTCATTAGTACTATAGTTACTTGTAGTTGTCCTCCACTCTTTCCCAGTAAAATAGTAGACACTTTCGGATCTGAGAGGCTCATCTTCTGGTGTCATACATACTGTTCATGGGGTTATCTTGACAAAGATACTGGAGTGGTTTGCCATTTCCTTCTCTGGTGGATCACCTTTTGTCAAAATGCTTCACTATAACCTGTCCGTCTTGGGTAACCCTGCACAGCATAGCTCATAGTTTCATTGAGCTATGAAAGCTCCTCCACCATAAGGCAGTGATCCAAGAGGAGAATTAGCTTTGAGAAAATATTTACTTTGAGGGTATATAGCAAGAACATAATTATAGACATTTCCCCACAATACCCGGGGGCATACTTTCCCTTATACCACCTTGTTTTCTGGATAAAGTAGGCTCAGATTTAGCCCAGTTCCTAAATTGCTTTATTCCCACCAAATTTACAACCAAATGTGGCATCAGTGCTAGATGAGTCCTTTTCTGAACTACCACTAGACTGGGTCCAGGAGCTCGATCCTTGCTCCTTAGGATATTAATGCTGAGCTACTGCAAAACCCATCCATAGCCTCCAATCATGGATTCCCAAACTCTCATGCCCAGTCGGCTTGATCTCCTGACCTTTTGGGAACTCACAAGGTCATAGTCTATAATCCTTTTAGGTAAAACTAAAGAATAAATGTTGAGGCAAAGGACCTAGGCCCATATTCACAGGACCACATGTTGGTCATATGGTGTCTTACCAAATACTGTAAGTGAAGGAGTCAAACCAAAAGTAGGTATCCACTGAGAGAGAGATGAAGTTGATAGCCAAGGCTCTTATCTGTTAGTGCCTTTGGAAGTTAACCTCAGTTCTAGCTACACAGCCAATCAAAAAGGCTGACATTCATCAAGCGGTTAGACCAGAACCAGTTACAGAATGCCTATGCATGCTCCAAATTCTCTCCAAAACACTTCCATCACACATCACCAAGACTCTTCCACAAACAGGTTCCTCAGACCCTCTACCGGGGGAGTAGTAGTAAGAGCAGTGTGTGTGTGTGTGTGTGTGTGTGTGTGTGTGTGTGTGTGTAATAATCTGAGCTTTAATGTAGCCTTCTTGGGGTGGGAAGGAAGTGGGGGGGAAAGAACAAAGTAAAAAATGCACAGCAGAGAACAAAAGAAAACTTAGAAGGAAGCAAAGAGAAGATGGACAGCTCTGAACACAATATGTAGTATTTATTATATAGGCTTTATTGAAATGGAAATTCATTGCTGTATGTTTTGAATCCTCTCTTACATTTTGCTGTACACATGGCAATGCTTTTTCCCCCTTATTTTGTATTTAAGTTTTAGTATTTAAATTTATGTTTCTTTTTCTTTTCTTATTGTGCATTTAAGTTTAAAAATAAATTAATAAAAAAAAGAATTGAACAAGTGGAAGCTAATGACTCCATGAGACATCAGGAATCAATCAAACAAAATCAAAAGAATGAAAAAAAACAAAAGATAATGTAAAATATCTCATTGGAAAAACAACTGACTTGAAAAATAGAGCCAGAAGAGATAATTTAAGAATTATTCAACTCTCTGAAAGCTATGATCAAAAAAAGAGCCTGGACATCATAATTCCAGAGTTATCAAGGAAAACTGCCCTGATATCCTAGAACCAGTAAGTAAAATAGATATTGAAAAAATCCACCAATCACCTCCAAAATGAAACCTCCTTGGAATATTTTAGCCAAATTCCAAAACTCCCTGGTCAAGGAGAAAATACTGCAAGCAGTTAGAAAGAAATCATTCAAATATCATGGAGCCACAGTCAGGATTTAGCAACTTCTATATTGAAGGAGTGGAGGGCTTGAAATATGATATTCCAAAAGGCAAAGGAGCTAGGATTACAACCAAGAATCATTTATCCAATGAAAACTGAACATAATCCTTCAGAGAAAAAATGGATAATCAATGAAATAGAGGATTTTCAAACATTCCTGATGAAAAGACCAGAGCTGAACAGAAAATCTGCTTTTCAAATACAAGACTCAGAGAAGAATAAAAAGGTAAACAGGAAAGACAAAACATAAGGGATTCAGTAATGTCAAACTGTTTATAACCCTATACAGAAAGATGATACTTGTAACTGTTAAGAATTGTATCACTATAAGAGCAATTAGGAGTATACATAGATAGAAGGTGCAGGTATAAGTTGATTTCGATGGGGTGATATTCCAAAAAAAATTAAGGGATGTGAAAGAGGATTGCACTGTGAGAAGAGGGAAGGGAGAGGTAGCATGGGGTAAATTATCTCACATGAAGAGGCCTGAAAGACCTGTTACAATGGAGGGAAAGACTGGGAGTGGGGGGGAG
This sequence comes from Trichosurus vulpecula, assembly GCF_011100635.1. Taxonomy (NCBI): domain Eukaryota; kingdom Metazoa; phylum Chordata; class Mammalia; order Diprotodontia; family Phalangeridae; genus Trichosurus; species Trichosurus vulpecula. Next base: position 101,064,727 of record NC_050575.1, on the reverse strand, counting down.
GTGTATCACTTGAACCTTACTCTCCTCAGAATTGGCCCAAAAAGGAAATAACATACATCCTCAATTGAGTATAGAAATCTATCTTACCCTACAGGGAAGTAGGAGGGATGGGGATTAGGAAAGGAGGATAACTGATAGAAGGGAGGGCAGAGTTGGGGAGGCAGTGATCAAAAGAAAAACACTCATGAGGAGGGACAGGGTAAAAGGAGAAAGAGAAAGAGAGAGAGAGAGAGAGAGAGAGAGAGAGAGAGAGAGAGAGAGAGAGAGGATAAACAGGGAGAAAATAGGATGGAGGGAAATAAATAGTTGGTAATCATAACTGTTAATGTGAATGGGATGAACTCACCCATAAGATGAAAGCAGCTAACAGAGTGGATTAAAAACCAGAATCCTACAATATATTGTTTACAAGAAACACACTTGAAGCAGAGAAATACACACAGACTAAAGGTAAAAGGCTGGAGCAAACACTACTATGCTTCAGCTGAAGCAAAAAAAAAAAAAAGGCAGAAGTAGCAATTATGATCTCAGACAAAGCAAAAGCAAAAATAGATCTAATTAAAAGAGATAAGCAAGGAAACTATGTCTTGCTAAAAGTTGCCACAGACAATGAAATAATATCAATACTAAACTTATATGCACCAAATGGTATAGCATCCAGATTTTTAAAGGAGAAGTTAAATGAGTTACAGAAGGAAATAGACAGTAAAGCTACACTAGTGTGAGACCTGCACTTCCCCCTTTCAGAACTAGATAAATCTAACCACAAGATAAACAAGAAAGAAGTTGAGGTGAATAGAATTTTAGAAAAGTTAAATATGGTAGATCTCTGGGGAAAATTGAATGGGATTAGAAAGGAACATACATTTTTCTCAATGATACATAATATTTACACCAAAACTGGCCATGTATTAGGTCAGGGCTGTCCAAAGTCTGACCCACAGGCCTCATGCGACCCGTAGTGCGATTTTATGCAGCCCGCCTGTGTTTACTATGGGCGTGGGAATTGACACAAATGCTTTAACTAAAGCATTTGTGTAGATTTCTGTGCTTGTGGTGGACACAGGCGGGCCTCATGGGGGCACACGGCCCATATTTGGACAGCATTGTATTAGGTCATAAAAACCTCATAATCAAATGCAAAAAGGCACAAATATTAAATGTATCTTTTTGAGATCATAGTGCAATAAAAATAACATTCAATAAAGGGCCATGGAAATAGAGACTAAAAATTAATTGGAAACTAAATAATCTAATACTAAAGAATGAGTAAGCCAAAGAACAAATAGAAACAGTAAACAATTTTATTAAAGAGAAAGACAACAGTGAGACAGCATACCAGAATTTATGGGATGCAACCAAAGCAGTATTTATGGGAAATTTTTTATCTCTAAACTCTTATATCAATAAAATAGAGAAAGAGAAGATTAATAAATTGGGCATAAAACAAAAAAAAAACCCTAGAAAAAGAATAAATTTTAAATTGTCAAACACCAAATTGAAAATCCTGAAAATCAAAGGAGATATTAATAAATTTGAAAGTAAGAAAAACATTGAACTAATAAATAAACCAGAAGGTGGTTTTATGTAAAGAAACCAATAAACTAGATAAACCCTTGGTTAATTTGATTTTAAAAAAGGAAAAAGAAAACCAAATTATCAGTATCAAAAATGAAAAGGATGAATTTACCACCAATGGAGATGAAATTAAAACAATTACCAGAAGTCATTTTGCCCAATTTTATGCCAATAAATCTGACAATCTTAGCAAAATAGATGAATATTTACAAAAATATAAATTGCAAGTCAACAGAAGAGGAAATACAATACTTAAATGACTCCATCTTTGAAAAAGAAATTGAACAAGCTATCAATGAACTCCCTAAGAAAAAATCCCCAGGGCCAGAAGGGTTCACAGGTGAATTCTACCAAATATTTAAAGAACAGTTAGTTCCACTACATAAACTACTTGGGGAAATAGGTGAAGAAGAAATCTTATAAATTCCTTTTATGACACAAATATGGTGCTAATATCTAACCTAGGTAGAACAAAAACAGAGAAAGAAAACTATAGCCCAATTTCCCTAATAACTTGCAGAAAAAACTTTCAACAAAGTACAATACCCATTCCTATTAGAAACACCAGTTAGAAAATACAGCTTTCTTTAAAATTATAAAAATATCTATCCAAAAAACTGTCAGCATGCATTATCTGTGAGGGGGATAAGCCAGAGGCCTTCCCAATAAGATCAGGGGTGAAGCAAGGATGTTAGCTGTAGAAGTAAGAGAAGAAAAAGAAATTGAAGCAATGACAATAGGCAATGAGGAAACAAATGATATGATATGATATAATGTTATACTTAGAGAGTCAACTAGAAAAATTACTGGAAATAGTTGAAGGGAAAAAATTTATGACCAAACGAGAGATAGAGAGCATTACAAGGGTAAAATGGATCATTTTGATTATATTAAATTTAAAAGTCTTTACACGAACAAAACCAATGCAATCAAGATGAGAATGAAAGCAAAAAGCTGGGAAACAATCTTTATAACAAGTGTTTCTGATAAAGGCCTCGTTTCTCAAATATATAGAGAGTTGAGTCAAAATTATAAGAATGCAAGTCAGTCCTCCATTGATAGTTGGTCAAAGGATATGAACAGGCAGTTTTCAGATGAAGAAATCAAAGTTTCTGTAGTCATATAAAAAATGCTCTAAATCAAGTACAAATTAAAACAACTCTGAGGTTCCACCTGACACCTATCAGATTGGCTAACAGGACAGTGAAGGAAAATGATAAATGTTGGGGATATGGGAAAATTGGGACAGTAATGCACTGTTGGTGGAGTTTTGAACTGATTCAGCCATTCTGGAGAAAAATTCTGGAACTATGCCCAAAAGGTGATAAAACCATACACACTCTTTGATCCACCAATACCACTACTGGGTCTATATCCAAAAGAGATTTTAAAAAACGGGGAGGACCTATCTGTACAAAAATATTTATAGCAGCTGCTTTTGTGGTGGCAAAGAATTGGAAAGTGAGATGAGAAATTGGGAAATGGCTGAACAAGTTGTGGTATAGGATTATAACAGAATATTATTGTGCTATAAGAAATGGCAAGCAGGCTGATTTCAGAAAAATCTGGAAAGACTTACATGAACTGATGCAAAGTGCAGTGAACAGAACTAGGAGAACATTGTCCATAATAACAATGATATCATATAATGATCAACCATGAATGACTTAACTATTCTCAGCAATATAATGATCCAAGACAATGCCAAAGGACTCATGGTAAAAAATGCTGTCCACCTCCAAAGAAAGAACTGATGGAGTCTGAAAGCATATCAAAGCATACTGTCTTTCACTTTATATGCATTTATGTGTGTATGTGTGTTTGCTTTGGGTCTGTGTCTTTCACAACATGACAATTATGGAAATATGTTTTTCATGAATGCATGTATAAAACCTATATCAAATTGCTTACCATCTCAAGGAGGGGGGAGTTGAGAAAGGGAAGGAGAAAATTTGGAACTCAAAATTTTCTTTAAATGAATGTTAAAAATTGTCTTTACATGTTTTTTGAGATTTTTTTTATTTTTAGTTTACAACACTTGCTTCTACATAATTTTGAGTTCCAGATTTTCTTCTTCCCCTACCCCCCTCCCTCCCCAAGACGGCATGGAATCTGATATATCTTCTACATATAACTTCGCATTGAACTTATTTACACAATAAGTCAAGTTGTAGAGAAGAATTATGACCAATGGAATGAATCATGAGAAAGAAGAAACAGAACCAAAAAAAAACAAACCCAAAAACAAAAAAAAAAGAGAAAAAAAAAAAAAGGGAAAAAAAGGCAAGCATAAAATGTGCCTCGATCTGCATTCAGACTCCATAGTTCTTTCTCCGAATGTAGACAGCTCTCTCCATAGTGGGTCCTTTGAAGTTGTCTTTGCACCTTGTATTGCTGAGAAGAGCGAAGTCTATCAGGGTTAGTCATCACAGAATCCATATATCTGTGGTTGTGTATAATGTTCTCCTGGTTCTGCTCTGCTCTCTCAGCATTATATTGTGTAGGTTTTTCCAGGTTATTATGAGGTCTGTATCATCCCCATTTCTTAGTATTCCATTACCTTCATATGCCACAACTTGTTCAGCCATTCCCAATTGTCTTTACATGTAATTGGGAAAAAATAAAATATTATTTAAAAACAACGACAAAAAAATAGAGGTACCCTCCCTCTCAGGTAGTTATAAAACGAAAGGCTATTAGTGACAAAGAAACAAAGTATTAGTGGTCTTAGCTTTTACCATTTCACTATTATTTTATGCTAAATTAATTTGATCTTCAGAGTTGATTTTCCATTTCTTCTTTTGAAGATCTCAAAATTAAGCTAATCTATTGTAATCTTTCACAATCTCCCACATTGTCCGAGATCACCCTAGTTCTGGGCAGACACTAGTAATTGCTTCATCTCGTAGTGGCAAGAGCTGAGCTGCTGCTGCTGCTTCCTGACTGGATTCTCTGGGGCTCATGGTAAGTAATGTCAGACCTTTCAGGCTAAGTATTACTCTTATCAGTGAAGACACCAGTAATGACAGGTTCTTAATAGCTGAGCTCCCTGCTACTCCTGCTGTGGTGGTAGTCATTTAGGCCATCAGACTTGGCTGCCTGGGTGCAGCAGGAGGAGGTACCACTGTAGATGGTGGATTGCTGGTGCTGGCTGAGCTATGGCTTTCACCCAAGGTGCCTGGGAGGGTCAACCAGGAGGTCTGACTCTTGCTTCCTTGGGGCATCTCAGCTCTTAGTGATAGTGATTCCAAGGGGAAAAGCGAGAATGGAGAGGCTACAGCAATTGGACCAATTCTCAAATCTACCAACAGTGTACAGCTACCTTGCATAGCTACCACCTTCTTAATTTGAGACCTTATTGTCTCTAGCTTAGAATGATTAATACAACAGCCTCTTCATTGGTTTTCCTGCCTCAAGTCTCTCACCACTCCAATTCATCCTTCCAATTTCTGCCAAAGTCACTTTTCTTAGGCACAGATCTGACTTCTCTATTTAATCAACTCCACTGACTCCCTGTTGCCTCTAGGATAAAAAAAATTATTCCTCAGTTTAACCTTTAAGGCCCTTCACAAACCTAGTTTCAACTCATCTTCTCAACATTAACAGAAATCACTATCCATCCTGCACTCTGAAATCCAGCCAAACTGGTTGTCTCTCTGTTCCTCAAATGCCATTCTGTCACCGATCTCTGTGTCTTTGCATTGGTTTTCTTCCAGGCCTGAAGGACTCTCCCGTCATCTTCTTATCTTTATCTCATAAGATCTCTCCCATCCTGTAAGATGCTCAAATACCACCTTCTACATAACATCTTTCCTGATCTTCCCAATTGCTAGTTCCCTTCCTCTCAAACTACCTTTTATTTAATTTCTTTGTGTTTATTCACTTTATATTTATTCTGTATATACTTTTATATGTACTTATTGTCTTCTTCATTAGAAAATAAGGCCCTTGTGAGAAGGTCTATTTCATTCATGATATTTGTATTCCTAGCACTTAGCACCAGGCACAGAGTTGATGTTTAATTAATATTTCTTGATTGATTATAGTTGATTTTTATCTTCTGCTATATTTGACAATCTTACAGACGTGAGGTCAAATTTCTGAGTTGTTACAGTATGCATTTCTCTTATTGGAAGTGACTTGAAGCACTGTCTAGAGCTGGATGGGAATCTAAGAAATCATTGAAGTCATCAAGAATAAGTCGTGCAAGGTTCTTGAACTACTGATTCCTTTGGATCCCACAGTCCCATTACTGGGTATTTGAACCAATAAAATCAAAGACAGAAGGAAAGGTCTCCTATATGCCAAAATATTCATAGTAGCACTTTTGTGGTATCAAAAAAACTAAAAACAAAGTGGATACCTAATGTGCTGGGGCATTACTAAACAAATTGTGGTATCTCAATTCATGGTATATCATTGCTCTGTAAGAAATTATGAATATGACCAACCACAATGCCAGAGGACTGATAATGATCCACACTACCTACCTCCAAAAGGAGAAGTGTTTGGACTCAGGTCCAAACTGAGGCATATTTTTTTGGGACATGGCCAATGTGGAAATCTGTTTTGCTTGACTATACCCATTTGTAAGTGGAGTGTGTAAAAGCTGGCTTGAAGCTTAACATAAAAAAACAACTAAGATCTTAGCAACTGGTTCCATCACTTCCTGGCAAATAAAGGGAGAAGAAATGGAAGCAGTGTCAGATTTTATATTATTGGGTTCAAAGATCACTACAGACAGTGACCGCAGCCATGAATCAAAAGATGCTTGCTACTTGGAAGGAAAGCTATGGCAAATCTGGACAACATACTAAAAAGCAGAGACATCACCTTGCTGACAAAGGTCTGTGTAGTCATAGCTATGGTTTTTCCAGTAGTAATATATGTCTCTAAGAGTTGGACTATAAGGAAAACTGAGCACTGCTGAATCAACACTTTCAAATTGTGGTGGTAGAAAAGACTTTCGAGAATCCCTTGAACAGCAAAGAGATCAAATCAACCAATACTTAAAGAAATTAATTCAGGCTATTCATTGGAAGGTCAAATACTGAAGCTAAAGCTTAAATGCTTTGGTCACATGATGGGACTCATTGGAAAATATCCTGATGTTGGGAAAGATTGAAGGCAAAAGGAAAAGGGGAAGGCAGAGGAAGAGATGGATAAATAATATCATGGAAACAAAGAACATGAACTTGGACAGATTTTGAGAGGTAGTGGAGGACAGAAGGGCCTGGTGTGCTATGTTCCATGGAATCATGAAGAGTCAGACATGACTGAACAACTGAACCACAGTAAAACCCTTTTGTAATGTGGGTTTTGTTTTTCTTTCTTTCTCACTTGGGGTGGAGGATGTGGGAGGGAAAGGAGGACTTTCGTTGATTAAAAATTTTTTTAACACACAGAAAAGAACAGAAGACAAAGGAAAACACAAAGACAGCTTTGAAACTTCCATGTTGAATTTATTATTTACTTAAAAGGAAAAGCAAATTGTACACCAGAGAGATTCACAGCTTCATTTACGATCCTCTTTTTCTGTTCTACTTTGTTGTATATAAAAGTGCTCTTTTTATTTGATGTTTGTTCAGTTCAAAATTTAAAACATTAAAAAGAAAAAAAAGAAACTCTGAATATAAGAAATTCAGAATATCATGGGAAGAATTGTATGAAGCGAAACAAGGAGAACCAATAAAACAATAAACACCAATTACCACAATAATAAATGAAAAGAAATACTAAAACAAAGCTGAATGATCCATGTAATGATCCATCATGATCCCATAGAACAAAGAGAAAAAGAACTTCCTCCTTTTCTTGGAGAGGAGAACCAAGAATGTGGAATGTTGCAAACTATGGTAGACATGGTTGCTTTGTAAACTGGCATAATTGCTTTTCTTTGTCACATGATGTTTCTCACACACTGTTGCAACAATTCAGCTAGCAGCTGTTGTGGGGGTGAAAGACCAACACAAGCCCAACAACAAGAAGGCTGCCAGCACAGATTCTTTTGATCTGCTTTACTAAGGAAAGCAACATTAAGGGGTTAACTATCTTATTTCAATCCAACATACAAATATCATTCACTTGGTTCAGGGGAAAAAGCCAGCACCCTGAACTTCAGAGCAAATACAAACAAATTACAAACATACATTATAAACAGACCAAATACAGTTCATAGTTAGCAAGAAACCATTAACATCTGGGTGAGCTGGGAGGCTTGTAGAGTGGCTGCCTAGAGTCCCCAGCCTCCAGGAGTGAGAGGCTCAGCAAATAGCTCTGTTATCTCTTTTTATATGCTCTTTAGCCGTCATCAAATATTGTCTGAATGACCAGAACTTAGGCTCCTACTATTGGCTCTGGTCTTAGCAACTCCCCTTAGGACCCTGAGGGCTTCACGCCCACATAGGCTTAGCGCCTAGTACATAGGGTTTTGGGCCTGGGGCTTTGCACCTGGTAAGGCTCAATCAAAGATACTTAATTAATGTATCATTCTAAAACAGCAAGAAAGTCCCAACTTAATTGATACTACACACACCACACTCCATCTCCCATTTTGTTGCATTTGCACTGGAATTCCCCTCTGCCTGCCTTCCTCACCTCTGTCTTCTAGCTTCCTTGACTTCCTTCAACACTCAGCTCAAAGCCTACCTTTGTGTTTTTTGTAATACTGTTAGCTTGAGCCTCCATTCCAGTGTGTTCTCCTTAATGTCACACACCAGTGATTAATATCCCAGTATAATTTGCTATTAATATCTCCTCAGTATCATCAATAGCAGGGGTTAGTGCTCCATTATCAATTTAGCCCATTGTTACCTTCTTCACATCAATGATAACCACTTAATGTCGATTGTTTTTTATAAAGGGATATTTGCTGAGCAGGTATAATAAAAACAGAAGTACAACAAATTCAAGGTACACTCTCCACTCTATCACCTTGGTCCCTGGGGAGAGTGAATTCAAATTTAAAATGGCTTCTACAAACATTGAACTCATTAAGTTCACATCTAAATGCAGCATAGTCAAATGGATGGAGTCCCTCACTTACTTGCAGGATACTTGCTGGCACGGATCCACTGGAAAACTGAGTAAAACAAATCATTCCAAAGTGACATGTTCACTCCTGGCTCACTAAGCTCAGTTGACACCAAAGTCTGATATGGACTCCAATTCCGGGACCTCTAATAGCTCTACAGACTCTTTCATGCTCACTTGGTTGCAGCTTAATCCATTCCATCTTCTACGCTCTTTCACTTAAGAGTCGGAAATAATGAAACACAAGATAGGAAACCAATATCACTATGTGTTCAAAGCCACATAGTAGCCCAGGTAGAGAGATAAAAACATGAGGCTTCTCAGGGTGGGAGTGAACATAGAATTTGAATATCTGAGAATGGGAAGAACATAGAGTTGAGGATTTGGTTTGTATTAGAAAAGAGTTAGAGATGAAAAGGAGCCAGTCTTGTTGATTTGTTTTTCCAAAGGAGACAGTTGTGTGGCAGAAGAGACTAGAGTAAGAGAACAACTTGAGGTCAATAAGGAGAAGGAAATTCTAAAGGATTTGGAGGACTTCTGATGTGTGAAGAAAGTGATTGGATAGAGAGAGGAGAACTTTGGGAGAAATTTTGAGGAAAAATTGAAAGAAATTGAAGGAAACATTGAAGGAAATCAACTCAAACAAGGAAGTGTAAGGCGAAAGCTCAGTCTGAAGGAGGAAAAGAGTTGAGGAAAAGGAATATTAAATGAGGGAGAGGAGGAGGAGGAAGAAAACTCAAGAGAAGGTAGTTGGTAAGGTAAGGCAAGAAAAGGATAGTCAAATTTTGGTAAGATGAAGCTAAGAATTTAGTGAGAAAAGGAAAAAGGAGTTGAGTGTTCTTGTTGAATTATTAAGATGTGGTAAAAGGGTGCAGGTCTATAAAGGGATAATTATATATATATATATATACATATGTATGTATATATACACACACAAACATACATGTATATGTGTGTATATATGTATGTATGTATGGTGTGTGTGTGTGTGTGTGTGTACATAACCAGTAAGAATGGAGAGCAGGGAGAATTTTGCAATGACTTGCACCAAATGTTCTCCATTTGTATTTCTGCCATGGTCAGCTGACTGCTGATTATTTTACTGATTATAAAAAGTGCAGGCTGATTTCCTGCTTAGAAAAAAAAAAAGCTGAAATGGCTTGAGAAACATTTTTCCACGCTTCAGATTTTCGAGGACAATGAAGTACTCCTAAAATTAAAAACAATAACAACAACAAAAGGGTTGGGGGTGTGAAAACCAAGAAGAAAAAGGATCTCAAGAGTTAGAAGGCAATCTTGACTTTTGCCAGGAAGTTGGAGAGTGGAAGAATATGATATAGAGAAGGAAGAGAAGAAGAGGGAACACTGTACACTTGGGGCTAAGAAGAAAATTTGAAGAGCATAGAGGTGGATTCCATTAAGGAAAAAGAAGGTTCTTATCTTCCAAGGAATGGTGATAGGGATCTGCAGGTGCTGCCATGTTGGACGTTATCCACTAAGGGTCAGAGAAGAAAGACGACAGAATGGGTTTTGCTGAAGGGAACTGAGGAAGCTATTTGTTAACTTGACATCAACAACAAAGAAATCTGTTGCTTTTTTAGGGCATGTATCCAAGATAATAGAGAACCTCCCAGGACTTATAAAAATGAGTGACTCCTACATACTTTGGGTGATTCACATGAGCACAAATAATACTGCCAGAAAGAACCTAGAAGGCATTGCCAAAAATTATGCATACAGGGCCAAGAAATTGAAGTTACTAGGGGCAATGGTAGTGTTTTCATAATTGCTTCCCATTGAAGGCAAGGGGTATAGAACAGGTAATCAGATTTGAGAGAGGAACAGTTTGTTAAACAGATAGTATATGAGAAAAGGATTTGGATTTCTGGACCACAATTTAAAATAGGAGAGAAAGGCTCCTGGCTAGTGATGCAATATAGCTAGCAAAGGCTGATAAGAATGTCTTTTCCTGGTGTCTCGAAAATCTAATTTAAAAAAACTTTTTTAAGCTTTTACAGGGATATTTACTTAAGATATGACAAGAACAAAAGTATAAACATTTTCCCCCAACACCTCAGGGGGCTTACTCCTATACCATTTTGATCTCTGAACAGAGTAGGCTCAAACTTAGCTCAGTTTGAACTAAGAAGCCATGGGTCCTAACAAGTCCATGTCCAAATGAGGAATGAGTGTTCATCTCAGCTATTCCTGGCCTGAGTCCCAAAGGTCATTCCTGAAAGTCACTTCTCAGGGTGTTGATACAAGGCTGGCTATAAAACCCAGAAGCTGGAACACTGGGATGCCACTCTCCCTTCACCTAAAACCCAAAGAACAAATGCCAAGGTAGGCAAAGAAGCTAGGTCTGTATCAACAGGGCCACAGGGCTTTGAAGCGGAAAGGGTCCAATTCCTCCCTCCTTATAGCATTGTCTCTCACTGGACTCTGTCAGTGAAGGGAGTGAAATGGGCAATTTTCTCCCTTCATTATCATTTTTAGTTTAAAGTTCTTTTGATTACTCTTCATCTGTGTACTGGTGGTTTTAATCCTTCACTGAGAATGACATCGCATTTGGAAATTAAGAGATAACTAACATCTGTGGAAAGAGGAATTTTATTTGAAAAAATGTGGCTAAAAGCCAGATTGTAAAGAGTTGAGAAATGAAAGAAGCGAGTATAGATAGTGTTTTCCAAGGATTTAGCCTAGTTTTATAATGCCGTAATCCTCAAAACCATCTGGTACTGGCTAAGAGATGGAGTGGTAGATCAATGGAATAGACTGGGTAAACAATGCACAGTATGTAGTGACCATAGTAATATAGTGTTTGATTAATGCAAAGATCTAAGCTTTTGGACAAGAATTTACTATTTGACAAAAATTGCTGGGAAAACTGGAAGCAGTTTGGCAGAAACTAGATATAGACTAATATCTCACACCATATACTAAGGTAAGGTAAAAATGGGTACGTGATTAGACATGAAAGGTAATACCATAAACAAATTAGGAGAGCAAGGAATAGTTTATTTGTCAGAACTGTGGATAAAGGAAGAATTTATGACCAAACAAAAGATAGAGAACATTATGAGATGTAAAATGTATAATTTTGATTACATTACTTTAAAAAAATTTTGCACAAACAAAAACAATACAACCAAGATTAGAAGGAAAACAGAGAGCTAGGAAACAATTTTTATAGCAAGTGTATCTGATAAATGCCTCATTTCTCAAATATATAGAGAAACTGAGTCAAATTTATAAGAATACAAGTCATTCCCCAATTGATAAATGGTCAAAGGATATGAACAGGCAGTTTTCAGATGAAGAAATCAAAGCTATTTATAGTCATATGAAAAGATGCTCTAAATCAAATGCAAATTAAAACAACTCTGAGGGACCACCCCAATCAGATTGGCTAATATGACAGAAAAGGAATATGGCAAATGTTGGAGAGGATGCATGAAAATTGGGACACTAATGCATTGTTGGTGGAGTTGTGAACTGATCCAGCCATTCTGAAGAGCAATTTGGAACTATGCCCAAAGGGCAATAAAACTATGTATACATAGTTTTGACTCAGCAATACTACTACTAGGTCTGTATCCCAAAGAGATTTTTTTTAAAAAAGGGAAAAGACACACACACACACACACACACATACACACACACACACACGCATGCATACATACATCAATATTTATAGCAACTCTTTTTGTGGTGGCAAAGAATTGAAAATTGAGGGGATGTCCATCAATTGGGGAATGCTGAGCAAGTCGTGGTAAATGATTGTAATGGAATATTACTGTGCTGTAAGAAATGATAAGCAGGCTGATTTCAGGAAAACTGGAAAGACTTATATGGACTTATGCAAAATGAGTGAGCAGAAGCAGGAGAACATTGTACACAGTAACAACAGCACAGTATGATGATCAACTGTGCATGACTTAACTATTCTCAGCAATACAATGATCCAAACCAATTCCTAAGGACTCATGATAAAAAATGCTCTCCGCCTCCAGAGAAAGAACTGATGGAGTCTGAATGCAGATTGAAGCATACTATTTTTCACTTTCTGTATTTTTTCATGTTTTTTGGGGGGGATCTGTATCTTCTTTCCCAGCATGATTTGTATGGTAATATGTTTTGCATGTTCGAACATATATAACATATATCAAAATGCTTATTCTCTCAGGTGGGGGAAGGTGAGGGAGGGAGAAGAAAAATGAATGTTAAAAATTGTCTTTATATGTAACTGGGGAAAAAATAAAATATTATTTAAGAAAAAAAAAGAAATGATGAGCAGGATATTTTCAGAAAAACCTGGAAGGACTTACATGAATTGGTACAAAGTAAAGTGAGCAAAACCAGAAGAACATTATTGCATACAGTAACAGCAATATTGTGCAGTGATCCGCTGTGAATGACTTACCTATTCTCAGCAATACAATGATCAAGACAAATCCAAAAGACTCATGATAAAAAATGCTATCTACCTCCAGAGGAAAAAAAAAACTGATGGAGTCTGATTGCAGATCACAGTATAACATTTTTCACTTTCTTTTTTGTGTGTTTTTTTTTGGTCTGCGTTTTCTTTTATAACATGATTAATATAGAAGTATGTTTTGCATGATTGCACATGTATAACCTATATCAAATTCCTCGCTATCTCAGGGAGGGGGAGAGGAGGGAGAGAGGGAAAGAATTTAAAACTCAAAATTTTAAAAAATGAATGTTAAAATTTGTTTTTACATGCAATTAGAAAAAAAATATTTTTTTAAAAGAGTTTAGTGGTTTTTGAAGCAAGTCTCTCTGATAAAGGTCTCATTTCTCAAACATATAGAACTGAGTCCAATTTATAAAAATAAGAGCTATTCTCCAATTGATAAATGATCAAAAGATATGATCAGTTTTCAGATGAAGTAATCAAAGCTATCTATAGCCATATGAAAAAAATACTCTTACTATTGATTGGAAAAATACAAATTAAGACAATTCTGATACCTATTAGACTGGCTAATAGGACAGAAAAGGTAAATGACAAATATTGGAGGGGATGTGGGAAAAATGAGATATTAATGCCTTGTTGGTGGAGTTGTTACCTGATTCAACCATTCTACAGAGCAATTTGGTACTATGCCCAAAGGGCTCTAAAACCATGCATACCCTTTGAACTAACAATACCTCTTCTAGGTCTGTATCCCAAGAGAGATTAAAAAACAAAAAGGAAAAGAACCTATATGTACAAAAATATTTATAGAAGCTCTTTTTGGGGGGGCAGAGAATTAGAAATTGAGGAGGTGCCCATCAATTGGGGAATGGCTGAACAAGTTGTTGGTATGTGATGGTATACTATTGTGCTATAAGAAATAATGATCAGAATTCTCTCAGAAAAACCTGGAAAGACTTGTATGGGCTGATGCAAAGTGAAATGTACTGTGTACAAAGTAACAGCAATATTCTAAGATGATCAGCTGTGAATGAGTTTGCTATTCTCAGAAATACAATGATTTAAGACCGCTCTGATGGACTTACGATGAAAAAGCTACCCATCCCCAGAGAAAGAACTAATGGTGTCTGAATACAGACTGAAGCACACTTTTCTTTCACTTTATTTTTCTTTTTTTTTTGCCTATGTTTTCTTTCAGAGTGATTATTATGGGAACATTTTGCATGACTACACTATAACCTATTTGGAATTGCTTGCCTTCTCAATGGGGTGGGGGCAAGGGAAGAAAGGAGAGAATTTGGACCCCAAAGTTTTAAAAATGAATGTTAAAAATTGTTTTTAAATAAGTTGTGGCATATGAATGTAATGGAATACTATTGTGCTATAAGAAATGAGAAGCAGATGGACTTCATAATAATCTGGAAAGACTTAATGTGACCTGATGCTGAGTGGGAGGAGCAGAAACAGGAGAATATTATTCGCGATTACAGACACGCGGTACCTGTGATGACTAACTTTGATAGACTTGGCTCTTCTCAGCAATGCAAGGTTCAAAGATAGCTCCAAAAGACTCATAATGGAAAAAGCTATTCACATCCAGAGAAAGAATTATGGAGTCTGGATGCAGATTGAGGCAAACTATTTGCTCTCTTTTTTTTTCCTTCTTTTTTGGTTTTGATTCTTCTTTCTCATGATTCATTCCATTGGTTATGATGCTTTACAACTTAACTATTGTGTAAATAAGTTTAATGTGAAGGTATATGTAGAACCCATATTAGATTACATGCCACCTTGGAATTTGGAACTCAAAAACTTGTGGAACTGAGTGTTGTAAACTAAGAATAAAAAACAAATTTAAAAATTTGTTTTTACATGTAACTGGGGGAAAATAAAATACTAAATTAAAAATAAATAAAATAGTTTAGTGGCGAAAAGGAGGAGAGATATAATGCGATAGCTTGAGGATGTGGTAGGATCCAGGGAGAGTTTTTTTTTTAAGGATGGGGGAGACTTGGGCCTGTTTGTAGGTAGGGAATGAGCCAGTAAATAGATAGGGATAGATTGAAAATTAGAGAGCGCAAGCTGCTGGAAAAGATGGGAGGGGATGGAACTGGAACAGTACAAATAAAGGTGCTGACCCTTGTGAGAAGAACCACCTTTTCATCAGAGATCAGCGCAAAAGATTCTCTGGGGGATTTTATTTTCTGGGGATATTATTCTAGGGATAACATCAAGCAGTTATGAGATATAGGAGAGGGGAAAAGAGGAAACTCAAAGCAAATGGCCTCTCTTTTCTAAATATGAAATGAGGTTCTCTGCTGAGGAGGCGAGAGCGTAGCTTGAAGAGAGAAAAAAAGGTTCGGAATAGAAGTTATAAGAAGCACAATAGTCAATCAAAGAAGAGCAAAGGATAGTCTTGAAGCAATGAGTACTTAATTGAGTTTAACTAACTTAAATTTGTAGTAGACACAGGCAACACAGTTTGACTTCCTCCAGCAATTCAGCAGCAGATGAGTAAGATCAGGTAGAATGATAGGGTCAGTCTGGGGCTGGGACTTGGCAAGGCATGAATGATAGAACAAGAGGGCAAGAAATTCTAGCAGAGAGTATAGAGTATCATTGTACTGGTTCATTATAAGGTCAGGATTGGGAAGGGGAAAAGTGAAGCCAAAGCAGTAGTGATGGCCTGGAAAAGCATTGAGAGATGAAGGGACTGGGAGACAAAGTGAGGCTACAGAAGAGGTTTAAAAGTGAGGCACAAGGAGAGGTGGAAGGGTAGGAGGTGATGATCAGATGGAGGAATTTCAGAGTTCTTGATCATAGAAATGGAATCCTTGTGGGTGATGGTGAGTTCAGTGTATGACTGTGTCCATGTTTGGTTGAAGTGGAGTCAATGTGAATGTCATGAAACTCAAGGAGGTTGATGAATTAGAGGTTGGGATATTTGAGGGAATATCAGAATGTATATTAAAGTCTCCAAATATAAGGGCAGAGGTTGGGATAGAAAGAAAAACTATGAATCAGGTATTGAATTTAAGAAAAGAGGATCACCTTGGGGCTGATAGGTAACTGCCACCAAGATCTAGGTAGGATAATACAGTTGGATAAGGTGAACCTTAAAAGAGTAATGGCAGCAGAAGGAGGAGCTGGAAGTGACAGAGGAGAACAAAAAACATTCCCATTCCTTCTCTTGGGAGATATAAAAGTAGACGTATCCAGTGATAGAGAAGATAGACCAGGGGTGGGGAACATGCGGCCTCAAGGTCTTCTAGGTCCTTGGGTGCAGCCCTTTGACTGAGTCCGAGTTTTACAGAACAAATTCTTTTATTAGGGTGATTTCTTCTGTGGAGTTTGGATTCAGTCAAAGGGCCACATTTGAGGACTTAAAGGGCTACCTATGGCCTCAAGGCTACAGGTTGCCCACCCCTAAGATAGACAAAGATGAGATATTTTCTAAAAAGATACAGAAGTGCCAGAAGATGGAAGGAGTATAGGAGGAAAGGAAGGGAAGTTTGTTTATGTTTGAACAGGGTTTCCAGAGTATACAATGGAAGAACACAGAACTGTTTGGGGACTTGGTATGGACATAGAGCTGAGAGAATGGGGAATGGCATTGAGGTGTTCATGTAGGCTGGCTAACCCATATCACTAGATAAAGAGAATAAAAGGTGGAAATTTGCCAGTCATAGGATAGGAATGAAGAACTAGGATTTCCACCCCTCCAGAGCCCTACAAATGGCAGAAGATAGAATGAGTTCACTTTCAAGCATTGGGGAAGGAGAAAGATTAGATCCTGGTTTCAGAGGTCTTATTTGTAGTTGAGGTAAAGACAGCAAAATGTTTGGTGCCAGAGTCTATGGTCTTATGCTGGGTTCTAGAGGTAAGGGGCCTGGTATTTGAGGTTCAAGAGCTGGGTTGGCTACTAGAGGTGAAAGGTGTGGTCTCAAAGGCACTGATCCTGTGGAATAGGTTAGGTACACAGTAGTAAGTGACCACAATAATATAGTGTTTGATAAACCCAAAGATCCAAGCTTTTGGGGCAAGAACTCACTATTTGACAAAAATTGTTGGGAAACTGGAAAGTAGTTTGGCAGAAACTCGGCAGAGATCAACCCCTTGTATCATATGCCAAGATAAGGTCAAAATCAGTACATATTTAAACATAAAAGATGATATCATAAGCAAATTAGGGAAGCATGGAAAATTTTACCTGTCAGATCTATGGATAAGGGAAGAGTTTGTGGCTAAATAAGACACAGTGAAGATCGTAAGAAGTATAATGGATAATTTTGATTATATGAAATTAAGAAGCTTTTCACAATCAAAATCAATGCAGCCAAAATTAGAAGGAGAACAAGAGATTGGTAAGGAATTTTTATGACATTTCTTTGATAAAGTCTTTATTTCTCAAATATGTAGGTAACTGAGTAAAATTTATTTAAAAAATAAGCAATTACCCAATTGATAGTTGGTCAAAGGATATGAATAAACAGTTTCAGAAGGAGAAACTAAAACTATCTATAGTCTTATGGAAAAAAATGCCTTAAATCACTATTGATTAGAGAAATGCAAATTAAAACAACTCTGAGGTAACACCTCATACCTATCAGATTGGCTGATATGTCAGAAAAGGAAAAAGACAAATGCTGGAGGGGAAGTGGAGAAACAAGATGCTAATATACTGTTGATTCAACATGTGATTCAGCCTTTCTGGAGCTCAATTTGGAACTATGCCCTAAGGGCTATAAAACTGTACATACCCTTTGACCCAGCAACATCACTACTAGAACTGTATCCCAAAGAAATCAAAGAAAAGGGAAACAATATTTATAGAAACTCTTTTTGTGGTGGCAAAGAATTGTACATTGAGGGGATGCCCATCAATTGGAGAATGGCTAAACAGTGGCGGTATATGGTTGTGATGGAATACTATTGGGCTCTAAGAAATTACACAGGAGATGGTTTCAGAAAAACTTGGGAAGACTTATATGAACTGATGCAAAGTAAAGTGAGCAGAACCAGAAGAACATTGTGCACAATAACAGCAATATTGTAACAGTGATCAACTATGAAAAACTTAGCCATGCTGATCAAGACAATAATTCAAGATGATTTCATAGGACCCATGATGAAAAATGCGAGTCACCTCCAGAGAGAGAACTGATGAATTCTGAGGGCCAATTGAAGTATAATTTTTTCACTTTATTTTTCTTGCCTTTTTGGGTAACATGGCTAATATGGAAATATATTTTTCATGATTTTACGTGTATAATTGATATTATATTGCTTGCCTCCTCACTGGGTGGGGGAGGGGCTAAAAGGAGAGAGAAAATTTGACACTCAAAAAAAACCAAACAAAAAACCCTGATCTTGTGTTGACTCTAGCCCTACAATTACATGCTAGATGCTAGGTTCAGAACTGGTTAAACAGGCAGGCTATGGTGCCGTGTGAATTTGTTTTGGTTTTTTGTTAATTCAATTTTACTTTATTTTCAGTTTCAAATTCTCCTTTTCCCCTCCCCTACCCATTGAAAAGGCAAGTAAAGGGAAAGCAGGGACTTGTCTAAAGCTCTCTGCCAGGACCCTCAAAACACCTATAAAAATGGCTCTGAATAAATTCTAGAACTGCAGAACCCACAAAATAGCAGAGGGAAGCAGGGCTCCAGCCCAGGACAGCCTAGATGGCCGTGGGGAAAGGTGTATCGCAGGGAACTGGGAATAGAGTGGAGCAGAGCCCAGCATGAGCCACGCCTGCATGAACCAGACCAGGAGCCAGGTGCAACAGACCCTGGCACCCTGAATTAGTGAGCTGTGGCAGTTACCAGACTTCTCAACCCACAAACACCAAAGACAACAGAGAAGGTTAGTGGGAAAAGCTGCAGGGGGACAGAGTGAAAGGAGTACACAGTTTGGCCACCACCCTGGGGCAGCGGAGGTGGTGCAGCTCTGAGGCTGCTTACAGAGCTACAGCTGCAATTGCATCTGGCTCCAGGCCCACCTGGTGGGAGGAATTAAGTGGCAGATCTGAGCGGGAGTGCAGAGCCAGCTTAGATCTGAGTCTGGTCCAGGTTAGCAGTTCTTGGGGGAGAAGTAGAGCTGCTGTGGCAGAGCTTGCTGTGTAGAAATAGCTCTGAAAGAATACTATCTTCATCGAGACAAAGAACTGCGAAGTTTGAATACAGACTGAGGCACACTACATGCTCGCTTTTTCTGCTTCTCTTTTGTTTTTGTTTTTGGTTTTTTTTTTTTGGTTCTGTTTCTTCTTTCTCATGATTCATTCCATTGGTCAAGGTTCTTCTCCACGACTTGACTAGTGCATAAATTAATTCAATGCGAAGTTATACATGACAGTTATATGAGACTTCATGCCGTATTGGGGAGGGAGGGGGGTGGGAGGGGAGAAAAACTGGAACTCAAGACTATGTAGAACCGTGTGTGGTAAACTAAAAATAAATAAAGAAATTTATAAAAAAAAAAAAGAAATAGCTCTGAAAACAACAGCACAACCCCTCAAGCTTGGGACAAAGTACTCTATACTCTACAAGCAGTCATACCCCAACGAAAAACTCAAGGGTCAAGTAAGTTGGCTGGGAACATGGCCAGGCAGCAAAAATGGACTCAGATTCAGACTCAGACTTTGGAATCTTTCTTTGGTGACAAAGAAGACCAAAACATACAGCCAGAAGTCAACAAAGTCAAAGAGCCTACATCAAAAGCCTCCAAGAAAAATATGAATTGGGCTCAGGCCATGGAAGAGCTCAAAAAGGATTTGGAAAAGCTGGTTAGAGGAGAGGAAAAATTGGGAAGAGAAATGAGAGTGATGTGAGAAAACCATGAAAAACAAGTCAATTGCTGGCTAAAGGAGACCCAAAAAATACCGAAGAAAATAACACCTTAAAAATAGACTAACTCAAATGGCAAAAGAGCTCCAAAAAGCCAATGAGGAGAAGAATGCCTTGAAAGGCAGAATTAGGCAAATGGAAAAGGAGGTCCAAAAGACCACTGAAGGAAATACTACCTTAAAAATTAGATTGGAGCAAGTGGAAGCTAGTGACTTTATGAGAAATCAAGATATTATAAAACAGAACCAAAGGAATGAAAAAATGGAAGACAATGTGAAATATCTCCTTGGAAAAACCACTGACCTGAAAAACAGATCCAGGACAGATAATTTAAAAATTATTGGACTACCTAAAAGCCATGATCAAAAAAAGAGCCTAGATATCATCTTTTGAGAAATTATCGAGGAGAACTGCCCTGATATTCTAGAGCCAGAGGGTAAAATAGAAATCGAAAGAATCCACTGATCACCTCCGCAAAAAGATCCCAAAAAGAAGACTTCTAGGAATATTATAGCCAAATTCCAGAGCTCCCAGATCAAGGAGAAAATACTGCAAGTAGCCAGAAAGAAATAATTTGAGTATTGTGGAAACACAATCAGGATAATACAAGATCTAGCAGCTTCTACATTAAGGGATCGAAGGGCTTGGAATATGATATTCCAGAGGTCAATGGAGCTAGGATTAAAACCAAGAATCACCTACCCAGCAAAACTGAGTATCATGCTCCAAGGCAAAATATGGATTTTCAATAAAATAGAGGACTTTCAAGCTTTCTCAGTGAAAAGACCAGGGGTCAATAGAAAATTTGACTTTCAGACACAAGAATAAAGAGAAGCATGAAAAGATGCTTCACTCACTCTGGAAGGATGCAATTTATTTCCCTTTTTCTTTCTGTACACCACAAGGAATTGCCTGATGTAAAAATAGTTATTGAAGGGGAGATCCTGGGCCATCTTTTGAAGTGAAATTTAAGCCCTGGTTAAAATTTAAAACTTTATTTCAAAAACAGGCAGTGCGGTATAGTGAGTGGAGCCTTGGGCTTGTAGTTGGGAACAACCAGGTTATAATCTCACCTCTGACACTGACTAGCTGGGAGCCAGAAGAAGTCACTTCATTTTTATTAGCTTTAAGGACTTACCTACTAAATCACAGATGGGCTAGCCCCTTTGGGGTAAGGGAGTTCCCTATAGTGACAAAAAGAAAGATCCTTAGCATATTTCAGAAGAAAAAATATTTCTTTAATTAAAGGCTAGCAATTCACTGTCAAAAAAAGAAAAGGCAAGAAAAATAAAATCCATTATGTATATGTATAGATATAGAAAACATATTTCCATATTAGCCATGTTCCAAGAAAAAAAATAAGAGAAATAGAAGAAAATATGCTTCAATCTGCAGTCTAAATCTATCTGAAGCATGTTTTATCCTAAGCCCTTTGGAATTATGGTTGGTCATTATCTTGATCAGAGTTACTAAGTCTTTTAAAGTTGATTATCTTTGTAATATTGTTCTTACTACATAAATTCTGGTTCTACTCACTTCACTTAACAGCAGTTCATACAAATCTTCCCAGGTTTCTCTGGAATCATCCCTTCATCATTTCTTTCAACACAATAGTATTCCATTCCATGTGAACTTGGAAGGCACTCTCCAGTGGAACACTGCAGGAATCTATATTTGGCCCTGTGCTATTTAACCTATTTTTCAGTGACTTTAGAGACTACCTGGTATAATGGACATTAAGCCAACTTCATAGTACAGAAAATTCACATCCAGTCCCTCTTGTGATACATACAGTCAGCAGATGGCAAGTCACTTAACCCCTGGGTGAGTCACACAATGTCCACCAACCAACTCTCTAAGACTAGAGAGCAGAGCTTAGGTCTATCTGCCTTGGTAAAGGAAGTTCCTCACTCAAAGCTTCCTATAACAATGAAATCACATATCTGGGTTCCTTCTTCCCCCACCCCCCAAATCAATGTCTCAGATAAAGGCACAGGAAGATTCTCATCAAAATTACACATGCCACCAAACTGGGAGCGATAGCTGATATACTGAATGACAGAGTCAAGATCCAAAAATATCTTGATGGGCTCTTAGAACCTAATAGAATCTAATAAGATGACATTTAACAGAGGCGAATGTAAAGTCTTACATTTGAGTTTAAAAAATCAACTTCTTAAGTACAAGATGGGCAGCCATTGCCTACAGTCTAATAAAATATTAGACAACAAGTAATTTGTCTGCAAAGTATCTGGTGTTTTTAGTGGACCACAAGCTCAATGAGTCAACAGTATGATATGATAATCAAAAAAACTAATTTGATCTCGGACTGTCTCAAAAGAAACATAGCTTCCAGTAATGAGGAGATTCCACAATCTTTAGCCCTGGTCATACTATGTGTGAAGCATTGTGTTTAGCTCTAGATACCATATTTTAGGAAGGGCATTGATAAATTAGAAAATTTCCATAGGAGCACAACCAGAATGGTGAAGGTCTTCAAGTAAGTGCCATAGGAGGGTCTGTTGAAGGAATTTAGAGAAGGAGTTTAGAAGAAAGAAGAATCAGAGCAAATATGATCTTTGTCTTGGGATACTTGAAATACTGACATGTAGAAAGGGAACTAGATTCGTTTTCTTTAGCTCCTGTGGGCAGAACTAGGGGTGATGAGTATGAACTACAGAGGATACTTTAGACCTGATATAAGGGAATATTTCCTAACTATGAGAGCTATCCAAAAGTGGAATGAGCTGCCTTGAGAGAGAATGAGTTCTCCACAGGTAGACTTCAATAAAGGCTAGATGACCACGTTTCAAATGTGTTGTGGTGAGAATGTATGTTTATAGGGATATAATTTTTAATTTTAGCTATATCCCAGAAATTTGGTATGTTTTCTCATTTTTTTTCTTTTGCATTATTAATTGTTTCTATGATTTGTTCTTTGATCATTTAGGTCAGGATTTCATTTTTAAGTTTACATTTAGGTTCCATCTTTTGTCTGTGTTCTCTAAATTGAATACTATTTAAATTTCATTATATTCTGTAAAGGATGTATTTAGTATTTCTTGTTTTTTTTTTTTGTATTTGCAATTTCTTTGCTCCCTAATAAATGGTCTATTTTTCAAAATGTCATGGCAATAATATAATTTAATAAACATAAGTATATACTATCTAGTGATCCCATTCACAATATGCCATCTTCTGTTAGTTCTAAATTCCCCAACACCTTGTTCAATTCTATATTTTCCCTTTTGTTTAGCTTTCTGTTATATTTGCCCAATTCTGGGAGAAGAAGATTAAAGTCTCCTAGTATTATTGTGTTACTAGATGTTTTTGAAATTCAGTTAATTTTTCCTTTATTAATTTAGATGTTATGCCAAGAATGGGGATGGGAATTAGGATGGGGCTGCAATTGCAGATTAGGAATGAAAGAAGGCTGGAAGCATTGTGTAATGAGAAGAGCACTGAATAATGAGTCAGAAGACCTGGGTTTAAATGCTGCCTCTTCTGCTTACTACATATATGACTTTGGGCAAGTTGATTAATCTCTCTGTGCCCTAGTTTTCTCACCTGTCAAATGAGTGAGTTGCAGAAGATGACTTCTAAGATCCCTTGCAGCTCTAGGTCTATGTTCCAGGACAGGATTGAGATGGAGGATAGAAAGATAGATGAGGATGGGAATGGCAAAGGGGGTAGAGATAGGTATGAGGACAGGGGACGGGGTTGGAGGATGAGGAAAAAGTTACGGAGATAGGTTTGGAGATGGGACTAGGATTGGGGTTGGGCCTAGGGATAAAGATGAGAATGGAGATCTGAAGGGGATAGGGAGGAAAACATGAATGCTAATGGCTGTCAATTATAAAGGGCTTCCAATGAGTGAGAAACAGAGATGAAAGAAGAATGGGTATTGGGTGTAACTGCGAGGAACTGATGGAGAAAGAAGCATGATCTACTTGGGTGCCTTCTGGGATCAAAAAGCCTCCTGAGAGTCATTGGTTGCCTCTTCCATCTCTTCCTCTACACTGTCCTTCCTCCTCCAACTCCATGGCTCTTTCTAGAACATGACAGCCACTCAGACTCAGGGTCAATCTGGGACACAGCCCCACTTAAGTGGGGGCACCTACCTTAGTGCCCCCAATTACAAGGCCTCAGGCTCCGCCCCCAGGCCACAAGCCCCGCCCCCTCTCTGCTCCCCATCCCGCTCCCCATCCCCATCCCCCACCCCCTCTCCCAGGCCCCGCAGTCACTTCCGCCGCTGCGCTGCTGGGGCAGATTAGGGTGAGGATGGCGGCGGAGAAGGAGGCGAGCCAGGAGAGCGCCTTGGGCGCGTACTCGCCGGTGGACTACATGAGCATCACGAGCTTCCCGCGGCTGCCGGAGGATGAGCCGGCTCCTGCCGTCCCGCTGCGCTGCCGCAAGGACGAGGACGCGTTCTTGGGGGACCCAGACACAGGTGAGGGAGGGCCCCGCGGAGCTGGGACTGACCACGACCCACCGCGTTTGACCTGGACCGACTGCAGCACCACGGGCCCATCTCTGCATCCCTTGCCTGGTTCCATCCATCCTCCCACCATCTCCCTTCTCTAACCCTCTCTCTCCCTCCTGTACCTCTGTGTCCCTTCCTCTCGGCTTCTCCTTCATCCTCTCTGCTTCCATCCCCATCCTCGATCTGCCCTCCATCCCCTATCCGCATCCCTTCCCTGTCTCCCTCTGATTCAACCCTCCCATCTCCCTTCCCCTCCTCCTCCCCACATCTCCTCCCATCCCCCTGCTTCCACACTTCTATTACGGATCCAAGAGCAAAGAATTGCAACGTTTGGGGGGGGGGGGTTGCTGAGGCAAGAAGTATATTTCTGCCGTCAGAGATAGATCGAGGAGAGTGCCCAGATTTTTCCCATACCCCAGGACAGAGCAGGGCAAGGGGAGGAAGGAAGGGACCAGAACTGTAGCAGGAGAAAATAAGGTCTGGGAAAATTAGGTCTGGGAAAATTTGACAGCAGGTTGTGCGTGGAGGTGGGGGGAAACGGAATAGGGTATCTTGAAGGAAAGGGGAAATGAATTGGGTTCTCATAGGTCTCCAGTGGCTTTCTGGAAAACAGGGGGATGCATTCAATGACCTCTCAAAGTCCTTGGAGTGTTCTTTCCTCTCTGGATTCCTCAGCATTCCATGGGCAGCCTAGCACCCTCTTCCCCAGACTGTCTCCCATTTTTTTTCTTCAGCCAATTATTTTGAATGAAATCAACATAGTTATCTAATGGGTTCCCATAGTCATTCCAATATCCAGTGCCTGTCTTGGGGTTCAGAAAGAAGCAGGTCCCTGAACTCTCCTGCTCCTCCAACACAGGACTAATCACTAGACAGGTTTCTCCTATTCCCATGAAACTTAAGGGGGTACAGGGCTAGGAAAGCATAAAGAGGACCTCAAGGAAGCTGGGAGATCTGGGAAGAAAAAAAGGGCACTCTCTGTCCTAGTAGCCCTTTCTCGGGTCTCCTCTACCTTTCCATATAGCCCAGCTCTCTCTCCATTCTTCTCCCATTTCCTATGGCCCCTTAATCAAAAGCATCACTTCCTGTCTGTGGGGCATCCTTCCAGTAGAAGGCCTTCCTTTGGGACCCACTTGCACCCCCCTCCTGACCTGGTAAGCCTCACTGGGCCCTCCTGTTCCCGTTTCTTCCCCCTTGTCCCTACCTCCAGATCTTTGCATCCTTCATTCCTTCTTCTACTCTGTCCCAGCTTCCCCAGTTCCTGCGCTTCAAACACAAACTTTCACATCCCAAGCTCTTCTGTCTTAACCTTCCAATTTAAGTTCTCTCAGTTTCAACCTTCCCGGTTTCAGTTTTCTAGTCCCCATGCCTGTCATTCCCAGCCCTCTGTGTGTTCCTGAATCTCTAGCCTGATCTGTCTCAACCTTCCCAGTGCTGGCTCTTCAAGCATCAACTTTGCTCTCCCAGCCACCTCCACCCCATCCTCTCCATCTCTGTCACCAAGTCTGGGCTCCTGACCCCGGCCTTATAATCCCAAGCCCCTTGAGTCCCTAGATACCTAGCCCACTGTGTCACTGATTGCCCAGCTTCTTCTACCTTAGCCTTTCTGACCCAAGACCCTCTGAGCCTCTCCAGTTCCAGTCCTTCGCTGCCCAGTTTTTTGATCCTTGCCCACAACAACTCTGGTCCCCAGGGTCCTGAGTCTCCAGCCTCTTATATTCTCATCTCTGCCTGTTGGATCACCACTTCCAGACCTTCTCTGCTCCTGCTCCCTTTCTCAAGTCCGAAAGTTCTCTCAGGTCTATATTTATCCCTTTAGGCAGGAGACCTGGGTTAGGTGGCCCCCCCTCAGTCTATACCTTTCCCACCAGTAGATGTTAGTGTTGCTTTCAAAACCAAATCTCAAACCAGTCACTCCTCCACCCTGCCTCTTACGGCTTGTAGGAAGGAGGTCAGGGTGCCAGCCCTGCAAAGGGCTAGGAGGTTGGGAGTCAGTACCTGAATTTCCAGACTCAGACATTCTTCCCAGGAGTCTTACCTACTGAATGTGTTGGATTGAAGGAAGAGCTTCAGGTGGAAATAGGGTGCCTGAAAGTTTCAGGGGTTTGAATGGGTTGCAAGTTCATTGTGACATTGTGGTGCAAAAAGATGGATAATATGATTTTAAGCTGCATTAAGAGAGGCAGAGTAGGGGAAGCTAGGTGGTCCAGTGGTTAGAGCACTGGCCCTGGAGCCTAGAAGATCTGAGTTCAAATCCAGCTTCGTACACTTAACACTAGGCTGTGTGACCCTGGGCAAGTCACTTAACCCTGATTGCCTTGCCAAAAGAGAGAGAAGAGAGAGACAGAGAGAGAGAGAGTAAGAGAGAGAGAGAGAGACCACCCGACTTAGGAAGGTGATAGTCCTACCATCCCCTACCCTAGTCAGACCACATCTAGGGGATTGTGTTTAGTTCTGGGTGCCATATTTTAAGGGCATTCATAAACTAGAGACCATCGGCAAGAGGACAACTAGAATGGGTGAAAGGCCATATGAAAATCTATTGAAGGAACTGGAAATGTTTATCCCGGAGGAGAGAAGACTTTGGTGGGTGGGAGGGGAGACATGATAACTATCTCCAAGTATTTGAAGGGCTGTCATGTGGAAGTGGGATCAGACCTGTTCTTCTTATCCTCAGAAGGCAAAACTAGGAGCAGCAACAGTTGAAAATTGCAGAGAAGCAGATTTAAGGTTTAACATAAAGGAAGAACATTCTAATAGTTAGAGTTGTTCACAAGTGAACAGTCTGCCCTGGGAGCACCTGTTGGTCACGATGTAGAGAAAATTATTTTTCAGGAAAGAATTGGACTAGGGAGCCTCTGAGGTCTCATCTAACTCTGAGAATTTCTGATTCTGTGAATGAGAGAGGAAGGAGGTTTTCAGAGCCAAGCAGCCATGTGGGTGGTGCCAAAAGACAGAGAAAGAAAGTCAGCACCAACCTCTGACCTCTCTTCTCCTGAATATTAGGGAGCTGGTTCCCTCAAGATGCTCTGGTGTCTAAGCAGAATGGTCCCCTTGGTTCCCAGGCCTTTAGGGGAGCTTCAGGATGGAGACTCAAGTTGTAGTGCATGTATTTTGCATGATAGCTAACAAGTCTAAATCTCCTGGCCAGGAATTAGTGAGGCATAGATGGCCTAATGTAAAAAAACCTCTAAATTGGGTGTCAACCTTGGATATTGGGGGTCAGGGGACTATAGTCCAGAACTTGCCTCCCTGGTTATTAGATCCTATTAGATCCCTGGTTCTCAGGCTTTGTTCCCCAGAGTCCAGGGCAATACCCTCTGTAGGCTAGGGGAAGATATGGTCCCCATCTTTAGGGGTTCCCCCTTTTTCTAAAGGGAAGACATGGCCCTGCCCTCAAGGAGTCCTGAGTCCAAGGGGAAAGAAATAGTCCCTGCCTTTGAGGGCATCCTAGTCAGAGTGCCCTAGCTCTGGGGTAGAGAATAAACATGAATGTTCAGAACAATTCCAGAACATCAAGGAGAATGAGGTTATAAAGTCTTTCAAGGCAGGATCTGGGCTCTGCACTTCTATAATCCTATAGGACTTTGTACATGGCCTTGTCCTCTCGACTGGTGACTAGTGAATGCTTACTGAGTGAGTGAACAAGAGGCTCATATCGTGCCATATACCCACAGTGATGGTGCCAGGTGGGCACCCTGATAGGGCAAGAGGGGCTAATTTTAAGCAGAGTTTTGAAGGCTATCAGAGATGCACTGTACCCTATCCATATTGACCCAGTCATGGAAACACTGACTTCTTCCACTGACGGATTTGAAGGGGTAATTTTACCAAGCCAGTAAAGGTGAACAGCACAGTAATGACAGTCTGAAAGGTGACACAGTATACAGAAGGAAGTACAAGCAGAAAATCTTTTTTGAACTCAGTTACCTGAATACCTGAATGGTCTATTTAGGGGCTTCAGGACAATTTTCCACCAAAAGTCCTTTTTCAGGCAGCTTCCATCAAGATGTTTCTCAGTAACAGGAAATACTATTGGCTGCCTGTTTACTTCTAAGGAGAAAACACTTTTCCGTTTTCCCTGCTTTTTCTTCTCCACACAGTTCTGTGAGGAAATTCATACAGATTTGTGATATGCTTACCCTGAGAAACCATAACAAACTTTTTCCACACAGAAGGTAATCTGGAGGCCCACCAGATTCTCCCTCCATAACCTCTCTCCCCTCCTGTGATTCATCTGGAATCTATATACTCGTCATTTTATAAAAGATGAAACTGAGGTTCTGAGAGAAGGAGCTTGCTCAAGGTCACATGATTTAGTGTCCGAACCTAGACTTTTGACCCAGGGCTCTTCCCACTACACCATACGCTTTTTCTCTGTGGTGCAGGGTAAAGAGATCTGGATAGGGACATCTGGGTTTCCATCTTGGCTCTGCTATGGATGTTCCTTCTCTGAGCGTTAACTTCCTCATCTCTAAGAGGGGCCTAAGAATATGTAGAGAAGCTCTCTCTCAGGGTTGTTGTGAGGCTCAAAGGAGAGAACATATTTAAAGCAGTTTGGGAGCTACGAAGTGCCATCTAAGTGTAAGCTATTAGGATTTTAAAAATTTTGTCCTGCTATAGAAAGGTTGGCAGGAGACGCAAATGATGGATGAAGGATGAAACAAATAGATGGAAAATGTGATAAATTTGTCCACATTTCTGTACTGATCTATTTTCATCATCAACGTCAAAGGAACAGCTACATTTGGACTCTAATGCCTCTGTCCCTGAAGTATGATGTGGAGAAGCAGAAATGGCTGTTAGGAAAATGAACTTGGCAAGAGTAAATCAGACCAGACCACGCACACACCAAGGAAAGCTGTACAGGGTGTTCCTAAAGTCTGGACACATAGGCAAAAATGCATATTTTAAGAAATGAAATGATTGCTATTTTCAACAACATTTTAATTGGAATATTAACAAATAACATCTTCAACAACATCACATGATTTCATATTCATATTCCAAGAGTGAATGTGCTAAAATGGTCAGCAATGTGGAGTTACTGAGTTATTGCATCGAGTTCACATGAATCTTGCAAAGCGCATCATCCTTTGCATCACAAATGATGGGAATCACATTGAAGATGTTATTTGTTAATATTCCAATTAAATAAAATGTTGTTGAAAATATCAATCATTTCATTTCTTGAAAATATACATTTTTGCCTATGTGTCCAGACTTTAGGAACACCCTGTACTCTAGGCAACACAACATCAAGGGATTCCTTAACAAGATATCTCAGAGAGATACTAAAAGAATGGAAAAAATAATAATGTAGAGCCATGTGTAGTAGCATATACTTGTAATCCCTTCTACTAGGGAAGCAGAGGCTGGTGGATTGCTTGAGTTCAGCCATAGTATGGCTAAGCTGATTAGGTGTCTGCACTAAGTCTGGCACCAATGTGGTGGGCCAACAGGAGTGTGGGGTCACCAGGATGCCTACAGAGAGGCAAACCTACCCAGGTCAAAAAGGGAGCAGTTTAAAGCTCTTGTGTTGGATAAGCCTATGATTGTCCACCGCACTTCTTGCCTGGGTGACATGATGAGACCTAGTCTCAAAAAAAAAAGCACATATTATAATAATAAAAATAACTAACATTTATATAGCGCTTACTATATACCAGGCACTGTGCTAATCACTTTTTAATTATTACCTCATGTGAACCTCATAACATCCCTGGGAAGTAGGTGCTATTATAGTCCTCATTTTATAGGTGAGGGAACTGATGAAAACAGAAGTTAAGTTACTTGTCCAGGGTCACACAGTGTCTGAGGCTACATTTGAATTCAAGTCGTCCTGGCATTCTATCTACTGCACCACCTCACTGCTTCATGTTTGATATTAATACACACCAAAAAAACTATTGAGAGCATATGAACAACAGACACGTGCTTACTTTGACATCTTTAATTTATGTTAATGATGTACATATATATCAAAGATATTCTTGGTAGAAATAAAAAGGGAAAGGGCATGCTTTTTCTAAAGGATTCTCTACATCAGACCACATTTTTATAATTACACATTTGACTGAAACATGGAGAAAATATAAGCTACCGTACAATGGTATTGTTTGTTGGTTACTAGAGAGAGAGAGAAAGAGAGAGAGAGAGAGAGAGAGAGAGAGAGAGAGAGAGAGAGAGAGAGAGAGAGAGAGATTTGACTCATTAAGAGAACCTTAAAGCCTCTTGCAGTAAGAAGTCTCTCCAAGATATGCTCTCTTCTTCCTTTTTTTTTTTTTGTCTCTTTCATTTCCCACCAACTCACTCCACCCACCCACTCCAAAAGAAGTCTTCCCTTCTGACAAATAAGTGTACTTAAGCAAAACAAATCAACACTTTGGCCATGTCTGGAAATGTGTGCCTCATTCTCATCCATCACCTTTCTGCCAAGAAGTGGGAGGCATGCTTCATCAGGCTTCTGAAGTCATTACTGGTCATGCATTGATTAGTATTCTAAAATCTTCCAGGGTTGTTTTCCTTCACATTATTGTCATCATCATGTAATTTGTTCTCTTGGTTCTGCTTATTTCACTAGGCATCAGTTCATTTGAATATTCCCAAGATTCTCTGAATTATTAATATTTGTTATTTCCTATGGAGCAATAATATTTGATTACATTCAGTTTATTTTATTTTTAAATTAACAAGCATTTACTTTCCATCCCATCTTCCACCTAATTTAAAAGAAAAAGAAAGAAAAAGAAAATCTCTTATATATGTAGTTAAGTAAAACAAATTCCAACATTGTTCATGTTCAAAAATGTGCATCTAATTCTGTATCTGTCATTTCTCTGTCAGGAAGTGGGGAGCATAGTTCATCATCAGTCTTCTGGAATCATGACTGGTCATGGCATTGGTCAAAGTTCTTAAATTTTCAAAAGTTGTTTGTCTTTACAATATCATTATTGGATAAATTGTTGTACTAGGCATTTCACTTTTGCTTCAGTTTATAGAAGTCTTCACAGGTTTCTCTGAACCCAGTCCTCATTTCTTATGACACAAAAGCATTCCATCACATTTACATAACAAAATTTGTTCAGTCCATTCCCCAGTTGATAGGCTCCCTCTTACATTCCAGTTTTTTGATCTATTACATTCACATATCCCATTTTTTTCAACCACTTTCCAAATGATAGGCATACAGTTTGTTTCCAATTCTTTTTCTCACACACATGTTAGGATAATACATGATACTTTGTTTTTGTTTTTAAATTTTATTTTTATTTATTTTGTTAAATATTTCCCAATTACAATTTTTTATTTTTAAAATTCATTTTAAAAATTTTGAGTTCCATTTCATCAAAAGTATGGGAAATTTAATACTACGCATTTTGGTGGGACAGGAAAACTTGTCCAAGGTTTGAGAGAATTGTGATACAGGAATATTTGTTTTAAAGCCATCTCAGTAAGAGTTAATGTCTAAGTACCACCTCCTCTCTGTCTTTTTAAATGAATGATAATATGACTTTGGGAGGTTAAAGGAATTTAGAATTTTCTGTTCACCAATCTGAAATGCCTGTCAGGGAGTAATCCCTATTAAACATATTGAGGCTGTGGGTTTTCCATAAAACTACAACTTATTAGGTTTATTCTACAATGTTTAAAATGAGGTACAGGTATCAAAGATCACTTTTTAAAGTTACAAAATTGAGACAGGAAAGGACATAAATAAGTGTTCAAAATCCAAAAATTTAGTTCCAAAATCTCTTCCCTCCCTCTTGCTCCCACCCCACCACTGAGAAGGCAAGCAATATGATATCAATTATACATGTGAAGCCATGCAAAATATTTCCATGTTAGTCATGTTGCCAAAAAACATACAAAAAGCAAGAAAAATAAAGAAACTGAAAAAAGTATGCTTCAACCCGCACTCAGAATTTATCAGTTCTCTTTCTCTTCTCTCTCTCTCTCTCTCTCTCTCTCTCTCTCTCTCTCTCTCTCTCTCTCTCTCTCTCTCTCTCTCTCTCTCTCTCTTTGTAAATAGTATTTTTTCATCATGGGTCCTTTGGAATTATATGGGATCATTGTCTTGATCTAAATAGCTAAGTTACTGTATACAATCTTCTCCTGGTTCTGCTCCCTTCACTTTGCCAGTTGATATAAGTCTTTCCAGGTTTTTCTGAAACAACCCTGCTCTTGATTTCTTAGAGCACAATAGTATTCCATCACAATCATATACCACCACTTGTTCAGCCACTCCCCAATTGATGTCCCACAAAAAGACATAAATATTTTTTATACAAATAATTTCTTTGCCCTTTTCTTTGATATCTTTGAAATACTGACCTAGTAGTGTTATTGCTGGATCAAAGGGTACCCATAGTTTTATAGTCCTTTGGGCAATTTGTTCTTTGGAATGGTTCATGACTCCACCAATAATACATTAGTGTCTCTACTTCTCCATATCCTCTCCAACATCTGTCTTTTTCCTTTTCTGTCATGTTAGCCAATCTGATAGGTATGAGATGGTACCTTAGAGTTGCTTTAACTTGCACTTGTCTAATCAATAGTGTTTTAGAGCATTTCTTCATATGACTATAGAGAGTTTTAGTGTCTTCTGAAAACTGCCTACATTCCTATCCTTTGACAATTTATCAATTGGGAAATGCCTCTTATTTTTATAAATTTGACTTAGTTCCCTATATATTTGAGAAATGAGTCCTTTATCAGAGAAATTTGCTGTAATAATTCTGTGTCAGTTTCTTGCTTTCCTTCTAATTTTGGTTGCATTGGTGTTGTTTGTGCAAAAACTTTTTATTTTCATGTAACAAAATTCATCCATTTTACTTCCTGTTTGTATCATGCATGATACTTTGTTAAATACAAACACAGAGATAACAATATCCAATCATCCTCTTGATTACTGATATTAAATAACACATCAATTCATGCATATCAAAGTTATTTGCCACTGGCATAGAGGATATCTTGTGCAAAGTTCAAATGGAAGATTTCTTGATAGATGGTGAAGTCCCCCAGATGTTCCTTTTTCGTAGATGACCTTGGGCTGATCACATTAAGTTCTAGAATATCACAGGGCCTCTTCAATGAGATTTAGGATTTTTCAAAAGTGATCATACTAAAAATCCATGCAGGAAAAACTCAATGGATGAAAAAATTCTTAATGTCCAGATTGTGACAGGTAGGTCCATTAAACTAGTATATTAGTGCATATCTGGGAGAGGCACTACAAATGGGAAATGGATTTGCCTGGAATGGGAGGAAGAGAGTAGGATGGATTGCATTTGGGAAATTACTCAACTTTTAACACTCCTAATCTGCTCCCTGGTGCAAAGTTGCATCTGTTTAACCTAAATATTCCATGGTTATGTATCTTGAACACACACTCTGAAGATACATTGAGGCAAAGAATGAGATATAGAAGTTCTCGTTGACTCCACCAAGTTCTTTGTGATTTTCTATCACAGCTTCCAACATAGTCTACATATACTGGTTTAAAGAAACTTGAAGCTTCTAAAATCCCAATTGTTTTGGTTTGTTAACTCGTAGATCTCTGCCATTGAAAGCAAACAAGTTTTGCCTTCAAATCCCCAAAGCATTTATGAGGGACTTGAAAATATATACATACATATATATGCTTGAATGATTTAACAGGGATCACTTTGCTGTATGACCTTCTAATTATTGCCATCAAAAGAGGCATAAAACAGGGATATGTTTGTGCACCAAAGGTGTTTGCCAGAATCGTGGAGCATGTTCAGCACAAAGTCTAAATCAAAGTTGGATTCCCCATGGATAGTGAGGTCTCTCAAATGCTCCCATGTGCAAGTGACATCTTCTGCTTTCATCAAAGCCTGGAACATTGCAGTTTCCTAAATAAGCTCCATAGTCATGCCAAAGAGTTCAGCTTAATTATCCACACAGGAAAAGCCAAGTTAGTGATGAATGCTCATTGTTTAAATTATGATATACATTTAGATGGACAGTCTTAGTGATCTGTTCACATAGCATGTACAGGTGCCATGTATGGACAATGAAATGAGTTCAGAGTTGGACAAGGGAAGGAGAATGGGCTGTATTGCCTTTGGGAGATGATAGTGTGTTTAAGTACTTGAAGCTTCCCTCTGAGATATCGGCACATCTTTTTAACAGCAGTATTTTTCCAGTGATGCTGTATGACTAAATCTAGTTTGCCACAGTTTCTGAAGAATTAAAGTGGAGGGGCACCCAAAGGTCAACAGAGAGGAACATGATGGGTATGAGCAGTATATGAAGCATTACTGACCAAGAACTGTGCAGGAGAAGTGATATAAAGGATATCATAAGAGAACTATATGGAAAAAAGAAAAACAAAAAAAAGGTGGCCTGGTCACATAACAAGAGCAAGGTGATGACAAAGGACCAGCTCTTATGCTCCACTGGTATCCACACAGTGCAAGATATCTAGAATAAGGCCCCCAGCATGTTGGGTGGACCCCTGTGAAAGATGAAATAATATACATAAAAGCTTTGCAAACAAAGTGCTATGTAAAAATATCAGTTATTATTATCAAGGAGGTCATGGAGAAGAACTAGGATGGGCAAGCCATGGATAAGGATCTAGGCTCAAAACCTAGCTCCTCCACTTACTGAGTGACCTTGGGCAAGACACTTAACCTTTGTGGGACTCAGTTTCCTCATTTGCAAAATGAACAGGTTGGATTTGATGACTTCTGAGGTTCTTTTTGACGCTAATTCTATGAGCCTCTGATTTATAATCTATCATTGAATGGAGTACTGGCATTAAAAAGAGCATAGGTATAGCAAAGCATGTGTGTGTGTGCATGCATGTGTACGTATGTGTGTTGTTCAGATGTTATTAGAAAGTTATCGGTATAGGAAGGGTACCATTTTTGTGGCTTAGTAAAGTTGGGTGCTCTCCCATATGACTGGATGAGTTATCAGGCAGTTCTCAGGTAGGAATCTTGAACTTCCATTTGCCCATCAGCCTGAGTAGAGCCAGACAGGCCAATGACCACTGACTGAACAGCTTGGTACAGCTAGGTGGCACAGCGGCTAGAGCACAGGACTTGAAGTCTAGAAGAACTGAATTCAAATCCAGCCTCACATATTTACTAGCTGTGTGACCTTGGGCAAGTCACTTAACCTCTGTTTGCCTCAGTTTCTTCATCGATAAAGGGGGATAATAATAGCACCTGGTTTCTAAGGTGACTGTAAGAATAAAATGAGATAGTATTTGTAAAACATTTTGTACAATACCTGGCACACAGTAGGTGCTATATAAATGCTAGCTATTATTAGGTCTTCCTGACTCCAGGTCCAGTGGTCTGTTGTCCCACCCGGCTGACTCTGTTTAGGTTGCTCCATCAGGCAAGTTGAGTATTTAAATGTTATAACCAAAGCAGTAGGGGCAGCTAGGTGGTGCAGTGAGTAGAGCACCGGCCCTGGAGTCAGGAGGACTTGAGTTCAAATCCGGTGTCAGACATTTGACACACTCACTAGCTGTGTGACCTGGGGCAAGTCACTTAACCCCAATTACCCTGCCTTCCCCCCTGCAAAAAACAAAACAAAACAAACAAAAAAACAAACAAACCAATAGCTGACTGGATGTGAAAAGCCCTGGGCCAATTGTATACTCATTTACCTTATGTACCTTATGCCTTCCTCCCTTATAATCGTCCATCACTATGGACCATCAGGAACATTGGAAAGTAAAATAATCAAACATAACATGATGAATATAGCAGTACCAATCGATCCTAAGTATTACATACACAAATAAACTTAGCCTTCTGAATTGTGGACATGGGTATCCTTCACATTCTCCCTTTTCTTTAGACATAGGCATTTTAAGTGTTTGCAATTGCCACGTGGAGAACCAACAATCCTTCACCTATCCCTACTTGTCTGGTCTACATGAGAAGTGACCGTTATGCATTCAGTGATACACAGCAGCTGTCAGTCAGTACTTTTGCCTCTGACAGGCTGCTTTCACTCTGGTCCTCTCAGAATTCTTTGGGTCTCAAGCACTTTTATCTGAAGTACTACTTTTTTGCCTCTGGTCCTCTCAGAACCATCTATGGGGTTTTTTTTTTGTCTTTGTATCCCTTGTGCCTAGCATAGTATCTGACATTTAGTAGGGATGGGGATAGGGACTGGACCTTGATATCGTTGTTAGAAAGAACTCCCAGGTGGGGAAATTCTCTCTAACAATTCAGGTCTGTACCTTCTCTGCAGTTTATATAGTCTTAGAGAATTTCCTAGAGCAGAGATGCAAAGGGACTTGCCCAGCGTCACACAGCCATTATGTGCCAAAGGTAGGGCTTGAACCCAGGTTTTCCTGACTCAGTGCTCATTAAGTTTTCTTCTCATTATCTTTCCCAACAGCAAATACTGTTTCCTGAATACCATAGAGAAATCCCAATACTGGAAGTGACTCATTAGATCTTTTAGGACCTGGCAGTGGCTCAAGGCCCCCGTAGAATACAAGCAGTAGTGGAAAATGGAACCGAGTTGGTGTCATTCCACTTAGGTTGGCCATGTGGATGTTTACAGTGCCCATGCTAATCAGCTGGTCAACATTGTGGACACCTATCCATCATGTTAAATACTCTGCAGAATTTAAGATATTGGCCTCTATTTTAACATGTAAACAAACAATCCTTAACACACAATATCATAGCAGCATACTACAATAACTAAATCTGACAATCAAAACTAATTCCCAAATATCTAAAATGGAATATTAAAGAAAAAGGTAATTAAATCGTTGCATTAAAACCTCAGGGATGGTTGCTCCTGCAGAACTCTATTCCACATTAATAGAAGCAGGAGTGATCCCATGGATTTCCAAAGACATCCCTCATTGACTCATTCATTTTATTCATTCCATTAATTAAGCACCTATTATTTACCAGGCACCATACTAGGCTCTAGTCACTAGAGTCTAGTGATTAAAAACAAAAACAGCCTTCAGAGAACTTCCATTCTACTGGGGAGAAACAATGTATACAGAAATAAATACAAAGTAATATTGGAGAAGGCAAAGAGAGGCTTGACAACTATGGCCTCCTGTACAACTCTCATACAGAGTAAAGATCATTACATTCTCCAGCTTTGGATCTCATACTGTGGTATAAACTTCCAACCCTGTTTCTGCTGCTGTCAGGGAAAGAATGGTAAGCTAATGTAGGAAAATTCCACAACTGGAGAGGCGCTAGGGTGGTAATATTATTTTCAGATTACAATTTTTAGAGGGCAGCCCAAGCCCTGTCAACTCTTACTTTGCCCAGTCGACCAGGATTAGTTTTAATATTCTGAGTTGGGAGTCCAATCTAAGGTTTGTGGCACTCTCAGGGCTCATCATCTGCTCTAACCCACTGTAGCTCAGAACTCCTGAGTGCAGGAGATTCTCCAGCCTCAGCATCCAAATAGCTGGGATTTTAGGTGCCCACCGCTATGTTCAGCTGCTTGTTAACTTCCCTTTGCAAAATAGAAACATGCTCCTTGAATGCAGAGTCTGAGCCTTTTTGGGGGCTGTCTTAGCTCATTTTTCCAATCCCTCCAAGGATTCTTGCAAAACTGACTTCTACGCCTGTGGTTCTCCTTGCTTATTTGCTAAAATTGGGAAGCAATCACCAAATCACCCCATAATTCCCTCACTCTGAGTTTCTCTTAGCTTACCATTGCTGTGACTTGACCCTGTCCATAGAACAACTTCTTGATCTCATTGGATCACAGGGATGAATTGTGAGTCTGGTGTTTCTGGGTGCCTCCACCCCCAATCTGGGAGATTAAAACTGTCTGCTCTACCTGACTTCGTCTTATACCGTATCCCTGGTTATTTTCTGTTCCAAAAACTGCCCTCCTTGTTTCCAGTTTGTCTTGGTTCTGTTATTGTGGCAAATGAACTTACCTTCAAATCATTCATATGAAAACCATCAATAAGGCAAGCACACTACCCATGTCACATGGTAAGATTGGGCTTTCTCAAACAGTCTTTGGCTGTGATTCCTGTGAAGCCTTCCTCTGGGCTTCAGTTTGCCTCAGTCTGGAAGCTTGGGGTCAGTCAGGTCTCAAGGCAAGGTACCACACAGGCCAGCGACTGCTGGCTAATGTCTTCACTAGGCGACTGGGGAGATGAAGTCTTATGGTCCTCCCAAAGTCTGTGGCAATAGCCAGTGGGTCATTTCCAATTTTTTTTTATCCTTTTGTTGGTACCATTCATGCCACTTTTGTGGAATATGCCTGTAAAGGCAAGGGCTAATGAGTCAGCTGACTGATAGTGATAGGCCCCATCCTCTGAGTAGGATTTTCCTACTGGCCAAATTGAATATGCAGATATTGTAAGCATAGCAGAAGCAGAAAATGTGTGATAAGCATTGACTATTTTGCAAAACCACTTAGTTCACCTGCTTGATATACCAATTTATGTTTCTTCTGTTTCTAAAATACATATAAACAGAGCTTAACATGCTTAAAAGGCAGCTAGACCCGGAGACAGGAAGACAGACCTCTTTTTGAATTCAAATCCAGCCTCAGACACTTACTAGCTGTGTGACTCTAGGCAAGTCACTTAATCCTATCTGTCTCGATTTCCTCGTCTGTAAAATGAGCTGGAGAAGGGAATGGCAAACTATTCCAGTATCTTTGCCAAGAAAAACCCAATAAGGGGGTCACGATGAGTCAGACACAACTGAAAAACAACTCAACAACAATAACATGCTTATCATTAATAAAGCTTATCTTTCAAGCCAAGATACAAAGTGATTTCTCCACTGACTTCAACACCTCCATTTTTAAAGAGATGGGGGAGGAAAGAAGATTGATATTCCCCAGGACACAACCACTTTGCTTATTTCTTTTTAAGGCAACAAGGTTAAGTGACTTGCCCAGGGTCACACAGATAGTAAATGTCTGAGGCCACATTTGAACTCAGGTCCTCTGGACTCTAGGGCCAGTGCTCTATGCACTTTACCACCTAGCTGCCCTTAACCACTTTGCATATCGATCATTTGTGAACAATCTCTCAGATCCTTTCTAACTCTTAGATTATCCAAGTCTGATTTTAGAATCAGAGGGCTATGACCATTGCCTCCTACGGATCAGCTGTGGTTGTAGAGGAGGAGAAGAGGATCTGGCCCATCAGCCTTCCCCCTTCCCTCACCTTTTCTGATACTTCCAGGAAGTTGGAGTTTTCCCTGTGTTGGGTTTAGACAGGCAGAGACCAGGGGAGTCTGAGGACTGAGGAGAAAGACTTGTGGAACCTTGGGCTGATCATTTCTCTTTGTGCCTTAGTTTCTTCACTTGTAAAATGAGGCAGCTAGTTGCCACAGTAGATACAACAACGGGCGTGGAGTCAGACCTGGATTCTAGTCTCAGACAGACATTTACTAGTTGTGTGACCCTGGGCAAAGTCCCTTTGTCTCTGCCTCAGTTTCTTTAACTGTAAAATGGGGGTCATAATAGTACCACCTCTCCAGGTTGTCCTAAAGATCAAATGAGATAATGTTTGTAAAGTGCTTAACACAGTGCCTGGCACACCATAGGTACTAAATAAATGCTTGTTCCCTTTAGGCTCAAAAATTGTCTATGAGTTGATGATTGGAGTTGGGGAAGGGAGGAGAACCCAGGACCTCTCTTTCCCAGAGTGGGGAAGGAGGTGGTGGTCTGCAGAACTTCTTTTTTAAATTTTTTATTCTTTTTTTATTAATTTTTTTTAGTTTACAACACTCAGTTCCACAAGTTTTTGAGTTCTAAACTTTCCCCCTCTCCCCCCAAGACAGCATGTGACCTGATATAGGTTCTATATATACCTTCACATTAAACGTAATTTGCCAATAATCAAATTGTAAAGAATTATAACCAATGAAATGAACCATGAGAAAGATGTAACAAAGCCAAAAATAAAATAAAATTAAATTAAATTTTAAAAAAGAGAGAGCAAATAGTTTGCCCCAATCTGCATTCAGACTTCGTAATTCTTTCTCTGGATGTGGATAGCCTTTTCCATCATGAGTCTTTTGGAGCTGTCTTTGAGCCTTGTATTGTTGAGAGGAGCCAAGTCCATCAAAGTTAGTCATCACAGAAGCAATATGTCTGTGGTTGTGGACAATGTTCTCTTGGTTCAGCTCCCTTCACTCATCATCAGATCATATGAGACTCCAGGTTCTCATGAAGTTCATCTGCTCCTCATTTCTTATAGTCTGAAGAACTTCTTTGCCCAGGGGCCAACCCTGGTCCCCACCCATCTTAGAACAGAGTACGTCAGAACGAGACTGAAAAATGATATAGGTTAGGGATTAAGGAACTGGGGGAACAGGGGCTGGAGGAGGGAAAGACAGAGTCTGGAGGAAGCAGGAAAGGCAGTTGCCGGGAGGTAGGTGAAAGCATCACCCCAAAGCCACTTGTTTGATGTAAACAAGTCTTTTGGGAGAACAGCCCAGGGGCTAGAGGGGATTTGGGGGGAAAGGTTCAACAACAGGTGTGAGGAATTCTAATATTTCCTCCTTTCCCTCCTCCAATTGTCTGTCCCCCAGATCCTGACTCTTTTCTGAAGTCTGCCCGGCTACAGCAGCTACCCTCATCTTCCTCAGAGATGGGCAGCCAGGATGGGTCCCCTCTAAGGGAGACCAGCAAGGACCCCTTTGCAGCTGCAGCAGAGTGTTCCTGCCGCCAAGATGGACTCACAGTCATCGTCACAGCCTGCCTCACTTTTGCAACTGGGGTCACGGTGGCCCTTGTCATGCAGATCTACTTTGGGGATCCCCAGGTGAGACTGGGAAGGGGCAGATTGGGAGAAAATCTAGGGAGGCCTGAAGGAGAAAGAAAGAAAAATGTGGGAGTAAAAGGGAAGGTACTGGGGCTTGTGTGGGGTGGTGCCTAGGGATCTAAAGAGGTAGGGAGTTGACTAGGAGATTAGAAGGAAAGAAGGAAGTAAGTTAGAAGAGAAGCCATGGTTAGGAGATGGGGGTTGGGGGGGGCCGGAACTGGCAGAATAGCCTCAGTTCAATAGACAATTATTAATCACCTATTTTGTGTCCAGCCCAGCTATATGCTCAGGAATAGAACGATTTTAGGGTAACAGAGACTTACCTTGCTGGGTAGGGGGTTGTGATCATCCTTGAACCCCAGTGGGTAGGTAGTTTTGTTTCCTCTGCCCCTTGCTTCAGAGTTTTGCCACCTAGAATAGAGGGTTAATGTGAGGGAGAGATGTTTCATGAGAGCAGATAGCAAGCCTTTGCTGCTGCCCTCCCCTCCTGAATCTCCCCTTCCCTATTCTCTCCCCCAGATCTTCCACCAGGGTGCAGTTGTCACAGATG
This sequence comes from Trichosurus vulpecula, assembly GCF_011100635.1. Lineage (NCBI taxonomy): Eukaryota > Metazoa > Chordata > Mammalia > Diprotodontia > Phalangeridae > Trichosurus > Trichosurus vulpecula. Next base: position 101,023,021 of record NC_050575.1, on the reverse strand, counting down.
CTGCCCATTGCACAGCCCTGGGCATTGAGGTGCTGAGTAAAGGTGGCTCTTCTGTGGATGCTGCTGTGGCTGCTGCCCTGTGTGCTGGCATTGTGGCTCCTCACAGTTCTGGCCTTGGTGGGTAAGTGACCTTCTATCTGGAGCTCTCTAAATCTATGCCTCAGATTTCCCCAATTTTTCCTTCCCAGTTCTTCCAGTCAGTGCTCAACAGGGATCCGATTGATCTCCCAAGAGTTTCTTAATCAGTCCCTCAGGTCTCTCCAATCATCCCTCATTAGGTTCTCCAAATAAGCCCCTCTGGGCTCTCCCAATTTTCTGCCCCAGATTCCTGTCAGCAGCCTCCATTTCCCTAATCAGCACCCCCACAGTCCTGCAGTTGCATCCCTGAGACTCTTTCAGTTGACCAAGACTAGGGCATTCCCTTGCCTCTACACAAGCTCTGTTTAGGTTCCCAGGAAGGAGGGTGGGCAGGTAGGCTTTAGCTACTCCTCAGCCCTTCAGAATTTGAACTTGGTGTGAAGGCCAGGTCAGTTGGGAGCTGATGTCCAGGGCCTAAAGTCTTCTCCCTTACATAAGCTAGCCCCAGGGGGCGGGAGCTAGCTGCCACTTCTTTAAGACAGGTGCAGGAAACTGGCAGGCACCCAGCCTATATGGCCCCCTAGGATTGGCCCGCTGCCCTCCTCTGGCCGGTTCCTGCTAATCTGGGATTAAAATATTGGGTGACTTGGTGGGGAGAACCTCTTCAGGCCTGCTTTGGAGAGAGCCAACAACCCTTCTCCCCCACCTCCCTTATCAGTCTAGCCACCTTCCACCTCCCCCCAACCCCTAGAAGAGGTTTATCTCAACAGGGGGGCTGGGAGGAGGAAGTATACTGCATTTCGGGGTATCCTATGCTTTGCCCTTGTTCTCCAACACTACATCCCTTTGTCCCTCCCTGTTTCTACATGATCCCCTCCCCATGCTCCTCTCTCTTCCTACCCAGGGGAGGAGTGATGCTTGTCCATGACATCCGGAGGAATGAGAGCCGCCTGATTGACTTTCGGGAGACTGCTCCTGGCGCCCTTCGGGAGGAAGCCCTGCAAAGATCCTGGGAGACCAAGGTGGGGGCCGCAGGGGAGGGGCTCCTCTCCCCTTCCCTTCTGTCACTGAAATCCGTTTCTGAGCACGCTTTATGTGTCAGGCTGCTCTGCATCTACTATGTGCCATGCTACTGTCCACTTACAGTACACAAGGCTCATGTGAGCTGACCCCAACCCTCCTCATTTTCAATTCACATCATTCAGACACTTTCCCCCATTATATACTCCTTTGCTCCAGTCTCAGATGAAGTGGCCCTTCTCCATGCAAGTCAGTTTCTTTACATGTGTCCTTCGTCCCCTCCTTTCCCTGCCTTCTCTAAAATTGTTCCCATTTTCTCTCATATTCAGGCTATGTACTGGCACCTTTCCTTCTGCCTACTAACACGCCCATGTCTCCCCCATCCCTAAAAAGGCCCTCACTTGATCCTATCACCCCCACCAGTCCCTGTCCCATATCTGTCCTCTCCTCATGACTAAACTTGAGGAAGTTATCTACATTTGCCACCGCCACTTCCTTTCATCTTCCTTTCTTCTAAACACTGGGCAATCTGGCTTCTGACTTCATGGTTTACCTGAACTTGCTCCCTTTCAAAGCTACCAATAATCTCTTGATTGCCAAATCTGATGGCCTTTTCTCTATCCTGATTTTGGTTTTGTTTTTGTTTTTTTTGGAGGGGAAAGGCAAGGCAGTTGGGGTTAAGTGACCCTTACCCAAGGTCGCACAGCTAGTGAGTGTCAAGTGTCTGAGGCTGAATTTGAACTCAGGTCCTCCTGACTCCAGGGCTGGTACTCTATTCACTGTGCCACCTAACTGCCCCCTACCCTTATTTTTTTGACCTCTCAGCAGCATTTTGACACTGTTGATTACCTTCTCCTCCTGAGTGCTCTCTCTTTCTAAGTTTTTGTGAAATTGCTCCCTTCTGGGTCTCCTATCTGTCGAACCGCTCTTCCTCATTCTCCTTTGCTGGTGTCCTGGGTCATCTTTTCTTTTCCATTTATACTATCTCACTTAGTTCAGTTAGCTTCTCTGCGCAGATGATTCTCAGATCTACATACCCAGCCCTCATCTCTTTCCTGAACTACAGTCACACATGAATTGGACGTCCTAGAGACATCTCAAACTCAACATGTCCAAAATGGAACTCTATCATTCCCCCAGATCTTCCCTTCTTCTGAATTTTCCTCTTATTGTTGAGGGCACTACCATGTTCCCAGGCCCACAAACTTGGTGTCACCCTCATCTCTTCATTCACAATCACCTCCATATCCAATCCAATGTCAAATCTTGTCATTTCTACCCATTTCTCATCTGTGTCTCCTTCTCTCAGCTCATATAGCCATAACACTAGTTCAGGCCCTCATCTCTTGGATCTCTAGCCTTCTGCTAGATTTTCCTTTCTCAGTCTACTCTCTTAAAATTATTGTTTTTATTTTTTTCTCAATTATATGTAAACAACAATTTTTTAACATTTAAAACATTTTTTGAGCTCCAAATTCTCTCCCTCCCCCCTCCTTGAGAAGGCAAGTCATTTGATATGGATTCTACATATGCAGTCATGCAAAATATTTACATAATAGCCATATTGCAAAAGAAAACGCAAACTAAAAAGAAACAAAAAACAAAAATCAGGAATAATTAAGAAAGTTAAAAAAAGTTTGCATCAATCTGCTTGTAAATTACATCGTTTGTTTCTCTGGAGGTAGATAGCATTTTTAATCATAAGTCCTTCAGAACCGTGTTGTTGAGATTAGCTAAGTCATTCACAGTTGATCATCGCTACAATATTGCTGTTATTGTGTACAATGTTCTAGTTCTGCTCACTTCGCTTTGCATTAGTTCATGTAAGTCTTCCCAGATTTTTCTGAAATGTTCCTGCTTTTGTTTCTTAGAGCACAATAGTATTCCATCACAAGTGTATACCACCACTTGTCCAGCCAGTTCCCAATCAATGGATATCCCCTCAATTTCCAATACTTTGTCTCCACAAAAAGAGCTGCTATAAATATTTTTGTACACAGAGGTCCTTTTCCTTTTTTTTTTTTTAAATCTCTTTGGGATACAGATCTAAGAGTGGTATTGCTAGGTCAAAGGGGAAATACAGTTTCCTAACCCTTTGGGCATAGTTCCAAATTTTTCTCCAGAAAGGTTGGACTAGTTCCCAACTTCACAACAGTGCATTAGCGTCCCTACTTTTTCACATCTCCTCCAACATTTGTCCTTTTCCATTTCTGTCATATTAGCCCATCTGATGGGTGTGAAGTGGTACTTCAGAATGGTTTTAATTTGCATTTCTCTAATCAATAGTGCTTTAGAGCATTTTTTCATATGACTATAGATAGCTTTGGTTTCTCCTTCTGAAAACTGCCTATTCATATCTTTTAAGTGATTCTTTGTCCAGCACAGATCTGATCATGTTACCCTCTGCTCAATAACCTCCAGTGGTTCCCTGTTACATTCAGAATCAAATATAAGCTCTGTTAGACATTTAAAGCTCCCCATAACCTGGCTCCTTTCCAGTCTTCTTAGATTCTACCATCATTCTATGATCCAGCAACACTGGCCTCCTTGCAATTCCTCAAAAATGACATACCTCTTACTGCTATATTTTTGCACTGACTGACTCCATTCCTGGTGGTCTCAGCCTCTCACCTCTGCCTTAGTTGCCCCAGCTTCTTTCTTGACTCAGCTCAAATCCCACCTTTTGCTGGAAGTCCCTTCAGCTGCTTATGTCTCCACTCTCAGATTAGCTTCCATCTTTGTTGTTGCTCAGTCATTTCAGTTGTGTCTGACTCTTTGTGACACCACTTGGGATTTTCCTTGGCAAAGATACTGGAGCGGTTTGCCATTTCCTTCTCCAGCTCATTTTACAGATGAAGAAACTGAGGCAAACAGAGTTAAGTGATTTTCCCAGGGTCACACAGCTAGTAAGTGTCTGAGGCCAGATTTGAACTCAAGAAGATGAGTCTTCCTGACTCCAGTTCCAGGGCTCTGTGTCCTTCACTACTTAACTGCGCTCTACCTTCCATCTACTCTTTTGAGCTCCAAAACCACTGTGTAGTTTTTATATACTTAGTAATTTACATCCTGTCTCTCCATTAGAGCGTGAGCTCCTTGAGGACAAGCACTGTTTTTTGCCTTTCTAGTGCTTAGCAAAGTACCTGGCACATAGGAGGGGCTTAACAAATGCTTGTTGATTGCCTAAGCATACTGTATGTCTGGCTGCAGTGCACCTTTTGTATGTATGTTTGCTATGTGGCTAGTGACTGTATAGGGTAAGCATTGGCCGGGTACGTCTGTCTGCTCTGTACTTGGTATAGGCAAGGCTACTGTAGAACTATGATGTACCATGAACCATGGGCATTCCCTCTAACCTGGGGCTGTGGGCCCTTTAGAGCTCAGCCTAGCCCCTCCCCTTCTAGTGACTTGGTCTCCTCTTTCCCTTAACTGCTTCACCTGACCCAGCCGGGTCTCCTTGTGGGGATCCCAGGAATGGCCAAGGGGCTGTATGAAGCTCATCAACTCTATGGAAGGTAAGGGGGAGGGTGACACCAGGAACTTCCCCCACCTCTACCCCTTCAGCCCCCCACCAAATTTTTCATTCTCCTTCCCAGGCATTCTCCTGCCTTGGGTTTCCTCTTCCCATATTCCTCCCTCTCCTCAGGTTCCCACTTCCTAGAAGTTTTGTTGCTACTTTCTCTTTGCCCACTCACATGTCACATCTCCCCAAATTCCTCCTCCTTCAGCTTGGGCTCCACCATCCTTGGAGTCTTCTCTCCTTTTCCTCCTTTCAGTTCTTATTGCTTTAGGTATAACTCCCTTTTCCTTCTCCTCCCCTGCCCTGGGGTTCTCTCCTCCCTCTAGCTCCCTCACCACATTCTCCATCTTCTCTCCCTCAGGCTGCCCTGGTCCAAGGTTCTGGCATTCGCCTCAGCTGTAGCCCAGGATGGCTTCAATGTGACCCATGATCTTGGTCAGTTAGGGGCCCTAGAGGTGGGTGGTGAGGCTGCAAAGGGGTTAGGAAGAAACGGCAAGAGCCTCGAGGGCTGGAAGTCCCTTCACCGTGTCGGCAAGGGTGGTAAAGGGGATGGTCAAGTTGGAGAGGCTCAAGCCTGAGGTACCCTCCTCCTGTCCTTCCAGCCCAGGCCATCCTAGCACAACCTGTGCCCAATGCTTCAGAGCGTTTCCGGGAGATCTTCTTTCCTGAAGGCCGGCCTCTGGTACCTGGCACATTTGTGCGGAGGCCAGACCTGGCAGCTGTTCTGTCTTCTTTGGGCTCTGCAGGGGCCATAGCTTTCTATGGGGGTGGCAACCTCACCCAGGAGATGGTGTCAGAGGTGAGCATGGGACTAAGCCAGGGTGGGCTGAGGTAATAGAAGCATAGACTAACAAAGCTGTGAGGAACTTAATCGGTCCAGCCATTTTACTAATGGCTAAATTGAAGCTCAGAGAAAGAAGGGGACTTCTCCTAGTTTGGAGGAAGTTAGTGGCTGAATCAAGACTAGAACCCAGTGTACCTAACACCTATTCCAAGGATTTTTCCACTTCTGCATTCTCAGGATCATCAAATATCCCAGACATTTTTTTAAAATATCCTGGACATTTTTAAAGGCTTTAAAAGTCCTAGGGAAAAAGATCAGGGAGCTCTTGGGGAGAGAGATGTGGTCCTCACCAAGGTGGGGAATGAGGGGAAAGGAAATCATCTCCTAGGAATTATAAATCTGGGGCTGAAAGGAACCTCAGAGGCCATCTAGTTCAACCCCTACATTTTATAAATAATGAAACTAAGGCACTTGCCTACAGTCACACGGATAGTACATCTCCAAGGCAAGATTTGAACTTGGGTCCTCTGACTCAGAGTCAGTGCTTTTTCTGCTATGTCCCAGTTTCTAGGGCTTGGAGGGGGGTGGGGAGAGATTGCAGCTACCAACCCCTTCCTTGTGGTGCCCCAGAGGTGGGCAGAATTGGGGCTGGGAGAAGTGTTAGCTGAGGCCATCTTCCTTTCTCCCTCTCTTCCTCCTTGCCTCTAGGTGCAGCACCATGGTGGAGTCTTGACGGAGGAGGATTTCAGTAACTACAGTGTGTTAGTGGAGAAGCCTGTGCGTGGCGTATACCGAGGTGACCCTGCTTCCCATTCAACAGCCTCTCTCAGCCTCCCTCTGTGCTGTCTGGAGGCTCCTGCCCACTATAGAAGGAAAAAAAAAACCCCAAACCCTGAAACCTTGAGTGAGCCAGTAGCTTCCTGAGGAGCCAGGGTCTGAAGCAGAGACTAGAGTTCAGCCAGTTTCCCAAGTGCCCAGAATGTCAGGATTTGAGGGGCAGGTGGGAAGTCTAATCTTGCCAAGAAGGCTGGTTTCCCTATTTGTGCCTTTTTTCTCTCCTATCTTCCCAATACCACTTGTAGTTCAGTTGTTTCAGTCACGTCCAACTCTGTGACCCCATTTGTTACAGAGATACTGAAATAGTTTGCCATCTCCTTGTCCAGCTCATTTTACAGATGAGGAAACTGAGGCAAATAGGGTTAAATGACTTGCTCAGGGTCACACAGCTAAATAAGTGTCTGAGGCAGGTTTTGAACTCAGTCTTCCTAATTCTAAACTTAGTCCTCTATCCACTGTGCCACCTAGCTGCCCCTTATTAATTTTATAGAGGAGAAAACTAAAAAACAGGGAGTGGAAGAGATTTGCCTAAGGTTACACAGCTAGTATCCTGATGCCTCTGCCAGGGCTTTGGCCTCTCAGGACTTGGGGTAAGACTTTGGCAAGATTGGAAAGTTTGTCTCTGTCATTCTCAACCTGACCTCTTTGTGTGAGCCTCTTATTTCTCTTCCCGCCCCACCCCTGCCCTCTTCTTCAAGTGCTTATAAAAACCTGGTTTCATGATATTCTTGGCCATGTAATTTCCTGGGGAATCAATCACTGAACAATCTTTATTAAGCACCTACTATGTTTGTTAGGGGATAAAAAGACAAAAATTTGACAGTCTGCTTTCACAGAGCATATTTTCTATTGTGGGATATACAAATATACATGCATATGCAAAATAGATTCAAGATAGTTTTTTGGGAGGAGACACTAACATCTGGGGAATTAGGAAAGGCCTTGTTGTAGGAGGCAGGACTTGAGCTGAGTTCTTTTTTCCCCCCCAAAAAAACCATTTTAAAGCTATTATTTATTCATTTATGCCATCAGTGTGGATCTCAGATGAAACTATTTAAATTCAGATCTTAAAGAACAGTGGATTTGCGTAAAAATGAATTGTCCATGTTATCTTTGCCCACATTTCTTAGCATTCATCTGAGTTTTGAAGAAAATCAGGAATTATAAGAAGTAGAGAGGAAGTAGAATGTATGAAGAGCAGGAAGATGGCCAGTTTGGCTGGCCTGAAGAATGGAAGAGTGACAAAAGGGCATAGTTTATAATAAGGCAGGAAAAGTAGGTTGGAGCCAGCTTGTAAAGGGCTTTAGAGTTTATTAAATAGAGATGTGAATGATGTAGTCAGAGCTATGCCCTAGCAAGAATATAATTTTGGCAGCTATGTGGAGGATGTATTGGAAGGGAGAGTGACTTGAGACAGAGAGACCAATTAAGAGGTTTGGAATATAGCCACAGTTGGGTGAGAGGATAAGGATAATAATCCATGGTCTGTGATAAGAAAACTGAGAAGGACTGGTCATGCATCAAGGAGGACAACCAAGAGCAATGTCATGAAAATCCAGAGAGGAAAGACTCTGGGAAAGGGTGGTAAAAAGTTTCCAATGCTTCAGAGATGCATTTCAGAGGCATCAAGAAAGATGAGGCTTGACACTGAAAAAAGGCCGTCGGTTCTGACGAGCAAAACATTATTATTAATATTATTAAGTAATATTAATTATTCATATCAGTTAGTGTTGATTGGTATTAATTTTTAATGTCATTAATAATTAACATCATTAATAATGTTGGCGAATACAATTGCATGATCAGAAGCAGAACTTCATGATCAGAGTGGAAAACGCAGCTGCAAAGATTGAGAAGTGAGAGGAAAAAGAATAGAGGCATTGATTGTAGATAACTTTGCTTTTTCTAGTATTCTGGCCATAAAAAGGAGGAAAGACATTAGATCATAGCTTGAGGGGATCATAGGGTCAAATGAGAGTTTTTTTTTTAAGATGTCAAAAACCTAGGAATGTTTTTAGGTAGCAGGGTGGTAAGCAGTAACAGAAGGAAGGGTAAAAGATTAGAGACAGAGAAGTTGAATAATCGTGGGGATAATTTGCTGAAGGAGCCAGAAAAGAATGATGGGAACGAGGGTACAAGTAGAAGTGTTGGCCTTGGTAAGGAGACTGGGGGAGAAAACAGAGGGCTGATGACAAGGAGTTTTGAAATATAGAGTAAGGGAGAAGAAGGAGCTTATGGTGAATGACTTCTGTTTTCTTAGTAACGTATGAAATGAGGTCCTCTGCTGAGAGTGAGGGGAAGAGGGTTAGATAGAAGGAGGAGAGAAGTGAAAGTTTGAAATAATGCTTGTGGGGTGTCTGATAGAAAGTCAGTTACAGAGTAGGAAAAGGATTGCCTTGCTGTAGTGAGGCCCTGATGGGATTACTCATATCAGTCATATAGGTTTGGATCTTCTCTATACCTGCCATCTTGGGCAACTCTTGGCCATCTCTTCCCATGAGTCTGCTAGTCCTTCTCACCAAATAGCCAATGGCTTTCCTAAGTTTCTTCTGATATTTCAAGGAAAGCAGTAGAGCACATGACTGCCCACATATAATCCCATGACACATGACCGGCCCATCTTTTCCTATCACGTTTCATTGATTACATCTTAAATTCCATCTCTTTTTTGAAATTCTTCATTGGTTACATGTTGCATGTACCTCTCCATAGGTTCATGGTCAGTTCCTCAGAGACCATTGTGGTCCATGTCTCACAGCTATACAATGTCCCCAGAAAGATGGTTTAGAAAAGATGGGCCTTTGTCTCTGGGAAAAGCTTGGGTTCCTTAAAAGAACCTTGCAGTTTCCCAAAAGTAGCTGTGCTCCCTCTCCTTTTCCCATTTAATCCTGAAACCATCCCATTGTCCATTGTCTGTCCTAGATATGTAGACTGATGGATAAGTTCTATAGTGGAAGTTAGACAACATAAAGGTCTAGTGGACCCAGTTAGTATGGGGTCAGCAGGGTCAGCCTTATCTCACTGGGCATGAAATGCTCTGTCTTTATTAGAGACATTTTTGGCTTTGGCAAACAGAGTGGTGGGGAAGGTTAGGAGTGAGGCAGGTTGGGGATTGGGATGGGTCATTATACAAGCTTGAGGCCAGCCCTGAATGAATAAATATCTTGGATCCCTATTTCTGAAGGTCTCAAAGCCCAGGCCTGGAACTCAGGAGGCCTCCTGAGCTGTAGTCCCCGCTTTGCCACTGACTAACTGTGATCCTCAGCAAGTCCCTTTTTCACTCTGGGCCTCAATTTCCGCATCTATAAAGTGAGAACTTCAGTTTCAAAGAGTTTGGTTTTTATTTCTTTACCTCAGTAAAAGTTCTTTGCCCCTTTGTCCTTATGCCTAGATCTGTTTCCCCTCCCCTCCTTAACTTGGCCTCTCCTCTTCTCAAAGGCCACTTGGTGCTCAGCCCCCCACCCCCTCACACAGGACCTGCCCTCATTGCTGCCCTGAACATTCTAGAGGGCTTCAACCTTACCAGCCTGGTGTCCAGGGAGCAGGCTCTGCACTGGGTAGCTGAGGTATGGCTCCCTTTCACTTCCCCACCATTCTCCCTGTCAACTTCTCAGCTTCCTCATCCTATTTTGTGTTCTTGCTTTCTAGGGGACCAGGGTTCAGTGCCAACCTCCCCTCTCCCCTGTCCTACTCTGTCTGGGTATTGGGAATTCCAAACAGTTCCTTGGGAAGAGGGTTGGGTTTAGGGAAGCCTTTGGGCATGGGATCAATAAAGGTATTTTGGGGAAGGTCTTTGGAATTCTGAGGGGTGAGGCATATATCCTTTGGAGCTTGGGGGTCATAGGCAGGGAAGAGGTCCTGACATGCCTGGTGTCTCCTGTATGCCTTTGTAAATACAGACCCTGAAGATTGCTCTGGCCTTGGCTAGCAGACTGGGAGATCCCTTCTATGATTCAACCATCTCTGAGAGCACAGAAGACATGCTCAGGTAGGGCCAGGAGATAGGAAGGGATTGGGGGTGGAAGGGTAGTATGGAGAGACCTGAGAAAGGCATTTATCTGAGGCTTTTTGCTTCCTTTTGATTTCCCAGAAATGCGTGCACACACACACACTCTCCATATTTGTATATGTGTATTTATGTATATGTGTGTATTGATCTGTAGGGTTCATTCTATCTCTAAATCTTATAATACTATTTGTGTGGACACAGGGAGGCCCAAAAGTTTTAGTTCAGCTTTAAGCTATTAAAATAAACTTTATTAAACTCTATTAAAGCTTAAACTTTAAAGCTTTGGGTCACTCTGTATATATGTACACATGTATACATAATTAATCACTAGGAATTGTGCTAGGTCCTAGGGATACAAAGTCAAAATATGAAACAATCCCCACTCTCAAAGAATTTACGTTCTACTAATGGAGATATTGTGTACCTATGTAAGTATATAGAAAATAAAAGCAAAACAAATACAAGAGAGGGAGGGAGGACATTATCAGATGGGGGATAAAGAAGGCTTTCCTGTAGGATGTGGTGTTTGAGTTATATTGAATTTATGTCTTATTATTGTCTTTATTTCTTGCATTATGGTGTTCAGGTTTTTTGACTTGTCATGTTCTTCTGGGAGATCAATATGTTTTGCTTGTACAAATATCATGTTTTCTTTTAACACGATTGCATTTTGTTTCTCTTTTTCTAGATTGTTCTTCACTTCTGTGTATTTGCATTCCTAATGGGTTATACTCTCTTTTGTTTCTTTGGGGAGACTTGCCAATTTGGGTTCAAGTTTTTTCCATTCTGCCAACTATTTTTGCTATACAGGCCATATATTCTATTTCTCAATTCTTATTTTTCTTTTAAACCATTGAGGAACATACTATTGTGGTTCCATTCTCTCTTGAAAATCCAAAGGGTCCTCAGCCTAATTGGTGTTGATTTTCCTCTGTCTTACAATACTTATGCATACATGTCTGGTGGTTTAGCTCATTTGGAGATCATATTCTTCTTTGCTGTTAATATCTTCCTTGTTTGTTTATCTGCTTATGTTGAAGGTCTTTAATTGAGTTTTCTTCCTCCTGAGATCTTTGAATTTTCAGTCTTTTTTTTTCCTCTATTGTTCATTTTCTGACTCCTTCCTCTTTGACTGCAACTTTCTTAGGAGTTGTACCTTAAAGCTGTTTTAGCTTCTTTGCATGCGGGAAAATTCAAGTTTCACCAATCCGTCTCTGCCTCAAGTGGCTTCTGGGGGTATAGAACTGGCCCAAACTCAAAGCTGGGCTCTTTCCCTCAGGCTTAGTGGAGTGGCACACTGTACTGGTAATTAAGGTGAGACTTGCTTTTTTTTTTTTAACTGATTTTTTTTCTTTTAGAATGCTAAAGTAATCAAGTGCCTTTGATTAAGTCTTGCTAGGTGCTAAGCCCCAGGCCCACACCCTTTTGCTGATTAGGTCTGAGGCCTTAAGAAGGGTATATAAACTCAAAGATTAGCATTTTGTTTGGGGCTCTCACTCACTGGAAGAGTGATCTGGAATTTTGGGTAACTGCTGGAGCCAATCTGAATAGCCATGGATCCTGGAACAAATAGAGGCATTATATATCATGATCCAATCAGGGAACTAAAGCATAACATTCATAACATAACAAAACATATCATTCAGTGTCATTCCCAAAATACTTGTTGACAAAACAAACACCATCTACCCCCTAGGTCACACAGCAAGTTACAATCTTCTTTAGTAAATACTGAGTGTCCAAGTAAAGCCTTTCTTGGGGGTGTGTCCTTCTCCCCACACTGCTCCAGCATCCTGTTTCCAAGTCCTGAGGGGTAGCTGGGCAACAAAGCCAACAGGGTGAAGTCCTTGGGGGTCCATAGACACGTACATGTGTCCTGCCCTAGTTTCCTTTGTTCCTTAGTTGTCTGGTTGAGCTCTGTAGCAGCACAGAGTGCTGCTGAGCTGTTGTCCCAGCCTAAGCAAGCTTTTGACTTTCAGTTTTCCATGGTACTGTGAGGGTAGGCTTTAGTTCTCTTACAAGCCCATGTGCTAGCTCTTGAAGCCCTGCTGTTAGATCATGTTGAGCAGTGAGGGTTGGGGTGCTGAGCAAGCATATTAGGGGATTAGCCCTCTCTTCTGTTAGTTCATTGAATTGTTATCTTATTAGGATTCTTGGTGTCCTAGACAGTGGAGAAAGCTGAAATTGCTTGGTCTTTTGTACATACTTCCTAGTGGTCCTCCATCTTGTTGGCATGTGACTCAGATTTGTCTTTTTACTGTCAAGGTACCACCATCCTCACAATTGCCTAGGCTCACAACCTAGATGTTGATTCCTCACTCTCTCTTATCCCCCATATCCAATCTGTTGCCAAGTCCTGTCATTTCTCCTTTCTAAAATCTCTCACACATAGTCCCTTCTCTCCTCTGTTACTGCTACTTCTCTAGTATAGACTCTTACTACCTCAGGTACAGACTGTTGCAGTAGCCCTCCGGTTATTCTCCCTACCTCAGATCTCTCCCAATCCCTGTCCATCCTCTACTCAGCTAACAAAAATGATCTTCTCAAAGTGCAGCTCTGACTATGTCACCCTTTCCCCCATTCAGTAAACTCCAGTGGCTCCTTATTACCTCCAGAATTGAATCCAAAATCCTCTGGCTTTTAAAGCTTTTCCTAACCATAGATTTCCAATCTTTTTATACCGTACACCCCCGCCCCCATGTACCGTACAATCCAGTGTCACTGGCTCCCTTGTGGTTCTCCATACCATCTCTCAACTCAGCATTTTCATTGACTGTCTCCCATACTTGTAATGTTCTCCCTTATTGACTCTGCCTCCTGACTTCCCTGGCTGTCTTCAAATCTCATCTAAAACCCTACCTTCTACAAGAAGCTCTTTCTTTTGCCTTTCTTCTGAGATTACCTCCAATTTATCTGTATATGTCTTATGCGTACCTAATTGTTTGCATGTTGACTCCCTCGCTAGATTATGAGCTTCTTGAAGGCAGGGACTGTTTTTGCCTTTCTTTGTATCCCTAGCACTTAGCATAGTCCCTGGCACACAATAAGTGCTTAATAAATGCTTATTGACTTGACCTGATTTGGCTTGAAGTGAGAAAATTTATGAGCCAGAGAATCTATGGCTAGTGAAAAGGCTTGGAGATGGGAAATGGAAGCTTTGCACGGGGAAACAGAGAAAAGACAAGTCTAGACCATACAGTAAAGGAAAGGAAGTAATGGATAAGGAGACTTAAAAGATAGATTGGAGCCAGGTTATGAAAGGCTTTAAACAGCCAACTAGAGGAGTCTATAATTTTGCCTTAGAGGCAATAGGAAACCACTGGAGTTTTTTGAATAGGGGGATGACATACTCAGAGTTACACTCAAGGAAAGATCACTTTGGCTGCTGTGTGGAGGATACAGTGGAGTGGGGAAAGACTTGAGCGAGGGGGACCAATTGAGAAGCCATTGTAACAGTGCAGGCAAGAGGTGATAAAGGCTGATCTAAGATCGTAGCTACATGAATAGAGAAGAGGCCAGATATGAGAAATGTTGTAGTCATAGAAATAGAAAGATTTGGCAACTAGTCGGATATCTAGGGTAAAGGAAAGTGAAGAGTTGAGGATAACCAACCTGGGAGATTGGAAGAGGGGTAGGTTTTAGGGAAAAGATCACGAGTTCTGTTTTGGATGTGTTGAAGTTGAGATGTCTTGCGACAACTAGCTTTATGTGTCCAACAGGCAGTTGGTGTAGCAGAAATGGAGCTCAGGAGAGACTGAGGCTGAATATATGCATTTGTGAGTCATTTGCATAGAGATGATAATTAACAGAAATGATAATTAAACCCATGGGAGCTGATGAGGTCATCAAAGCAGAGAGAAGAAAACAAAGAAAGAAGAAAATAAGTTCCAGAACAGCTTTGGGGACTATCTACAGTTGAAGGGCATGATAGGGGTGAGGAGCCATCAAAGGACACTGAGGAGGGGCAGATCAGTCACATAGGCGTGTATTTATCTATATGTGTGAACATATGAATATACATGCATGAATGTAAAGAGATACATGTGTATATTCAAGTGTGTGTGTGTGTACACTTTGATACATGTGTATCAGTGTACATATACTGAATACACACAGTGTATTGTGAGCATGGGTATATATGTGTGTAAGAAATGTGGTTCAGTCATTTTTCAGTTGTGCCTGATTCTTTATGACCCCATTTGGGGTTTTCTTGGCAAAGATGCTGGAGCAGTTTGCCATGTCCTTCTGCAGCTCATTTTACAGATGTGGAAACTGAGGCAGACAGGGTTAAGTGACTTGCCCAGGGTCACACAGCTAGTAAGTATCTGAGGCCAGATTGAACTCAGGTCTTTATGACTCCAGGCCTGGTGCTCCTATCCACTGCATCATCCAGCTGCCCAATGTAAGAGATACTACAAGGTTATCTCTCTGCCTCATAACCCCCTACAACACCCCCCCTCCCGCCCCCCCACCACACACACACTTTTCACTTCTTGCTTCTTTCTCTTTTAGCCTTAGCTTGCCTCTCCCGGGAGTATGGAAACTGTGATTAAAGTGGTCACAATCTAAGTCCTGCCTGGCCCCTAGAAGACTTCTCCTTGACACTCCCCTCTCAGCCCTACCTATTGTGTTCCCACAGCAAGCTGGAGGCTGGGTACCTTCGGGGCCATATCAACGATTCACAGGCAGACCCTGGCTCACTGCTGCCTGCCTATGAGCTGGATGGTGGTGCCACAGCTGCACAGGTGCTGGTGATGGGGCCTGATGACTTCATTGTAGCTGTGGTCAGGTACAGTCCAGTGTCCAGAGTTTGGAACCCAGAGTTCAGAGACCAACCAGGCTGGGGAGGCGGAGCAGGGATTGCCCATGGCAAGCAAATTCTCCTTCCATTGTTGGAACAGGGAACTGGGTTTGGGTGTGAGAAGGGCAATGCTGATTCTGTGGGCATACCCCATGAAGAAGAGCCAGGACAGAGATGGGGTCTCATCTATGTCTCCTGTCACTCTGCAGCTCACTGAACCGCCCTTTTGGCAGTGGCCTCATCACACCCTCTGGGATCCTGCTGAACAGCCAGATGCTGGACTTCTCCTGGCCCAATAAAACGGCAAACCACTCAGCACCCAGCCTGGTACTTCCTAGGCTGGTCTAGCCCTCCTCTGCGCCTCCTCCCTTCTTTTTCCCTTGCACTTTGGGATAATCTCTAAACCACCACAACCCTCTCCCCTCCCCAACCTCCCTATATCAAACACTTTGTTCCTAAGTCCTGACTCTTTCCCCACCTATTCATTTCCTTCTTCCTTGCCATCTCCTCCCTTCTCAAACCATATCCCGAAGTATGTTGCTCTGGTCCACGTACACAGCAGGTACTCAGGAAATGTTTGTTGAATGAAAGAGCCAACTGTATGTCCAGTCCTGTGTTGGGTGCTATGGGCTCATCAAGGAAATCACACTAGCTGGGCAGATATAGCACTTCACATACGTGTAAACATAACTAACATGACTTATCCCAGGCAAGAATTAAATTGGGGGAAGGAGAGATCTCACTAGGGGTTGGATAGTCAAGAAGGGCTTCCTGATGGGAGGGCCCTATTCCTTGAGCTGCCTCCTTCTGTTCCCTTGTCTCTTATGTTCTCTCCCCGCCCCCCACCCCAGTTTCTTTTCTCATCCTTCTATCCCCAGCTTATTATTGATCACCTCCCAGGTGGCCCTGGGGAGGGGACACTCTGTCCATTTCAAAGATGCTAGACTGGGGTCCAGGGACATAAGGGTACTGGCAGAGCTGGACTTGAAGCTCCCTGCTCTAGCTTTCTTTGAGCCTGGAAGAAGCTGGGGACAAAGGGAGTCAGTTCAGGTTCCCCTCCCATCACCCATGAGATCTATGTTACTATGACAGGAGAATGCCATTCATCCTGGGAAGAGGCCACTGTCCTTCCTGCTGCCCACCGTGGTGAGGCCAGCTGAAGGACTTTGCGGGACTTACCTGGCACTGGGGGCCAATGGTGCTGCCCGAGGACTTAGCAGCCTCACCCAGGTGAGCCCTTCCCTTTGTCTGAGCTGATTCTAAGCTGAGCCCTTAGAGTCCTTGGCCCAGGGACCTCGTTGTTCGTGGGAAATGGTAGAGGGGCGGGGGGCTACGGTTCCCCTCCTTACAGCTTCTCAGGTCTACTTCCCCATTCAAAGTTTGGTTTTTTTTTTTTTTTAAAGAACTTTAAGGCTGTTTTCCTCTTTCCTCAGAAAGCATGAGAGGCAATGTAGCAGGGCAGCTAGGTGGTATAGTGGATAGAGTACCAGGCCTAGAGGCAGAAATACCTGCGTTCAAATCCAGCCTCCGACATTTACTAGCTATGTGACCATGGACAAGTCGCTTCACCTCTGTTTGCCTTTGTTTTCCCATCTACAAAATGGGGATGATAATAATAGCACTTCCTCCTGGGGTAACTGTGAGGACCAAGTGAAGCAATATTTGTAGAGTGCTTAGCACAGTGCCTGGCACATAATAAATGCTACATAAATGTATTACTACTACTACTATTATTAATAGTATAGTACAAAAAATAAACAGTACAGGGCAAAGAAGAGGTAGTCGGGAGACCTAGAATCCAATTCTAGTTCTGACACTAGCTGTGTAAGTACAGATCATTAACCTCTCATCTGTGAAGCAGGCAGAGTAAGCCTCGCCCGGTTTGCCTTGTACAGCTGTTTTGTGTAAAGTGTCTTGTATACCTTAAAATGTGATGGGAAGGTGAGCCGTTATCACTAGACAGCATGGTGTAATGAAATGAACATCGGACGGGGAGTCAGACCAGGGTTCTAGTTCAGATCTGCCGCTGGCTCTTTCTGTGGCTGGTGGACAAGTCACTTTCCTTCTTTGGGTTTCAGTTTCCCCTTCTGTCAAATCAGAGCAATAAGCTCTGACTTTCCTAACCCCAAGGGCCTGTTGTTAGTGTCTGAGGTAGTGGGTAAGGAAGTGCTTTGACAAGTGCTCTAAGGTTTGAAAAGTGCTTTACAGATATTTCATTTTAAAGTCACAACCACCCTGGAAGGCAGGTGATATTATTATCCACATATTACAGATGGAGAAACTAAGGCAAACAGAAGTTAAGCATTTTGCCCAGGGTCAGACAGGTAGTAAATGTCTGAGGCAAGATTTTAATTTATCCACAGGAGTGTGATGGCAAATGTTTAACAACAAGCTCCCTGAGAAGAAAAAATTGTACCTATCACACTTTTAAATTTAATCTGCAGTTTTTCCATTATTTTCTTAAGTCTAAACAATCAACAGAACAATAAATCAAGCTCTGATTTCTAGCATTTGCCAATTTCAATGCTCACATTGAAAATCTAACCATGTGGGGCAGCTAGGTGGCGCAGTGAGTAGAGCACCGGCCCTGGAGTCAGGAGGACCTGAGTTCAAATGCGGCCTCAGACACTTGACACACTAGCTGTGTGACCGGGGAAAAAAAAAAAGAAAATTTAACCATTGGTGCTTGTGAGCGAGTTCAGGCTGGTCCCAGCACACCCCTGTTACTGTACCACCTCGTGCCTAAAAGTACATAATGCTTTGCAGCTATAAGGGATGATTTGCCTGGGCTCCTTGGGGATACTTCCTCGCTGTATGCACCTCTCACCTCCGTGGCATCCTGCAGGTCCTGGTGAACGTGCTGACTATGAACAGAAATCTGAGTGACAGCCTATCCCTAGGGCGCCTCCACCCTGAGCTCCAATCCAACATCCTTCAGGTGGACAGTGAGTACAGGGAGAAGGGCAGGCTGGTGGGGTCCTGATTCTGGAACCTAGGTGGACCACACCAACAGCAGGTACAATCCCTAGGTGCCTCCTGAGAAGAGGACTTTTAGGCTTCTCTTTCTTTCTGATGTCTCAGGCCACACACAGACAGACACACACACACACACAGACACTCTTATGACACAGACAGACAGACAGACACACATACACGCACCCCTACTCTCTTATACCACACCCCTACCCCCCTACCCGAAGGAATACCTCCTGGGAATTTATGGGAACATTGGACAGATTACGTGACTCTTGTGTTTGTATCCCTACTCATTAACACTGTGCCTGGCACATCTTAAGTGCTTAATAAATGCTTGTTACTCGACTCATTAGTCATTCTCCCCCTGTCCTGGATGCTTAGTCAGCTTTGCTGAGATAATAATCCTTTATGTACTCAGGGTCTTTATGAGGAAGAAAGCTATAGAGAGGAGTTGCTATCCTCATCATTATTATTTAGGGGCATGAGTTCTCTGAACACTCTTTAAAATTTTTGAATTGACATATTTTACTTTTATTTTGTGTTCATTTCCCATTATATCCTTCTTCCCTCCCCAGAGAGCTTGTAGCCAAGAGTGTGGGTACAGGTAGGGACTGAACCTGTGATTTCTTTGCGACAGGAAATTCCTGGGTGAGAAAATTTCCTTCTCTGCTACTTTTTGTCTTGGAGGTATCAAACTCAGGACCAGTGAGTGGGCCACTCAATACTTCCAAGTGCTCCAAAATCAGATCACAATGTCATTGGAAAATGTTTGACAAAATAAATAAAAATGCAATGGAGCATAGATAATGTTAACATGTGGCTTTCAAAGTCAATATGAAGGCAATTAGGTGGCCCTGTTGATAGAGTGCTAGGCCTGGACTCTCTAAGACTCATCTTCCTGAATTCAAACCCGGCCTCAGACACTTACTAGCTGTGTGACCCTGGGCAAGTCACTTTAACCCTATTTGACTCAATTTCCTCATCTGCAAAATGAGCTGGACAAGGAAATGGCAAAGCATTCCAGTATCTTGGCCAAGAGAACCCTAAATGGAGTCAACAAAGAATTGGACAAGACTGAAAATGACTGAACAACTTGCTCTACTTTCCTCCAGGTTGTTATTTGGAGGAAAGGGCTTTGTAAACTTGAAAATGCTAAGAAGAAGGTACTGTCCTTTAAATTGCTGTTATTTGAGGACATAAAAGATTAAAGGTCAAGTTCATCTACATATCAGAAGCCTTGAGTCTTCCCCACCCTGTTCTCTGTGGGTAGTCTTTCTTTACTGAGATAGGTATTTCCTCCCTCTCCTCAGGGTTTAGAGCCCTCAAGGGCTGGGAAGGTGGGGAGGGGAAACTCACCCCATAACTGGTTTAGGTTGAGAGGCCCTCCTGGGCATGTTCTCTAAAGAGCTTTAAGCCATGGCTGGACAGATGAAGGCAGCCAGTTGATGGCAAAATTGCTGTTAGTAAAGTTTGTCCCAGACACCAACTGCCCCTTTCTCTGCCCTTTTCCCACCTCAGTGGTGGCCCCCTCCTCTCTCAACCTCCCTTCTGATCCTCAGTGCCCTAGTCTCCCACCTACCCAAAGACTGCTCTTGGAAAGTGCTTTAAGATCTAGGATAATAATAAATAATCACTAAGCTGTCAGAGTGGCTTTCAGCCACTTCCTCCTTTCTGGGCCTTAGGTTCTCCACCTTTAAAATGAGGAAGGTTGGACTAGGCTCCCCTTCTAATACCGATTTATCTATAACAGTAGTCATGTGACTTTAGGCCAATTCCCTTCACCTCTCAAGGCCTCTTTCCCTTCAACCTTATTTTCCCCTGGGCCTGGACTAATTCTATAGCATTCCAGTTGGTCTCTCAGCCTCCAGCCCATCTCTTTTCTGGTCTGTCCTTCATATAGCTGCCAAAGAAATATTTCCAGAAGCCCTCAATAAGTGCTTGTTGATTGATCTGGAAAATGGGGAAGTTGGACTAGTGCTAGGGGCCGATAACTCTATAACAAACTAGTTGTGTGGCCTTGGGCAAGTCCCACAGTTAAGCAGTCTGGGATTGTTTCATGGGTAAAATGGGAGGATTAGAGTAGATAAGCTCTACAATCCCTTCCTACTCTAACAGTTTATAATTCTCCCAAGGGAATTTACTCTACCGATCTGATCTCTGTAGAATGTTGGGGTTTGTCTCTATTAAAGGGATTTGGGGGACTGGAGAGAAATTTGGGAAGTAATGGGGGTTTTCTGGGGGTGCTGAAATTGTCTACAACTTGCCCTAGACAGACAAGCCCATCTGGTCCTCAAAAATAAATCCTCTTGGCCAGTGCTTGTGGGTTTATTGTTTGACTTTACTAAACACCCAGAAGAGAGTTCTGTATGGAGGAGATACTTGATAAATGTTTGAACTGATTTTGTTGCATGTGATTTCTTTCAGGTGAATTCACAGAGGAAGAGGTTGAGTTCCTGGAGGCTAGGGGCCATCGGGTTGAGAAGGTAGACGTTCTGTCCTGGGTCCATGGAGGTCGGAGAACCAACAATTTCATCATTGGGGTGAAGGACCCTCGAAGCCCTGATGGAGCGGGTGCCACTATCTTGTAGGGCTGGGTGGGTGGGGCAGGGGCAGGCGCTGCAGCACAAATACCCCTTTGCATGTTCCAAGAGCCCCTTGGAGCCCTGCCTCCCCCTGGGCAAGGGAGGGAGGGGGGACAGGCACAGAGTGGGTCTGAAGACCAGAGGTTCCCAGTAGGTGCCTTCGAGCTCCAGGGCGTGGGGACCAGAGGAGATTTATATCAAACCCAGTTCCAGAATAATTGACAAATTCCACAGCTGATGGGTGTGGCCTGACAGACTTTCAAGCAAGAAGACCAGAAGAATGGTTCTGCCTCCTTCCAATACTTCCCACTCCAGAGAGGCTTAGGGAAATGCTTGCTTAAAAACAAAAAAAACAAAAAACCCACCCAGGTGGCCCTAACCGTCCTTCCTTCCAACTAATCCTCGGCATCTTTCCCCTTCCCTCTCCCCAGTCTCATTTCTTAAATGATTTTTTTTTAACTCACCATCCAGAAGCAAGGGGCCCTCTTTCTCCTTCTCTCTGTCCCAGAAGTAGTGAGGATCTGAGGGAGAGGTGCAGGGAGAAGGGGCCACATAAGGGGGGGGGGGGCGGGTAACAGCTCAGGGGCTTCCACTTCCCAAGAGGAGTTAAAGAGAAAGTTGCTTAAGAAATTTTATCTCTGGCTTGGTCTGTTAGCTGGTCTCCAGGTCAAAGTTGGGACAGATGGCTGAATATTTGGGAGAGTGAAGTCTCCTCTCTTAGCCTTCTAGTATGAGCACTTTAGGCTATCTGCAACCTTGGAGGCCATTTAGACCATCTCACTACCTCTAGGCAATGTCACCCCTAACTCACCCTACAAACAATTCCAGCCCCGTGAAGTTCATGGAGAAAGGAGCTTAGGGAGGGAAAGTGGAGTTTTCAAGCTCTCTTTAATTTTCCTTAGTTTCTAATAGGCTGTGTCCTGGAAGTGGGGTGGAGTGGGGCTTGTCATCCCGCACTTACTTCCTTATAGCTCATTGAATATTGATGCTGGAAACTTTTACTGACCCTCTAATTGTAATGTACAGAGATGGAAACTTAGGCCCAGAGAAGGCAGAGTACATGCCCAGGGTCCTCAGCCTTGAGTTAATCAAGATGGTTCTTAAAGCACAGAATCCAGGAGTTGAAAGGAACCCCAAGTCATCTAGTCTAACTGGGAACTGAATAAAAATTCCTTTTTCAACAACTCTGACAGATGGAGCTCTCCATGTTAACAAGCTTTTCTTTTTATTGACCCCCAAATCTCCTTCCCTGTAACTTCCACCCGCCATTGCTACTTCTGTTCTCTGCAGCCAAAAGAACAAAGCTACCACCTCTTCCGTGACAGCTCTTCAGATACCTGAAGACACTGATCATGTTTCCCCTGAGTCTTTTCTTCTCGTGGTCAAACAATAGGAGTTCCTTCACCTCGTGTCTCCTGACTCTCAATCTAATTAGTAGATGCCTAACCCTGCTCTTACATGTCAGATCTGTGTTGTTTTTTAGGCCATTCCTGCTGGTCTCCCACCTGCCTGAGATCATTTAGATGACTCCTCTTTCCAGCCCCCGCCTCTCTCTAATTTCAGTTCTGTCTCTAGCTTCTCAATGGGCCACTCCAACTCTTAAGTCCTATGATGTTATGACTCTACCTAGATACCCCACTAGTCCCCCAAATTTAACATGCAGGATATGAATAGGATTTTAAACCTGGAAGGGAACTGAGACCATCCAGTCTCATAAAACGTGAAGGTACTTGGGCCAGTCATTCAGAATGTAAATGCCAGAGCTGAGGATAGAAACGCCGAAAGGCACAAGTCCATGGGAGCCAGAAGATTTTGGACTGGTTGTGTCCCTGCCTCCGCAGCATATGGGAAACGCAGACTATGGGCCAGGAACAGAGGGACTAGGTTCGGAAGAACCAACCAGCCAAGCAGAAGAATAAGACCCATTTCTGGCTACCATTTCCTTGAGGGCAAACCAGAGGGGACGCAGTCCACCCAGGCTGGGGATTGCGAAGAGAGGGAGGGTACTGGGGGCTCTGGACTACGGGGAGTCGGGGAATGCGGAATCCAGCCTGGAAAAAAGAGACCAAGGGTTCAAAGCAACCAAGGAGTAACTTGGGGCTCAGGAGAGAAAATACTGCCGAGGATCGGGGAAGAAAAAAATCGGAGCTCCATCCAGGAGGGGCCAGGGCGGGGTGGGGTGGGGCAGGCCCGGACGCGCGTGCGTGCGGCCGCCCCGAGCTCCCGGGGACGTTCGCTCCGGTCACGTGCACGAGGCCCCCGCCTGCCCGGCCCCGCCCCGCTCCTCCCCCCTCCCTCTCCCCCTCCCCTCCCCCTCCCGGGCTCCGGTCCCCTCCCCTCCCCCTCCCCGCCGGGTCTGAGGCCGCTGCCGGGTCCGGGAGTCCCGGTGTCCCGCTGTCCGGCTCTCCGGGCCGCGGGGACGGACAGAGCGGCACTCGCAGGCCACGGGCCAGAGTGGGCCGCCGTCGGAGGCCCCTGGCAGGGCCGCAGGTGAGGCAGAGGCTGGAGCTCGGGCCGGGTCCGGGGGGTGGGGTGGGACGGGACGGGACGCGAATGGGACCAGCCTTGTCCCTGGCCCCGGGAAAATGGCGCCGCCGCGCTGGGCGGATGACAGGCCCGGCCGGCCCGGGAGCCGCCGCCAGCCGCCGGGCTCGCTCGTGTCCCCGCCGCCGCCGCCATGTTGGGGAGCTGGTCCCGGCCTGCGGGGGGCCGGGGCTGGGGGGGCCGGGGCCAGGCCTGCGGCGGGGGGGGCGCCTCCCCACGGTGCCCCCCGAGCTCCGCCTCCCAAACCCCCAGCGGGGCCGGGGGAGGCAGGTGTCCAAGCCCGGGCCGGGGCGGGCGTGCAGGGCAGGCCCACCTCATTGTGTGCCGGGGTTACCGGGCCGGGTGTGTGTGTGCGCGAGTGTGCTCCTGGGGGAGGGAGGTGAGGAGGGCAGGAAGGACACGGGAGGGCCACTGAGGCAGAGCCCGGGCCGGGGACTTTGACAGCGGGCGCTGCAAAGCAGCGGGCTTCTCTCTCCCGGAGGCTTCACAATCCCTTAAGGTGGGGAGAAGAAATGAAGCCTCGAGATGCTCGGGCCCGGCGGTGTGTGTGTACAAAAAAGCGATGGCATTGTGTGGGGGTAATGACCCAGGGCGCTCTCCGGGGGAGTACCCCGCCACCCGCATCCGAGTAGGGGTCACACGAGGAGGTCATCGTTGTGGGGGCTAAGGAAGCTAGCGATGTGGAACCCGAGAATAATGACAGTGTAGGTAGCCCACCACGAGCCCCTGGCCTTGGTATGATTCAAACGTGTGCTCTCCTTGACCAGAGCACCGTGCTGGGCATGTACATATGGAAGCGGCCCTGTCCTCAGAGAGCTTGAAATCTAGCTTTAAAGGCTTGCAACTGCACAGAGACTTTTGGGACACCTTGTATGAGGATATACAGAACAAATACAAAGAAACAAGGCAGGGAAGGAGGGCCCGACAGCCGGGGGTATCTGGAAAGGTGAGTTAGAAAGTCTGGATTGAGTTGCTACTTGGAGGAAGTGAGGCTTGTATTCCAGGCATGGGGGAAGGCCGGTACAAAGGCACAAATGGCTAGTGGAGGTGCCATGTATGAAGAACAGAGAAATCCAGTTTGGTTGTACTGTAGATGAGGAAGGGAAGTAATGTATAACAAGGTTGGGGAGATGGATTGAGGCCAGGCTGTGAAGGGTTTTAAAAGCCAGAGAGAGAGAAGTTATTAGTGTAGCATTAAGGAGCAATTGAAAGGTTTTGAATGGATGAATGACCTGATTATTAAACCCTGTGCATTAGGAAAATTTTATCAGTTGTATGAAGCAGTATAATGGTGTTGGAAAGGCTTTGGACTATAGGTGGTAGTTGAGGCTCTGCCACTACCTATGTGATTTAAGACAAGTCACTTTAATGTTTCATCTAGGTCTCAGTTCTCCCATCTGTAAAATTAGAGGATTGGAGTAATGGTCTCTGCTGAAATTTTATTAACTCTCCTTCCCCAGAGTCACTGGTTCTGAGCTTTTCTTTTCTTACCCTCTCATCCTTTCACTAAAAAGAACTCCTTTTTCCCGTTACAAATTCCTCATCTATCTCCTTCCCTCCAGTCACTGAAGTAAGGTATTCTGACTTTTTACTAGGGCTAACCCTGATCTTATTATTACCTGATCTTATTTCCTTCTTTGAAGACAGCCCCTCTGAGTCACTCATCTCTTTAGTCTCTCCTCCACTGGTACCTTTTCATCGGTTTACAAATATATTCATTTTGGCGCATCCACTTTTATATAGCTACCATCCTGTCTTTTCCCCTTATGCTGCTAAACTTCTTGGAAAAATTGTCTTGAACCAGATGCCTACACATCCTCATTACCCATTCTCTTCTTTAAGATGTGACTTTAGTTCACATCTATCTACTGAAACTTTCCTCTTCTAGGATCATCATTGTAATTACCAAATGCAATGGTTTCGGAACACCTTGACGTGTCAGTGTCTTTTGATTCTGTTTACCACCCTCTTCTCTTGAATACTCTTCTCTGTTGGCTTCAGAGACACCATACTCCAGAGATTTTCTTACCTTTTTCTGTGCCCTTCACTGTGTCCTCAACTTGGTCTCTATCCCTTAATGAATGTTCCCCGGCTATGTATATTCAGCCCTTTTTTCTTCTCTACATTGTCTATTGCCAAACGAACATTAGCTTCTACTACTTCACCTACTGCCTCTATGCAGATAACTCCCAAATTATCTCCCATTCTGACCTCTGTTCTGACCTCTAGACCTGTATCTCCAACTGCCTACAAGAAAACTTCACCTAGATGTCCTCCTGGCACCTCAATCTAACATGTTCAGATCCAAGCTTATTTCTTTTCTTTGAGCTCTCCTCCTGTCTCCCCTGTTTTCGTCTGATTTCACCACCATTCACTGTGCCTCCTGTATTCAAAACTTTGGGGTTATCTATTAGTATTTACTTTTCCTCATCTCTCATATCCAACTAGGTAACAAGTGTTCTCCCCATTCCATTCCTCTGCAACATCTCATTCGTCCATTCCCTGCTCATTCTTCCCAGTGATCCCGCCCCAGTACAGGTCCTCATTTCTATTCGCTAGTTCTATTTTAGGGGCCTCCTACCTTCTCAGATCCATCCTTCATATTACTGCCAGAATATGCTTTCTTATGTATACATCATGTTGCTCTTCTGCTCAAAAAGTTTTAATGGTTCGTTATTGCCTACCAAGTAAAGTTCATATTTCTTTGCCAAGAGTTCTAGGTCTTCTACAGTTTGGGGCTTCCTACCTTTTCAACCTTGTTTCTTTTTATTCCCCCCTGTGCATACAGTGCTTGAAACAAACTGTATTACTCAGACACAGGTTGTCCTCATTATCCTCTGCTGTTGAATCCTTACCGTCCTTTAGTTCTCGACTCATTCGTCACCTCATCCATTAAATTTTCCCATATCAGTAACAATTTTCTGATCTCACACCACTTTTCTAACTCACATTTATCCCAGCACATTAAAGTTTGTAAAGTGCTTTACGTATATTATCTCATTTGATCCTCGTAACAACGCTGTGAACTAGGTACTATTATTATCCCTATTTTACAAATGAGAAAATTAAGGCAGATGGAGGTTAAGTGACTTGCCCAGAGTCATACAACTAATAAATAAGACAGGATTTGATTTGAGGGTCTTCCCTACCTCAGGTGCAGTTCACTAACCTTTATACCAGGCTGCCTCTCTTGTATGGAGCGATGTAAAATTACTCACTCTCATCATTTAAAAAATTGGCTTTCTTGGAAAGTATCAATTTCATTTAGCAATAATAGAGTCCAGAATAGGGAGAAACCTATTATCTTGCTTTGAAAAATTTTACTTAATCGAATTTAAATTTCATTTTTCTCTTCTTGAGGTATTCAAAATCAGTGCTTCAACCGCATCATAACCTTCGTAATTTTTCCTCTACAGTTGTATTCCCTTTTTTGAAGGTGATGTGATTATTTCCAAGCTGCTTTGATTTGATTTGATTTGATAAAAGTTTATGGAGTAGAAAAAGAAGTTAATTTGGAGCCAGAAGGTCTGGCTCCAAGTATCCAGGTTCTGCCAGTTAAAACCTATAAGAACTTGGGTAAGCCGCTTAATCTCTCTGGGCCTCAGCTCCCTTAGTCTGTAAAACGAGCTAGTTGAACTACTACGTATCTATGATGCATTTATTGTGTAATATTGTGTATATATTTATTCCTCTGCTAGAATGTTAGTTTCATGAGAGGAAAATTATACAAACTTGCTTTATCTAAACTATATCTTTCCAGCACCTAACATAGTGTTCTCCACATGGTAAATGCTTGATAAGTGTTCACTGAATGAGTGAATGAGTTAGTGAATTCAATTTTTAAAAAATATCTAGTTAAGTGCCTGCAATATCTAAGTCATTGTATTAGATGCTAAGGATATAAAGATAAAAAAATGACATCATGACCATCTTCCCTGACCAAAATTGACCAAGACTTCCCTATATATGTTGCCTCTCCCATTAGAGGTGAGCTTTGTGAGGACAGAGATTATGTTGTGTGTATGTGTGTGTATTGGGGTTGTTTTTTGGTATATGTATCCTCAATGCTTAGCATAGTGCTTGGCACATAGTAAGTACTTAATAAATGCTTTTTCATTCATTCAAGAAGCTTACAATCTGTTGGGTGATATGACATGCACAAATAAGTACAATATGTGGTAAAGGAGAGATCCAAGAAAGATGCCATGGGAAAATTGGAGGAGGAAAAGAAGACTTTCACCTAGGGTGGGAGGATTGCAGGTCATTGGAATCTGGAAAGGCATCTGGATTTGAATTTTCAAGGATTCTGAAAGGTAGAAACGAAGATGGGAATTAATTCCAGGCCTGGAGGACAGATTGCATGGAGGAAGAAGATGGCATAGTAGTCTAGTTTGGAATGTAGAGTGCAGGGAATGGGGGTAATGTAAAATTCGGGAAAGGTGGAGGATGTGGAAGGACTTAAGTACCAAGTTAAGGAATTTGTATTTTATTCTCTAGGCCAGGGTTCTTAACCTTTTTTTGTGCCATAGACTCCTCAGAATCATGTTCTTAAATGCATAAAATAAAATACATATGATTATGAAGGAAACCAATTACACTTAAGTTCAGTTATCAAAGTATTTTTTAAAAAATAACCTCAGAACTAGTTGGTGTCCAAGATCTCCTTTAGGCATTCTGGAATTTTGGAGTCAGAAAAGAGGCAATGAAAACAAGGGTGAGGGGAATGGCTTACCTTGAATGCCTAAATGTACGATCCGGGCCACTAGGTTGTATAAATGCGAGTCACACATCCCTTTTACTATAAAGAGGATCTTGGTTAATTCTATTGTTCTGGCAGTGCCTCCTTCACCTAGTTCCCAGGTATTTTCTGGGCTCTTTGACTTGATGTAGTAGTACATATTGTGTGGGCTATCTAATGATACCTGTGTCTCCTGCTTTAGGATGTCCTCTGCTAGGCTGTAGTAGAGCCAGTTGGGTCTCCCTCAGCAGCTGCCTTTACCATGATAGGACCTTTTGAAGTCGGATGACCCAGCAGAACTGCTGAGGGATACATTAGCTCCCAATCAGCAGCTTCCTTGCATTATTAATATTCAAGCTGACCTGTACCACTTTTACAGGGGCAGAGAGGAAGAGGAAATGTACTAAAGTAAAAAAAGAGAACAGTGTTTATGGTTGTAGAATTAGGAAACCTGAGTTTTCATCCTTGCTTTCCAGATGTGTAAACTTGGGCTGGTCGTTTTACCTTTCAGTGTCTCAGTTTCCTCATCTGTAAAATGGTGATGATAATGCTCATATTGCCTACTTCATAGACTTGTTATGAGGAGAGTGCTTTGTGACTCTTAAAACACTAGAGAAATGTTAGATGGAGATTTCTTTAATCACATTGGTGTAGGTCCTCTCTCTAATGATACAGCTCACAACTCATTCACAATTTGTTGTCTTGTGTGATTTTTGTCCTTGTCCTCCCATAAATCCACCCAGTGCACTGGATGCTGCCCTTTAGGGCTTTTTCCTTTTGACAAGTAAAAAGGGCCATCTCATGACTGATGCACCCCCTGGTTGATATCTTTTATACTACTTCTTGGACACAGGTCATGATTTGTTAATAAGTATTAGTCTACTTTTGACTATCTTGTTTTTCTCTTTAAAATTTTTAAAAATTTATTTTTAATATTCTTTTTTTAAAAACTTTGAGTTCTAAATTCTCATCTTCCCTCTAGTCCCTCCTCCACCCATGGAGAAGGCAAGCAACATGTTATCAATTATACATGTGAAGCCGTGCAAAACATATTTCCGTATTAGCCATGCTGCCACCAAAAAAAAAGCCCAAAACTATAAAGAGTGCAAAAAGGATGCTTCAGTCTGCTCTCAGAATTCCTCTATTCTCTCTCTGGGGGTGGATAATATTATTCATCATGGGTCCTTTGGAATTGTTGATCATCGCTAGAATATTGCTGTAATTGTATACAATGTTCTTCTAGTTCTGCTCATTTCACTTTGCATCAGTTCATATAAGTCTCCCCATGTTTTTCTTGGACCATCCTGTTCTTGATTTCTTAGAGCACAATAGTATTTCATCACAATCATATACCACCATTTGTTCAGCCATTCCCCAATTGATAGATATCCCCTCAATTTCCAGTTCTTTGGAACTGGAAAGAAAAAGAAGTGCTATAAATATTTTTGTACAGATAGGTCCTTTCCCCATCTCTTTGGCATACAGATCTAGTGGTGATTTTGCTAGGTCACAGTTTTATAGCCCTTTGGGCACAGTTACAGATTGTTCTCTAGAATGGTTGGATCACAACTCCACCAACCCCCAATTTTTCCACATTTCCAGCATTTGTCCTTTTCCTTTTCTGTCATGTTAGCCAATCTGATAAGTGGTGAAGTGAAGAAGTGAGTGGTAAAATACTCAGAGGTATTTTAATTTGCTTTTCTCTAATCAGTAATCATTTTGAGCATTTTTTTCATGTGAATATTGATAGCTTTAATTTCTTCTTCTGAAAACTTCCTGTCCATATCATCTGATCATTTATCAATTGGGGAATGACTTGTATTCTTATAAATTTGGCTCACTTTCCTATGTATTTGAGAAATGAGGACTTTGTCAGAGAAACTTGCTGTAAATTTTTTTCTTGGTTTCTGCTTTCTTTCTAATATTGGTTATATTGGTTTTGTTTGTCCAACCCCTTTTTAATTTTATATATAATTAAAATTATTCATTTTACTTCCCTAGGTCCTCTCTATGTCTTGTTGGTTACAAACTCTTCCCTTATTCATAGAACTGACAAGTAAAATTTGACATGTTCCCCAATTTACTTATGATACTACCTTTTATGTCTAAATCATTTACCCATTTTGACCTTCTTTTGGTATACAGCATGAGATGTTGATCTCTGCCTAGTTTCTGCTGAACTGCTTTCTAGTTTTCCCAGTGATTTTTATCGGATGGCGAGTTCTTGCCCCCAAAGCTTGGATCCTTGAGTTTATTGAACAGTAGATTACTATCATGCATCTCTGTCAATGACCCTTTGGGTTGCCAGAAACTTAGATTTTTTGAACATTGTGGTATTGCATGATTTCCAGCCATATTGGTGTTCAAAAGATGGTTTTTAGTGCTATCAGGGAGGCATCATTGAATGTGCTACACAGTTTCCCAAAGG
Organism: Trichosurus vulpecula; assembly: GCF_011100635.1. Classification (NCBI taxonomy): domain Eukaryota; kingdom Metazoa; phylum Chordata; class Mammalia; order Diprotodontia; family Phalangeridae; genus Trichosurus; species Trichosurus vulpecula. The sequence continues at coordinate 100,992,707 of NC_050575.1, read as the reverse complement.
CAGTCCAGCTCTTTCTTCTTCCCATTTAATTTTGAGCCTAGTTTATTGTTCATTGACAGGTCCATAAATACATCTTGGACAAATTCAGTGGACTGCCCATCCGATGACATTTAATGTGTTTTTCACCCTTTTTTTTTTTTTGTCTTAGGTGAATCTTGAGATCTTTTTTGACTGTCCCAGAATCTCAGTGAAGAAGCCCAAAAGCACAATGCAATTAGTGCAGGGTTACCTGGAGACATAGGTTTTTGGAGTATCTCACCATTTATAAAAAAAAAAATCCCTCTTTCATTGGGATTTTGCTAGAAAATCCTTTATAACAGGAGCTTACACTAATGAATAAATATCTTCCTGTTTTATGTCACTTTGAGCCTGAAGTTATTTCTGTCATTTTTATCAGTCTAGTAATCTTACTTTTTTTTATATATGCATGGAGACACCTTGGAGGATAGTTTGTAGGCTTACTCTTTTGCTCACCTAGTCAAATGCTTTTAAAAACAACAAACCGAAGAAATCTGGCAGCTAGGCATCGTAGTAGATAAAGTAGCTGACTTAAAATCAGGAAGACCGAGTTTAAATTTGGCCTCAGACATTTACTAGCTGTGTGACCCTAGACAAGTCACTTAACTTCTGTTTTCGTCAGTTTCCTCATCTGTAAAATGGAGATAATAATAGCACCTACCTCCCGGCATTGTGTAAGGCTCAAATGAGATAATTTTTGTGAAATGCTTAGTGTCGTGTGTAGCACATAGTAGGTGCTATATAAATGTTAGCCATTATTATTATTATTATAATACTTTTCAGCCACTCTTGTGATTATGAAGATGTGGTCCACTAGAGAAACTCTTAATTGAAAGCCTGCCTGTTCCATTCTCATATTCATCAAGATTACCCTTAGTGTCTGTGTACATTATTTTCATAATATTTCATAGCAATCTGAAAACAGGCAAATGAGCTGGTAGTTGCTGATGTCCTCTCGGCTGCCTTTTTTGGAGAATAATACTGTCTGTGATTTTTTTTTTCCTCATCATTTGGTATCTTACCTTCTTTAAGATATCTGGAGAATGGATCTTCAATGCTTCTAAAATGGTACGTCTGTTAGCCGGGATTTCCTCAGGGTATAGTTTCCAACTTTATCTTCTTGATGTCCATTTCAGCTTCTTCATTATGGTACATCTGGTTGGTACTCAGATGCTAGAATCAAAATGTAATCACAATGATGAGAACAGCTCTGTAGAAACCCCGGTAAATCTGTTGCATTTTCTGGCTAGTTGCTGTCCTTTTTAACAGTTTTCATGTATGAATATGATGATCTAGGTTAGCTGGGTTTCACATGAAGCGTTTTGCAGACTCATTTTCTTCTGCTTTGCAACTGCAGGACTTGCCCATCTCCCACCCTCCTGGCCTGCTGCAGAGATCTTCAGGGTTTAGAATGTCTTCTCTGGCCAACTTGTGGCACATAGGGATGAAGGAGGGTGGCCCTACCAGAAAATTGGAGATTGTGGAGGTAGAGAACTGCCAGGTGAGTTTGGAGGCATTTAAAAACACAATCCTGTTTCTAAGGTTAATTCTAAAATATTGTCAAGCATTGTTTGCTAAATAAAGTGGTTCATGAGATTAAAAGATAATAGTTTATATAGTTCTTTAATGTTTGCCAAGCCCTTTATATACATTGTCATTTGAGCCTTAGACAGCGACCCTGAGTGGACTACTGTTATTCCTGTTTTACAGGTAATGAAACTTAGTCTCTGAGAGGTTATGTGACTTGCTGAGTTCCCCAGGGTCCCATTGGTATGATGTATCTATCAAAGGTAACATGTGAATGAAGGCCTTCCTGACTCCTAAGTCCTTGATTATTTTCACTGTACCATACTGCTTAGCATTATGGGACACAATGAAGGAAGGCTTTTTACTTTTGTCATAGAGCTCTTCGTAGTGAAGATAATTTGGAAAAAGTAGGAAATAGGAAAGATCCTTGAGGGATAGTAAGGGCTTGGAACTGTGTTGTCTCATCTCAAGAGCAGTGGAAAAAACAATAGGAGGAAATGTGAAGGCAGTTTTTAAATATATGAAGGTACATACATATGAATAAAAAAAAAGTTTTGGCCTTGGTTCCTTGATCTTTCAACCTTTCTCACTGTCTAATTTGTGAGATGGGATTAGTATTACCCACAGATCAAATAAGATAAAGTCCTTTTTAACTGTTTGTACAGGGCACTGTACAAATGTAGGTATTTTTATTGTAGATATTTTAAGAGAGATGGGTTATGTTTAAATGTCAGGAAGAACTGTATAGAAATTAAATAAATTTATAAGTGGAGTAGGAATGCTTCCTATCATAGAAAACATTCAAACAGAAGTTGGTGCAGAGTCTGAATGGCCACATGTACTATCAAAGGATTTTAGAGCTCAGAGGGACCTTAGAAATCATAGAGCTTTCTTTTTACCAGTGAGGAAACTGAGGCTTAGAGAGGTCATAGGATCACAAGTCATAGATCTAGATCTAGAAGGGATCTTTAGGCCAACCTAATTTTACAGATGAGTAAATTGGGGTCTAGGTCTAAGTGATTTGCTTAAGGTCACAAAGGTAAGCAGGATTTGAACCCAGCAGTGTTCTTTCTGCTATACTAAGTAAAGTGACTTTTCTCAACACAGACAGTTCGCACTTTATGTAAATTTGCATTATACATATTTGACTTTACATAAAGAATTCTGATAGAAATCCTCATTCCAAAAAAAACCCAACCCACCTCTGTTAACTTTATCATACAGTACTGTGTTGTCTCTCTGCTCCTGCCCTAAGTGATTCATATTCTCCCTCACCCTTGCCCATCTTCTGTCTCTGGCTTCCACCTGTCCTTGAACCATGTAATGGCCCCCTTCCAGCTTCCTTCCCTCCCTTCACTTCCCCTGGCAAATTCACATAAAATCACCTCATGTAAAGACCTGCAGAAAAGCCAGAACTGCCTGTGTCTTGTGGGAATGAACATTCTAAGTGCCGAGGATACTAATACATAAAAAAAAAAAAAAGAAAGGCAGCCTCTGCCTTCATGGAGTTTATATTCTACTGAAAGAAGGCAACTAACAAAAATGAGCTAAAAAATGGGGGGGGGGTGTTAAAGAAGAGTTTCCTTCACTGAGTGATAGGTTGGATTGGGTGACCTCTAGGAGTACTTGCAACTGTAGTAATAAAAATAATAACTTGCATTCATGTGCTATGTTAAAATTTTGCCTTTATGATTCTTTATGAGAGAATGCCCCATGCATCATGCATAGAAATCTTGCCTCCAACCCTCGGCCTTATGGCCCTAGGCAAGTCATTTAATCTCTCAGTCTGTGCCTCAGGCAATTCCCTGAAGCACTAAAGTAGTGGAATTGTTGATGTAGTTTTTGTAGAGGGAAATAGCTGGGGGTGGGAGGGGTGGGAAATGATTCTGTTCCAGTTTGTCTTCAGGAAGCAGTAAAAGTGTTTGGGGAAGAACAGCTTCTCTATGGTGAAACAGAAGGAAATCTATCATAATTGATTAATATGTTTTGAGTTCCTATTGAGTGCGTGGCACAATACATAGTGGAGCATTGATAAGAGGCCAGAGGCATTTGCTTGAATTCTCCTGTCATCTCTGTGCCTTACTGGCATTGCCCATTGGCTGAGGAGAAATGGCATCTATAAGGACTCTTCAAGTGCAGACTATTGGAGGGCTTTGTGCTTCTGGTAGTGATTGGAATAGATAACTTCACTATGTGTCTTGAATTTTAAGCTTCTCAATCGAGAGAATTCTGATGTTTGGATCCTTGGTTCTTCCTTTATACTTCTGAAGGGCTAAAAGACACCTTCATTTGGTGGTTAGGATCTTCCTTGGGGTGATTAGGCTAGTAAAGTCCCCAGGCTATGAAATTAAATGAAAATTTTTTTTTCTGCTGCTTGATCATTCTTCTCCCAGCATTCTCCTGCAGTAAGAGTGACATAAGGTGAAAAGAGGATAGCTGCTGTTGAACTCTGGTTTCAACCCATGAAAAGGAATATCATGAGGAGGAATGATTAGATTTATACTCCATGGTATCCAGTGGAGGTAACAAGGATATATGGCAAAATTTATAGGGAGGTAGATTTTAACTCAGTAAGGAAGAATTTTCTAACAATTAAGAGTTATTTAAAAATGGAATAGGCTGCCTCTGAGGTTTGAGGTCCTTATTTTCAAAGGTAATTCAGCATAGACTCAGGGACTTGCTGGGAGGTTGTAGAGGAGATTCTTGCTTCAGTAACTCTTGGACAACATACCCTCTGATCTCTAACATTAGGGCTTTGTGATTTTAGTATCCTCCCTGATCCTCCTGTATTCTTTTCTTTTTCTGAGGGTTGGAGCCATGAATTCCCTGGCAGTTGTCAACAAGCAGATGGAGACTGAACTTATTTATAGTCTATATGATCACTCAAAGATATGTCCATGTTGTTCAGTAGCCCTTACTTGCGTTATCATCTATGTTGGATATAGGCATTATAGATTTTAAATTCTAGAAATTCTGCTCTTAAAGAAGGATAACAGCTGAGATTGTTTCTATGTACAATTAATTCTTAGTAATTATTGTTAGAGAAAGAAGAGGCACAGGTATCCACAGGGCAGGATCTGAGTGTTACTGACCTTAGCACTAAATATAGGGCCTCATGCTGCCTTTCCAGGCAGTGCCACCCTACCTTTCTAGACCAGTCTCAAGTCTCATACAAATCCCTTCCTGTGCTCCAACCAACTAAACCATTCTCCATTACCTTTTTATGTCCTGTGTTTTCCCCAGGCTTTTACTAATTCAACTATCTATGCTTGAAATGCCCTCTATCAACTCCCCCCTTCTCAGCCCCAGTTCTGCCTTTTGAAAGCCTTCCCATCATTCAAGACCCACACCTTCCTCTTAAGTCTTTCCTAATTCTCCTAGGGAGAAATGAAGTCTTTCAACACCCTCCATGGAGCTTACGAAACCCTTGATTTTATGCTTCTCGTGCATTAAACCTTATTCTGTTTTTGCATTATGGTTGTTTGTATAAGTGTCATATCCCCTGCCAAGACTGTAAGGTCTGCAAAGACAGAGGTCAGTGTCCAATTTATCTTTGTACTTTCCTAGCCTAGCAAAGTGCTCTCTGTATAGTAGGTACTTAGTGTTTGTTGAATTGTGCTCAGTTTAAACGGAGGTTTTGATTGTTAAATTGATAAGAATTTTTTATTTTCTTGAGAGGCAGAATGGCATAGTACAGGCCTGCTGCCGCCAAAGGATTTCAGGCAGCCTGAGAAAAATGTAGAGAACATCTTCTGCAGGTTGTGCAGGCCTGGTGTAGTGGATAGAGAACTGACCTCAGAGTCAGAAAGACCATTGTTCAGTTCCTGCTAGACATACTGGCCTTGTGCCCCTGGGCAAATCGTTGAACTTTTCGGTGTTCTAGGCAACTCTTAACGCTATAAATTGCTGAGCAGTTGAAAGGAATTTCCCCAAAAGGAGTTCCCTATGAAAATGAAATGAAATCATTGGTCCAGTTAAGAAAAAAGGAACAAAGAGATGGTGCCTAGAACCTATAGTATCTTTTTGATGATGCATTAAAAATATCTTGGTTTTTGGGTTACTGATCCATAAAGGATAAACATTCTAAGTCCACTGTAAACTTCATTTAGAGATCTGGAAGATTGTAACATTTGTTATACTTCAGGACATTTATCCTTCTAATATAGCATCTAGTATGAGGGGCCTAACGTTCCAAGATCAAGTTCTTAACCACATATGTCAATCTATGTTGAGATGGAGGTTTAATAGGCCAGTTCCTTAATTCTTTCTTCACCTAAGATGATAAGATTGTTGGCCTTAAAAGTTGGTGTTCCTTGAGCTTTTTTTTTTTTGGTCGGTTTAATTTAACATATAATTATTGTCTAATACATACACAGCCCTGGGCTAAGTACTGTATTGGATAGGGACATGAATTTGGCATTGCCCCCCTTTCATGGAGCATAGTAATGGTATCTTGTACTTATACTTTATAATTGGCAGAGGATTTTCCTCACAAAAATCCTATGAAGTGGGCAGCGTGATTGTTATTACTGCCATTATACAAATGAAAAGTGAAGTCAATTTGCTTGTAGTAAGGTATAGTTGAAACTTTCAGTATGCCAGATAGAAGGTATTTAAGTATTTAAGAAATGTGTAAATTATTATGGGGACTCAGAAGGAGAAAATCTTAAAGCTTGGAGAGACGGAAATCAAGAAAGAAGAAATCTACTATTTTAACTATTTATGATCATCTCACTGTTAAAATTCTAATTTCTTGACCAGGCATTTAGTCAGCTGTTCATAATACTAACTTCTGATCTGTGGTTTGCCTAAGTTGGCCCCTGAGGCCTCTGAACTAGAACCAGGAATACATAATAGTGTTTAAGAACCTTCTGAGAGAGGTTGGAAGGATAGGATCTGCCTCATATTCAATCTCTTATGGCTATGTCCTTTGAACAATTCATATTAATTATTCTTCCAGGTACTTTCTATGTGCCTTATAAATTAAACTGAAACAGTAAAATTTTGTGACAGACATTGCCATTTATTTGTTAGGCAAATTCTTTTTTTTTTAATACACTCGTCCTTTGATCTAGAGGTTTCTATGCTTGGTAAAGGACACTTTAAATGTCCCCAGATTAAGTGAAAGTATCCATATTACATTGGTACTGAGTTAAGAGGGAGTTCTCTCCTTGTGTGATTTCTTCACCACATTGAGTTCTTCGTAACAGGTCTTTTCTCAAACTTAGTGAAAATCAGATTTTTTTTGTATCCTTTAAAAATATTGAAACCATCACCTGTAGAAAATGCATCAATTAAAAGCTTGTTTGCCTCACATTGATTCCTGTGGCAAATGAAGATCACCATTGTAACAATTACTAATGTAACATTATGATTTTTTTTTCCCTTTTTTTTTCCCAATGGTTACTGCAAAGTACAGGTCCCCAAATGCCTGTGTGTTTGGAGTTCAAGGCAGTGGTCTGGCTAAATGATAAGACAAGACATCATTTTGGTAAGTGAAACCTCATCTATGCGAGGGACTTTGGGTGAGTGTTTAGGAAGCAATGACTATTCTTTTTATCTCTCCATTTTCCCCTGACCCAAAAGGATTTTAACAGTAATACCTGCTCAAATAGGATTTCTACAAACCATTGTGAACCTTTTTTTTTTTAATTATTATTACCTTGTTGTCTGGAGAGGCCTCCGGATGCCTTGGAAAGGGCATAGTCTTTTGAGTCAGAGGATCTTACACCAGTCTTCTTACACCTTACTCCCTACTTTATTCTTTGATCCATCAAAGTGGGAGCTAAAGTAATGATTTCAATTGTTGGCTAAGACTAGTAAGAGAGTGTCTTCATGAGATAATAGGAAAAGCCCTAGACTTTGAGTCAGAAGACCTTAATCTGATTTGAATCTTGGCTTTTCCACTTAGGTGTATGGCCCTAGACATTTAACCTCTTTGAACCGTTTTCTCATTTGTAGAAGGGGGAATAATTATCCTTGCCCTGCTTATTTCACCAGGGCTGTAGTGAAGATAATTGAGAGTGAATTCAAAAACACTTTATAAATTGAAAGCACTTTATAGAAATATAAGAAATAACTGTAGTCTTCATGTGCCCTCAAAGAAACATGCACTAGTTCCTATAGGGAATTGCATTTGTTATTGTTATTACTGGGACGAGTAAGTATGGAAAATATACCTACTGTGCTAGGTGCTGCCTTGTTTAGATGTTACTTGGTTCTTGCTTTCTCATTGCTAACAGGTCTGGTAGGGGATTGGTAACACACAAACACTGTTCACTATAATATAAACATTACATGATGTATGTTAAAGAGTTATACCCAAAAACCTTAAATAATTTTGTAAGACCCAGTCACATGTTCTTTGTATTGAAGGATATTTTTTTTCTTTTTCTTGATTCTATCAGGTGACTGAAAGCATGTAGTAAATTAACAAATTTATGGTATTAAAATTTTATCTGGTAAAACTTGGTGCGTTCTAATTTTATATTCAGTTTTATATATGTTTGGGTGTTATTCAGTACATACTGAATCACATACAGTAGTTTGGGGCATCTTTTGATTAATGATGTTTGCAAATGTAATACCCAAATCCTAATGCTGTGTGAGTCTATTGTTCCAGAACAAGGTCATCAGCCACTGGCATGACTGCTAAGTGTGACCTACTAGGTAACTTTTTTTGCATTCTGAAGTAAATTTTTATTAATACGTTCTGTTTTTTCATCACTTACATTTCCTAACATATCTCTTCCTTTCCCTCTCCCAGAGAGCAGTACTTTATAACAAAGAATAAAAGTTAAGCAAAACTAATCAACATATTTAAAACATTTGGCATTATACACTTTTAGTCCCCTGCCTCTTCAAAGAAATAGGAGAGAGTGCCTTCTCAATTGTTTCTCCTTTTTGGAGCCAAATATGGTCATATAATTTTGAAGCATTGAGTTTCAACTTTTTTTTCCCATTTGCACTGTTGTGGTTAATATGTATATCATTTTCTTAGTTATTTACTTCATTTTGCATCTGTCCATATGTTTTCCCATGCTTTTCTGTATTTATCATGTTCATTGTTTCTTTTAAATTTTTTTCAAAGATCAAGCATTTTTTTCTCCCTCCCACACAGTTCCCAGTTGGAGAAAGGTATTTTAAAGACATTTTAAAATGTACTGCAGATTTTGTTTTTGTCCTATGGATGTCCTTCATACAAGTAAACAAAAATCACACCAATACTACCCAAAGTAACTTTTGAGACTTAACCACTTGTGGATAACTCATTGTGTTATTGAATCACCTTTCTAGCCATCCTTCAGGAAATAATATTTATTTTCCTGGTATAATTCATGGACATAGAAGAAGGGGGATAGATTGGTCTTCGAGATATGTGTCTGTGTATGTATTTCCTAGATAAGATATGTACAGTGCCAGACACATGATCAGTGCTGAATAAATATTTATGGCGTTGAACTTAATTCTTCTTTTGCATTTACCCCCTCATTACTCCTTCCTCCCCTGCCCCATATTCCATATGTTTATGACGGTAACATGAAATGGATTAAAAGGAAATATTCTTATTAAATTTAAAGCAGTCTTTAAAAAAAGTTTTATTGATGCCTTCTGCTTTTTACACTGCTTATTTGCCAATATACCACCCATCCTGGTCTAGGACCCTTCTTCATAACAAAGAAAATCTTTTAAGTAAAACTTGGAATGTTGACATTCCACACTCATAGTGAGTGCTCTTACGTTTTGTTCATAGGGAGGGATTAGATATTCCTGTTTCTAATTCTGTTTTTTTTATGCTTACTGAAACATCCCAATTAAAGAAATTTTTTTTAATTCCTTTTTTTGAGGGGATGGGGCAGAGGGCTGCCTTATTACTTGACAAATAAATTACAGCTCTCACAGTACCGTGGAATACAGCTGAAATACATAAGCATACATCGTAATATATGCACAATGAGAAATTTTGTCTTTTTTCCTCTTTGTTAAAAGGTTGCCTCACTGTCTGCTTGGTGTGTTTGTATTGAATAATCATCACCATGGTTTTGGATGACCTTCCAAACTTAGAAGATATTTATACTTCCTTGTGCTCACCAACAATGGAAGACTCAGAGGTGGATTTTGACTCTGGACTGGAAGATGATGACTCAAAACATGACAGTATTTTGAGCGATTCTACTATCTTTATTGCTTTCAAAGGAAATATAGATGATACAGACTTGAAATGGAAATTGGACACCATATTGGAGAATGTTCCCAGTCTTTTACATATGGGTAATCTGCTTTAAATGTCTTTTCTAGTGTATATGTGGTTGTCTTGAATTATATATAGTCAAACTCCATTGGCAGGAATATGGGAGTGACTGAGTGACTGGGGTTGGGGCACTGTTTGGATTAGTAAAAAAAAAAAATCTGAATTGCAGAAATTTAAAAAGAAGTTAAGGTATGTTATTTTCAAATAGGAGATTGTAATTAGGCTGTTTTGCCTAATGTCCCTAGAATATGTTTTACTAGATAAGAATGATTAGCATTTAGCTTATATACATATAATTATACGTAAGTACTAAAGAAAACTGGAAGAGTTTGTCTGCTTAACAACTTGAACTTTTTCCCAGAAGTCTTTGTGTTTACTATTAACACACTAGTACTAAAGCAGACTTTAGTGTGGGTCCTCTCAGAATTACCCCGGATTCCAAATTCTTGCAGTCTGAATTAATTAACTTTTCTGTAGTGTAACTTGTTTTCTGTGGAGAAGAAACCATTTTTCAAGGAATTTGGATGCTTAACCTTAGCAGTTATTCAGCACATGTATTCAGAACCTTATGTTTGTCAGTCACATTTATCAACCTAGTATATTGTATTCTAAGAACCTTTTTAGTCATGAAGCAGCTGATAGAGCGTGTTAAGTGGGTGCAGTTGGCATTGCTTATATTAAGATACAGAATTCCTGTTTTTTGGCGATTTTAAGAAATATTACAAAGTGACTAAATTTAAAATGGTAGCATTAGGTCTGAGTGGTTGTGCTAAAATAGGAAATGCTTTTAGGCAATTCCATATTTCTGAATGACCCTTACATTTGCATAAATATATGTTTTCTCTGGAAACCTTTGATCCTCTTCTCAAGAGAGTTTCATTAATGCTTTCTGAAAGGGCTTATGTTCTTAAAGCCTTTCCTGGAGCCAGTAAGAGGAGGGCCATTTACCCTTCTGCCTAAGATTTTATCCTGTCCCAGAAGATTCAATGACAGACATTCCAAGAGCCCCCACTTCAATTAACCCCACTAGAGCTCTCCCCAAAGAATCATAGAACTCCAGTGTTGGAAGCTAGAAGTTATCAAGCTCTACACTTAACCTCAAACATGATTACCTGTTATAATATACTGTCCTTATTAGAGCCCCCATTGGACCCACTGTAGTGGGGCTAGGGGTAGGATGATATTCCATCCTACAATTGAAACATAGAGTCTGAGAGTGATAGAATTTAAAACCTAGAAGGAACCTCTGAGCCCATATAATCCAATGCCTGCATATTATCGAAAGGAAGAAATTGAGGTCCAGGGAAAGGGTTTCACTTGTCAAAGTCCTGCAGTAAGGTGCTGGAGAGTCTGGACAAGAATCCAGCTTTCCAGACTCCTAGTCCTGTGCTGTTTCCCTCATACTGTGATGGCATTTCCATCTATCACTTTCCACTCAAGAACCTAGAATTATTCCTTGAATTGAATCTAAATTCATGAACCTAGCATTCTGGAACTCCTACCAATATATTTCATTTTGCCAACCTTGGCCCTCGTTACTGCCTGGGTAAAGCCTTTAATCTTTTTTTCAATCTAATATTCACATACTCTTGCTTGTTTCTGCCTTCTCTTTTCCAGTCTTCTCTTTAGAATTCACTTTTTTTCATTTACTATCTGTGTCCCTTACTCCCTTTAAAACTTACCTCTTCTCGTAAGCCTTTCATTATTATTCTGTCTTTCACCCACTATCCTCAGTCTGTGTACTCGATTTAAACTAATTTTCATTAGTAATAACTTATATTTATATAATGCCTTCCAGTAGGCAAAGAGATTTCCTAATACTCTTGTAAGGTAGGCAGTATAGTCATGATTATCCCTCTTTTACCAGTTAGAAAACTAAGACTTAAAAAGGTTACATGACTAGCCCAGCGTCTTATTATTGTGCAGTAGAAAAAGTACTGGATTAAGGTTTCGAGGACCTGGATTTTAACCCCAGTTTTGTTACTTGGTATCTGTGTGACCTTGGGTAAGTCACTTGACTTCTTTGTGTCTCAGTTTCCTCATCTCCTAGATGACAGTTGGATTGCCTGACATCTAAGACCCTTTTCAGCTCAAAATCAAAAACAACAGCAATATTACTATTGTAGTTCATAAGTGGCAGAGCCAAGACACAAACCCTCTTCTTCCTGGTCCTAAGTCTTGAGCTAAGGATATTATATGGTAATATAGCCTACTTCCCCAGGCCTCATTACAATGAACTTCCCAAATCTGGAATAATTCACAATAGTTTCATTAACTCCTGTGAGTTCATCTTATATGCAGATGATTCCTGGATTTGTATATTCAGACCTAGTCTCTCCCTGAATGCCAATGGCATGTAACCAGCTGCCTGTTGGACATCTCTAATTGGATGTCCCATGGGCATTTCAACCTCAGTGTATCCAAAACACGACTTGTTTTTGAAAACCATCCTCTGCCCAACTGCCGTATTTCTGTTGAAGGTACCCCCATCCTTCTAGTCACCGAGGTTCGTAACTGAGGAGTTGTCTTCAGTTCTTCTCTTTCATGCCTTGTATGCAGTTGGTTGCCAAGTTTCATTGATTTCTCTCTCCACAATGTCTTTGACATTTATCCCCTTCCCTCTGCTCACGCATGATCACACCTCAAATTCAGCCCCATCTCCCCTATTGTCTAGACTGTTTGAGTAGCTTCCCAGTTGGTCTTCTTGCCTGTACTCTCTCATTTTTCTTAATCCATCCTGCATGTCACTGCTCTGCCCAAGAAGCCGCAGTAGCTCCCTCTTGCCTCTAGGATAAATAAATACAAACAACTCTGTTTGACATTTAACGTCTTTCATTCTAGACTTTTTGTATGTTCTTCTTTTACATACTCTGTTTCAGCCTAATCTGTTGTTCCCTATTTGGGATATTTCATCTATTTTAATACCTCTTCCTGAAGTATACTTGCTTCTCACCTCTCATTCTGAATTCTTAGGTCCTACAAGGCTCAGCTTAAATGAACTTACAAAGGGCCCATCTTGATTCCCCCTTGTACTTGAGCCCCAGTAATTCACTGGAAATTACTTTTTATTTACTTTGTATGGAGTTTTATATTTATGTGCTTATGTTTTCCCCCAATAGAGTGTAAGTTTCTTGTGATCAGAGGTTGTTTTGTTCTTGTTTTTACATCCCTGTTGCCTACTACAGTGCCTGGCACATTTTAAGTGATTAATAAATGCTTTTATGAATGAATGAATAATTGGAGAGATTGGGAGTTAAATGAATGATGTCTGAATTACAGACTATTTTGCATATTAACTTTAAATACTTGCTGTTTATTTAGATTGAGAAGTGCATTATTCATTCATCTGTTAATTAAATGCTTACCAGGTATAGAGCACTGTGATTGGTGTTGGAAGAAATACAAAAAACAAATAAGTTATGGTCCCTGTTGTTGTCAGCTCACAGTCTAATGGGGGAAAGAACACACATATAACTATCTAATAACCATAAAGCATAATAGAATATGATGAGAGCATGAGAAGTACAAAGCCCTATGTGATGTCCCAGGAAAGAAATAGTACTTCTGACTTAAAGGATGAAGAAAGACTCAATGAAGAAGATTGCACTTAAGAAATGTAAAGTCAAATTCTCTAGTAACAAAGCTTGTTTTCAGTTTGTTGCCATTGCCCCTTCTCTTTGGCCTTACTTTTTCTACTTTGAGTATTGTAATGATAATATATTATAATGCTTTAACTTTTCTTGCCTCTGAGGTTTTCTGTACTGTCATGAAGATTTTTTTATGGTGAAGCTTGGCAGAAAAGGATTATAGTTTAATGGAAGAGGATGTCTTGAGCTTTCTTACTTACCCAGATTGACAGACAAAGCATGTATTTTTGTGTGCCAGGCACTATGCTAACATTGGGGTTACAGATACAAACAAGAAGATACTCCCTGATCTCAAGAAGTTTACATTCTAATGGGGAAAGACAACCCCCAAAATGGAACTAGAAAGGGAGGGCCAGGTGTATATATGTGGAGGTTTCATTCCAGAGAAGGTGGGCAGACTTTCACCTCTTAGGGTCAAGAGGCTGAGGGGCAGAATCCAAAGTTGCAGTGGGAAGCCAAGGATGATTATAACTAGAATGTAGGCATCACTGTGAGATGGCTGGGAAGAGCATATTGAGTTCCTTTCCATGGCTGACATGCTTTTTTAAAAATTTCTCTTTTAACCAAGAATCCAACAAACTCAAAGTACAGAAGGTGGAACCTTGGAACAGTGTCCGTGTTACATTTAGCATCCCCCGGGAAGCTGCAGAGCGGTTACGAATTCTGGCTCAGAACAACAATCAGCAACTCCGGGACTTAGGAATTCTCTCCGTTCAGATTGAAGGTATTTCACTCTGCCATTTGCTCATCTTGGTAGTTTCAATTATGGCAGTGGTAGGAATCACCAGGAATAGAAAGCCTGAATTGTGTATTAGAGCAGCTTTATAGATATTTTTAAGTTATGTAATTGTCAGGCCTGTCGAATGATGGCCAGATCATAAACCAATCTGTGTTTCCTGTTTTAGCAGCTAAGAGTGGAAGATGGGTTGAGGTTGGTGCTGTCTTGTCACTCTGCTACCCAGTCCCCTTTGGGATCCAACTATACTGCATTTGTGAGTGATAAAATTCATGGATATAACAATGGTTATCATGATATAAGCGTAGTTTTCTAACTTTAGGGTATGTGTGCAGTAAACCTTAGGCCACTTGTTCCCCCTTCTCTCTGCCCAGTGATCCCCAAGACAAAAAGTAGAGATGGTGGTGACCACTTTTGCTTTGCTAATAGGAGGAGGCACGGCCATCCTATTGGCTATGGCTGGGGCACAGTCCTCTCCTTCAAGCTATCACTTCCTATCCTCCCTATTCTGTGTTTGGAGTAACATTGGGAACAGTCTTTTTCTAAGGATCATTCATAACCTTGCTATAGATTCTTGGCAACCTGACTGAGTTATGACTAAAGATTGGGAACTAGTGCTTTAATAACTTTGTTAGGTTTCTTCAGGATTTTAACTAAATTGAAAAGACCCTGGCTTTAGCATACTTAATATGTTCATGGTTTCCTTTCTTCTCTTGGAAAGAAGGAGAAACTTGAGGTTTTCATTTTAGTTCTTACTTAATTTCATACTCTCCTCAGACAATCTCTGCTAAAAGGGTTGCTCCTGTAGGGTGATAGGCTTTCCATGGACAAGTCACAGTATCCCTCTAGAAGCCCCTAGTAAACATGTGCCTTCCTGGATACACAAAATTAATACTACTGATTATGTCATCAGTGTAGTGTGAACTTTGAGTTTTTTAGTAGTGGAGGATGAATTTGCACTGGTTGTTCTATTCACTTTCTCTCTGTCCTCTTTGTAATTAAGAGCCTTAGATTGACTTACAAAAATTTTAGAGCTACGGGAACTTAGATAGAGATCATCTGATCCAAACCTTATTTTACAGTAGAGAAACCTGAGTCCAATAGAGTTTACACAATTGGCCACAGTCACACAGCTAGTTAGTAGCTCAAAGATCAACACAGGTTTGACTGTGGAACAGAGCAAAGTACTTTCTTGGCTTTATTAACACCGTATTTTAATCTGCTGGTTATATAGCCAGCTTCCTTCAGGAAGGAAAGTCAAGAAGTCTTTACTGCTGCATGTTTTTAAACTCTAGTCACCTGTGCTTCTCTCTATCCACAAGATGGGGCTATTTTCCTGGAAAGAAAACTTGGGTAAACAACCACATAGTTTATTCTTTGGAATTCCTTTGTTTCGTGTATGGACCATTTCTCCTTGTATAAAAGTCAGTAAATAATACTTTGGTAAATGGATTTTGTTTAATAATTGCCATATCCAGTTCAAATTTAACGGTTAAAATCGCTTCAGCATTGCGCATCTAATTAAATCTTTTCAGCTCAAGAAGTGGTATCTGGCACCAAGTTTGGGGGAGAGAGGTAAATCCCATCTGGATATTGTCTTTCACTGCAGTGATTGTCTAGAATTCTAGAACTGGGAGAGACCTGAAAGGCAATCTAGTTCAACAAATTTGCCTTGGGGCTAGACTCTTCTATACCATCCCTTGATAAGAGGTTGACCATTTTTGGGTTAAGTTCTGTTTGGGTTGTCTCTGCTAGAAATGTACAAAGAAGAAGAAGGTGGAGGGAGGCCTTTTTGATGTTCTTCCTGGGGACTCAGAATTCAAACTTTTGCCAGAGGATTATATGGAATTTTCCAACTTTAAAAAAGCTATGACACATTTGTGAAATTACTGAGAACAATGAGGAGCAGTCATTTTTTTTACTTTACTTACACTTCTCATGGCAACCACTTTATATGTATACCTACATGGTGCCAGTCCTGACACTCTCTCCAGCCTGTTCCATACTTCTACCTTATTTTATTTATGCATCAAAACATCTTACTGATTGGGAAGCAGTACATTAATGCCCAACATGGAGAGATTATGAAGGGCCTCAGCATACTTCATGTCTATTAGTGTCATAGGGAAGGACTCATTTATCCATGGGGTTCGTCTGATTCATAGAAAAAACTTAGCAGCTAGAAAATTAGTTTCTTCTGAAGATATTAAGTAAATGACCATTCATCAGGAATATTACAGAGGTAATTCCTGTATTGGGAAGGAAGTTGGACTAGATAATATTTGAGGTCCCTTCTAATTCATAAAATTATATAACTGTAAGATCTTTTTGTACCTTGATTTTTATATTTTAGTGGGGGCCTTTAAGTTTGGAAATTTGGCATTCTACAGCTGCCAGAGCAATTTCTACTTAGTGGCTTTACCTGTTACCTATCACTAATTTTATTTTATTTTTAAATTTGTTATTGATGGTTTTATTTATATCTTTATTTCCAAATATATTCCCTGCCTCCCATCGTCACAGTGATTTAGACAGCCTTCGTAGCAAAGGATAAAAAAGAAAGGGAGGAAAAGCAAAACTAAACAACAAATCAGTATATCCAACAATATATACAGTATTCCATACCCATGGTACCCTGTATCTACAAAGTAAAGAGGGAGATACATTTTCTCATCTGTTCTCTGGAGCCAAGCTTAGTTCAGCTTCATTTTTTCTTTTTTTTTTCTTTTTATGTTTTTCCTATTTACATTGTTACCATGTAAGTTCATTTCCTGGTTTTTTTTTTCTACTGACATTATTATTGTATAAGTTCATTTCCTGGTTCAGTTCACTGAATCATTCCAGCAGTCTTCTTGTGCTTCTCTGAATTCTTGGGACATAATGATATTCTATGACATCCATATGCCATGATTTGTTTAACTCTTACCCATTTGATGAGCTTCTACTTTATTCTCAGTCTTTGCAGCACAAATAGTGCTGCTCTGAATATTTTGCTATGTATGGAACTTTTCTAACTGACTTCTTTGGCATATATTTGCAGCCAAAGGGTCTAGACAGTTTTAGTGACTTCTCTTGCATGTTTACAAATTGCTTTCCAGAATGGTCAGACCAGTCCACAATTCTAAAAATATATGAGTGTGCTTATTTTTCTACAGTACTTCTAAGACCAGTCTTGTCTTTTGACATGATCTCCAATTTGTTTGGTATGAGGTGAAGAAACCTTAGATTTTATTTGTTTCTTATTGGTAATTTGGAGCAGTCTTTCATAAAGTTGTTAATAGTCTGTACTTCTTTTGAGAACTGTTCATTCATATATATCCTTCGACCACTTAACCTTTGAGGAAAGGCCCTTGGTCTTAAATATTTGTGTTAGTTCTTTACATACTATGGATATCATATCTTCATCAGAGCTGTCACTAATTTTAAAAGCCATCTTTTAAAGATTGCTAGACCTAATGTTTTGCCTTTTATGTTTAATAAAAGCTGCCCTTGAACACCATACTGGTCTGTTGAAATGCTTTGCTTAGCTGACTGGTCTGTTTGGTAGATAGTGAATTATTAGTCTTGTTTTTGGAAGTTTCATGGCACCTACATTTATGTAACCCTTTTAGGTTTCAGTTTGGGGTTGTTGAGTTCCCTTTTAATTTCAACATACACTGCTTTGGAGAATTACAAGGACCTTATTTAGTGCTACAATAGCCATCCTATATTCATGTGAGGACTCTTTCTAACATTGTTCTGGGCTGAATGTATTTAGCATTAGGAATATTGAAGTATCATTTTAACTGTCTGTCCATGGTATGCTGTTGGCTGTATTATAGTGAGTCTTCATTATATAATCTTTCTGCAATGATAACAAATATAGTGACTTTTGTGTACAGGGCAACATGCTAGACCTTAGGAGAGTTTAGGTAAGACACAGTTCCTTCCATTTGGGAGGGGGCTAAGACACGGAGATAAATAGCTTTACTACACAATGGTACTTCTGGTAAGTAACCCCCTTTGGTCAGGGTTCCAGAAGGAGCCATATGATACTGAATTCTAGGCTTTATATCTTTACTCCTATATAATACTAACTTGTATAAAGGCAGGATGGCAGAGTGGATGGAGAGCCAATCTCAAGGCCAGGAAGACCTGGCTTCAAGTACTGTCTCTGGCACGTACCGGCTGTGTTATCCTGGGCAAATTACTTAACCTCTTGTTGCTCTTGGTAACTCTCTGAGACTGTAAGTTGCTAACCTGCATTGGGATAGGAAATTTTTTCACCCAGGAATTCTTTGTATCAATGAAATAACAGTTCTAGCCCTTGTCCCTAATACTACATTATAGAGTTATAATTCTGTTGTTTTTCAGTCATGTCCAACTCTTCGTGACCCTATTTGTTGTTTTCTTGGCAAAGATTAGAATGGTTTGCCATTTCCTTGTCCAACTCATTTTGTAGATGAGGAAACTGAGTCAAACAGGGTTAAGTGACTTGCCCAGGGTCACACAACTAGTAAGTGTCTGAGGTCAGATTTGAACTCAGGAAGATGAGTCTTCCTGACTATAGGCCCAGCACTCTACTCACTTTGCCCTCTAGCTGCCCAGTTATCACATCCTACAGAAATGATTGACATCTAGCCAGTTAGGACTGTATACTTAAGTCTGTTGGGAAAGATCCAGCTCATTCTCAAAATTGTCCTTGGAAGCTTGATTATTCTCATTGAAGTAGTTTCTTCTTTTCAACCTGATTGCCCTTTTCAGGGGAAGGTGCAATCAACCTGGCTCTGGCTCAGAATCGAAGCCAAGATGTTCGAATGAATGGCCCCATGGGAGCCGGGAATTCTGTTAGAATGGAGGCAGGATTTCCCATGGCAAGTGGTCCAGGTAAGAATTAACTTATCACTATAGAGTACTTTTGTTAGTAGCCATTTGAACTCTCTGGGACTCATTTTTGGTTGGCTGTATCATTTATGGGAGGAAAAGAATGTCAATATATTTAATATTTAATGTAATATTATTGACTTATGACATGTATAATATATTGTTGTATCAACAATCCAGCTAACAGCTTCTGTGGGGATGTAAGATCCACCAACAACCAGCACCCAGAACGCTGCCAACAACAGGTCCTTTTGATCTGCTTTACTTAAGGAAAGCAACTGTTATCACATCAGATACAAATCAATGGCTCACAATTGTCTCAGTGCTGAGAAATACAAAAACATCCCACTTTATCTGCCCTATTCAAACAAAGGCCAGAATCATTAAAGGTCAACAGCAAAAAGTCCCACCTTAATTACTATTACAATTGTCCATACATTTATTTAAGAAACAACCAGTTGTCAGTTTTCAGCATCCTCAGTGAATTTGTTTAGCCTCCTCAGTGAAATGCAAACTAAATGTAATATTGACCTAAGCCAGACAGAAACAAACAAATCTTTTGGGAGGGAAAGAAAATAAACCAAGTCTATCATATAATTCAATTGAATGACTTGCAGTGAAGTTTATGTTTTGGGACAATTTTCTGCTGCTACTTTTCTTCCATTAGTAACTGATTAATGAAATTTCCCATTTTACTTAAATCTTAATATTCAGCTACAAAGAATATGTATTAATATATATTATATACATGTGAATATATGAAAGCTCTGTGATTTTTCAAAAAAATTTTTATTGATATATTGTATTTTTAAGCTTCACTAAAATTTTCCCTATTATCCTTCCTTTCCATATAACAAATGATATTCCCTTTGTGTACTATGTTTTCTTTCATTTTTAAATAAATTTTATTGGTATCTTTTGTTCATTTAGATTACCAACATTTCCCCCAGTATCCCTTTGCTGTCTTAGAGAGCCATCCCCTGTGACAAGTAATAACTTTTTTAAAAAGAGAAAAAAAAATCAACAGAACTAATCAATCCATTGAAAAAGTCTGAAAATATTTGCAGTGTACCACATCCATGGACCTTCCACCTCTCTGCAAAGTAATGGGGTGTGTGTGTGGGTATCTTCATAGCCCTTCTTTACAGCCATCCTTATTTTATCTAATTTTGCAGCATTTGCTCTTAAGTTTTTCTGTAGTCATTGTATATATTGTTTTCTTGTTGCTGCACTTTGCATCATATTATGTAAATAATATGACAAACAAGTTAACAAGCAGTTATTAAGCACCTTTATATGTAGTGCACTGTGTTAAGCACTGGGGTACAAAGAAAGGCAAAAACAATTTGTATCCTCAAAGAGCTCACAGTCTAATGGGGAAAATCATAAGTAAAGAGTTGTTTACAAATAAGATATTCACAGGATAAATTGGAGATAATATCAGGGGGAAGGAGATAAGATTTAGAGGACTGGGAAAGACTTCTTACAGTAAGAAGGTGGGACTTGAGCTAAGACTTGAAGGAAGCCAGAGAAGCCAAAGAAGCCAGGAGGTGGAGATGAGGGAGATGCACATTTCCTTCTCTGTGCATAGGAAAGAACTGGGGAGAACACCCACAGCTGGGAAGTAGAGTGTCATGTACAGCGAGTAGGAGGCCAGCGTCACTAGATTGGAGCATGTGGAGGGAAGTAAAGTTTGTGAAGGGCTGTAAAAGCCAAACAGAATTTTGTATTTGATCCTGGACATGATAACGGAGTGGCTGGAGTTGATTAATAAGAGATGACATGGTCAGATATGAACTTTAGGAAGATCATTTTGACATCTGAACACGGGATGGACTGGAGTAGGGAGAAACTTGAGGTGGAGAGACCAACTACCAGACTGTTGCAACAGTCCAGGTGTGAGTTAATGTAGACCTATGCCAAGGTGGTGGCAGTGTCAGAAAAGAGAAAGGAACATAGAATGAGGGAGCTTTTAAACATAGAAATGACAGAACTTGGCAATAGA
Organism: Trichosurus vulpecula; assembly: GCF_011100635.1. Lineage (NCBI taxonomy): Eukaryota > Metazoa > Chordata > Mammalia > Diprotodontia > Phalangeridae > Trichosurus > Trichosurus vulpecula. Next base: position 100,971,660 of record NC_050575.1, on the reverse strand, counting down.
TTGAACATGAGGCGTAACCCCTAGGTTGGGAGCCTGGGTGACCAGAATGATGGTGATACCCTCAACCGTAATATGAAAGTTAGAAAGAAGGGAGAAGTGTTGGGAAGAAAGATAATGAGTTCATTTGTGGACATGTTGAATTTAAGAGATCTATGAGACATACAGTTTGAGATAGTAAATAGGCAGTTAGAAATAAGGCAGCTAGGTGGTGCAGTGGATAGAGTTCTGGGCCTAGAGTCAGGAATACTTGAGTTCAAAACCAGCCTCAGACACTTAGTAGCTGTGAGACCCCGAACAGGTCCCTTAATCCTGTTTGCCTCAGTTTCCTCATCTATAAATTGAGCTGGAGAAGGAAATAGCAAACCACTCCATTGTCTTTGTTTAGCAAGTGCCAAATGGGATCACGAGTGAGACACAACTGAAACACTTAGATACAGTAAATAAATTATCATCCACTCCCTGCTGTTGTTTAATTACTTCTTGTTTTGGGGATCTGGCATCTATGAGATGGATCAGCAAGCAAGTACAGTTGTCTAAAAAGAGCTTCCAGTACATCTTCTATTTTGGTCTCACTCCTTCTGTTCTTCTTCACCTCAAACTCCACTACTTCCATCCCTCCCTATTTTCCCACCTTATTATCCTTGTTCTAGCCTTACTTCATAGTATTAACTTACTTAACAGTATTAACTCTACAGTTAATCAATTCAGCTACATATTGTTTTCCACCCTTGGATAACTCCCTTGTCCCCTGGTTCTCTCAATCATTATTCTGAAGAAAGTCACACCTCTGTGCCAACTGGGTTCATTCCAATGTCATGTTATCTTATCTCAACTGGACTCTCATTATGTGGCATAATTTTTATTCTTTCTCTATTGTTCTTTCCACCCGATTCAGCAGTAGTTCCAGACTTCTCCTTTCTCCTCAATCCTCCAGCTCCTCTAATATAACCTATTTTCTCCTAGCAGTCCTTACCTCTTATTATCTTGAGGAAGTTGAAGTGATTCATTAATTCCTCCATCTCTTTTATTCCATATCTTAAAACTTCTTAACTACTTCTTCACGCAGCCCCTTTTCCTTATAGATGAATCTTCTTTCCAAAGTCAACTCTTCTATGCCTATATATAGGAGGTCTTCTCTCCTTTCTTCTGTGGAAGCTAATCCCATCAATCATTTCTTTCATCTTCACCCTCTTCCTATCCATTGGCTCCACATTGTGACAACAACCTGCCTCAAACTACTTATAAAAATGCTTTAAAAAAAACCCTTCACTTGACCCTGCCATCTCACCAAGCTTTCATCCTATGGCTTCCTTTTTCTTGCCACATGCCTAGAAAGAATCATCTACACTTGCTGATTTTACTTGATCATCCATTCACTTCCTAGCCCCTTGAAAAATGGTTTCCAAGCCTCTCTTATCTCTCTTCCAGACTTCCCTATTACTTTTGAGGGCACTTCAGTCCTCTCATTTTTTCAGATTCCCCAACTTGGAGTAATCCTCTATTTCACCTCATCCCCATAACCATCAGTTGCTAAGTCTTGCTGCTTCTCCTTCTGTCACGTTCCTTGCATCTGTCACATTCCTTCAACTCACATGACCACCACCCTAGTTTTCTAGCGTTATTTCATACTACTCCCTATTTGTGCCTTTTATGTTCCATTCATAGCTTATCTCTGAACTTGCCTCTTTCATTTTCTCCCTCTCTATTTGCACAAGCCATCTCCTGTGTCTGGAATGTAGTTCCTTCTTATTTATACCTCTCAGAATCCTTTTATTCTATCAAGACTCATCACAGGTGTCCTTGTCTATGAAATTTTTCTTGACCTGCTACACTACCCCGCCAAGTTAAGTGCTCTTTAGTTTTCCGTGTATACTTTATTTTTATGTCTGTTGTATCTCCTTAGTAGGATGTAGGCTTTTTAAGAGCAAGGACTGTTTTTTGTTTTGTTTTGTTTTTTGTCTTTGCATCCCTAGAACAGTACATAGCAGCAGCCTATAGTACACAGTACATAACTTAATAAATATTTATTGAATGGGGCAGCATGGTATATTGGAAAACTCTGAATTGGAATCAAGAGACTTGTATTCAAGTCCTAACTTTGACACTTATTATCTCTGTGCCCCTTGGCAAGTCACTTCATCTCTCTGATCTTCAGTTTCTTCTTCAGTAAAAGAGAGAATTATAACACTTATACTGCCTGTCTTAACAGGGTTGTTATTAAAAACAACAGCAGCAACACTTGGTTAACCTTAAGGTGCTATGGAAATGTGCATTTTGAGAATGACTCTAAGTTATTACTTTGCTCTAAGAAAAACTAATGGATTCTAAAATTTTTTGTAGGATTAATAAGGATGAACAATCCTGCAGCTGTTATGATGTCCCAGGGTGGAAATGTATCTTCTTCCATGATAGCAGCTGGTGCTAACCCAGAGCTGCAGACCAGAGCACCCCGACCTGCTTCACAGTCAGGTAATGAACTCAGGTATAAAGTCCATTATGAAGTGCAGGATGGCATCAGGTGGTAGTATGTAGTTAGTTATTCTACAACTCTTTGTTGTGCTGAGCTCCCACCCACTTGTTTAGGTTAAGAGTATGTTGAGAAGTAAAAAGGAAAAAGTTAAGCAAAATGATTGGATCATAGATTCATGGAGTTAGAAGGAACCCTACAAGTCATTGAGTCTTTCCCATTCATTTTACAGATGAGGCCCAGAGAGGTTAAGTTATTTGTTAGTCTGTTTATACTTTGTTATGTTTCTGGAGAAGGGAACACGTGGTATTTGTCTTTTTGAACCACTGATTACACATTTTTAAGTCTTTGAATAAATATTGTAGTAGTTGATGGAATCCTGCAGCTCATCATTTCACAATTCAAATTTCTTTTTAAAGAATTAATTGTTTAAAAAAAAGAATAAATTGTTATTAATGTCTCTATGTCTATATCTATATCAGCAAAATTAACCAACATACTGAAAAAGATATTCTATATAGTGTTACTTACCCATTGTCCCCTACTTCTGCAAAAAAGAGGAAGATATACTTTTTTTCTACATTTTGTTTGGGGTTAAGTTTGTCAACAAACATTTCTTAAGTACATATTATGTGTAATTTTTTTTGTCTTAATACCTCTCATTTCCTTAAAATGACAGAAAGTACTTGGGATAAAATGGGGGAAGACTTCTAGGTTATCTCTGGGAATTATCTCTTTAACAGGTTAATAGAATGTGAGCAATGAACAAGCATTTCTTAAGCACTTACTACATGCGAAGCACTTAAGATACAGATAGAAAAGCAAAACGGTACTTTCTTTCAAGGAGCTTATAATCTTACAAGGCGATATAACACACATAGAAGGTTTGAACACACAGCCAGATGAAAAGGCCCCCGACCCTTAGTTTTGCTTTAGCAACAAAGTAGATGGTAGTGCATCTTCTTTAATATTGTTTCCACTGATAAAGCCATATCCCTTTCTGATACTGAATCATTTGAGAGTGCTTTGGTGACAAGAACTTTCCCCAGTGTTTTGTAATTGTGGCTGTAGCACCTGCAGAAGCAGTTGCTAGGTCTTAGGTCCACAAGAATTCATTTTCTGAATGATAGCTGCAAGAATTGTGTTGGAAGCGTAGAGAATGCTATTCCAAACACCACATTTTACAAAGCAGGAATCAGATACAAAAAGATTTAGGTGCTTAACCATTTTTATCTGGGATTTTTGATCTTTTGCCTATGTAAGCATACTAGCAATTAGCTATTTTGAGAGCCATTAGCTCGTGTTTATTTATACAGTACAACAAAATTTACAAAGCCTTTTCCTTATAAAAACCCCCTGAGGTAGAAAGTGTGTTATTATTTCCGTTTTTACAGAGAAAGAACCTGAGGCTCGTAAAGGTGAAGTGATTTACCTATAGTCTCTAATGAATGTTGGAGCCAGAATTTGAACCTGGATTTTGTGACTGAATCTAGTTCTCTTTTTATTATTCTGACCTGCTTATTATTTCATAATTTTTTGGTAATTATTAGATTATTTTATTTCCTTAATCTTGTCAAGCAAAAAAAGTATTGCTTTTTCTATTTGAAGATCATGTATGTTCATAGAGTCTCAGATAAAAGAAATATGAAAGGCTTGCTATTCCAATCCAAGATCCTAGTAATAACTAATAGGATATAAATTTTGAGCTGTTTTTCTCATAGTCTGGTTTAGATTTATTCTGTTTTATTTTACTTAACACCTTTATTTGGTCCCCTTTGTAACCAGTGATACAAATTCCCAGATAGCTGGTCCAAATTAGGCATAGGGATTGTAGCTATGGAACAGAGCAGAGGTAACTAGATAATACAGGGATTAAACTTTGTTGTTGTTTGTCCTTCTTCTGGAAAAAGACCAGGGAGGTGATGCCATTATATGCAAGTGAATTGAATTTAAATGAGGGAGGGCTGTACAAAGTCACTAGCCTCACTTTCTCCTACCAGTGGCAAGATATAGATCAAGATGGCTGGAGATTGCCCCAAATGCAAAAGGAGACTTTGACCTTTTTAAGCTAAGGTCTTCTATGGGCCTCAGTTTGACTGAGGTAACGCCCATTCAATGATTTAAGGCTAGGTAAGAAATGAGGCAGAGGATGGCCTTCTTACTTAGTTTAAAAAAAAAAATCAGTCTGGGAGGGAAAGACCCACTGGGTTTCTGGCCAAAACAGAAACAATTGCTATTTACATTCACTGAGCCAATCAGGGCCCAAACACTGACCAAGTGGGGCTTGGCTTAGACCTACTGTTGGCCAATCAATGAGGAGAACCTGAGTGATTTGGTCTTAAGGTGTGGTCCTTAAGGAAAAACAAAAGGTTTCAGCTATGAAAATTTACATTCCTTTCAGCAGAGTACCTGCAAATAAGGATATGATACCCTGTGTGGACAGAAGGAATGGAAGGAAGTAAAAAAGAAGGAGCTGCGTTGCCCAACTGTCCAATTCCAGTTGGGTCTCTAGTGGGGCAGCTCCTATTTTCTACTCACAGAGTTGAACCTTGGCTTCATTACTGAGCTATGATCTAATTCAGGGGTGGGCCACAAGTGGCCTGGAGTCTGCAGGTTCCCCACTCCTTTGGAAATCAATTCTTACTATTCACGGTCATCTGGGAGTGAACTTGATTTTATCAACCCTTCTCAGTGTTTATCTTTAGGTCTTGAATTCTTTACATTATGGAAGTAGCTTGTGATCTCTTCCATTAGTGCTTAGCCCCCTCCTATGGTGAGAAGCACTAACTTAAAATTTGTTACTTTTTTTCCCCAAACAGTAATAACTTGCTTCCCATCCTCCCCACATTGAGAATGAAAAATCTGTCACAAACTAATCAAGCAAAACAAATTTCTGCATTGACCATATTCTCATAGACACACACATAGATATACATATGTGTGTATGACTTGTTAACACCTACTTATTGAGCCTTGAGAATCCAACAAAGGCATTGACTTTAGATGACGTTGATCTTGTTATCTTAGGCAGAAAACGCATTTGTTCACCATTTCTTAAAGTCCTTCCCTTGTTTGACCATTTTTCTCTTTGATAGCATTAGCCACTTCAAGTGCTCTAGTCTGTCTAAGTGTCTAGTGTCTAGTAGTCTGTCTAAGCACCAACCATGTTTGTTTTCCACTGGACCTGTGATTTCACTGGTATAGGGAACTCCCAGTAAGGAAATTCCTCTCCTAGTGTAGTTTGGAACCTACTCTAACACTTGTCCATTGCCTGGGACGCTGACATTCTAAGTCAGAGGCAGAACTTGAACTCATATCTTCTGATTCCAAGGCAGGATGATTGATTGCCCACTCTGCCATGCTGCTTCTTGCATGAGCACTTTGCAATTGAAACTTTTTTGATTCTTTTAAAGCCCATGAGTAGGCCTTTCCTTTAGGATTCTATTACCGTCTTTAGGTTTTGCAGAAGGCAAATGTATGTGTGTATGTATGTGGCTAGATAGGCACACTCTGATTTTCTTGCTCTGTTCATTTAATACTGCGTAGTAAATACCTATACTTTCTTTTTTACTGCTTTTATGTAATTGCTTAAGTTTGATATCAAACATGATAACACATGCACACATGCTCAGTTTGCTTTACAACAGTCATCCTTTTGGTGCAGTTTCTAGTCCAGTCAAATTAACAAATATCTATTAAGTACTTGTTGTACGCCAGGACCTGTGCTAAGTATTGGTGATACAGAGAAAGGCAAAAAGTAGTCTTTGCCCTCAAGGAGCTGACACTCTGAGGGAGATAACATTTAGACAACCAAGTAACAAACAAGATACAGCAAGATAAATTGGAGGTAATCTAAGAAAGAAGGCACTAACGTTGGGGCATCTAGGTGGCACAGTGAGTAGAGCACCGGCCCTGGAGTCAGGAGGACCTGAGTTCAAATCCAGCCTCAGGCACTTGACACACTTACTAGTGGTGTGACCTTGGGCAAGTCACTTAACCCCAATTGCCCTGCCTTCCCCCCTCCAAAAAGTTAAAAAAAAGAAAGAAAGAAAAAAATAAGAAGGCACTAGCCTTAAAATTGACTAGGAAAGTCTTCTTGAAGAAGGTCGGATTTTAGCTGAAGTTTGAAGGAAATCAGGAGGCTGAGCATTCCAGGCATGGGAAACACTCAGCGAAAACACCTGGAGTCAGGAGATGGAGTGCCTTGTTTGAGGAACAACAGGCAGGTGGTGTCACTGGATTGTAGAGTACATAGAGGGGAGTAGAGTGCAAGAAAACAGGAAAGGTAGGAATAGACCAAGTTATATGGAGGGCTTTAAGAAGGCCTTCACTTTAGAAAGAGAACTTTGAAAGCTGAGGGGAGAACGGACTGGAGCAGGAAGGGATTTGTGGCAGAGAGACCCACCAGAAAGCTTATTACAGTAGTCTAGTCTTGAAGTGATGAGGGTCTCCACTAGTGTGGTGGTAGGGTCAGAGGAGAGAAAGGAGCATATGTGAGAGATGTTTTGAAGATTGAATAAACAGGTCTTGGTAACTGATTAGTTACAGGAGATGAGAGACAATACAGTGAGAGATTAAGAATAACACCTATGTTTTAAGCCTGGTTGACTGGAAAGATGGTATTGTCCTTGATAGTAAGAGAGGAGTTAGGAAGAGGTAAGAGTTTTTAAAGAAAGATAATGAGTTCAATTTTTGAGATTTTGTTAAAGATGTCCCTGGGACATGATATCCAGGTCAAGATATACAATAGGCAATTGCTTTGGGTGTCAGGAAGGAGGTCAGAGCTGGATAAATTGATCTGAGAATCATCTGCAGAGAGGATAAATGAATCTATGAGGCCTGTTGTGTCCTAAGAGAGCCTGATATAGACTGAGGATCAGAAGGCCTGGGATCGATTCCCATCTTTGGCACTTAGTATGTGACTGTGGGCAGGTCCCTTCTCTTTTTCAGCCTCTTTAGAGTGGGGATAATTGTACTTAAGCTGCCTGTAATAGAGTTATTTTGAAGAAAGTGTTTTGTAAGCCCTCAAATGTAATAGTGATTTGTAAACCTTAAAGTGCTTTAGAAAAGTGAGCTACTGTTATTTTTCAGTGGCATTAGGGGAATGATCCATTTGTTTATTTTCTTTAAAACAGATTCAGTGGATCCACTCCTTTCTGGGCTTCCTCTGCAGCAACAGAGTCATACCTCAGGGTCTTTGGCTCCTCAGCTCCACCAAATGCAGCCTGTACCAGTTAATAGACAGATAAATCCACCTAATTTTCAGCAGCTTCAGCAGCAGCAGCAGCAACAGCAGATGCAACCTAGACCCCCACAGCAACATCAGCAGCAGCAGCCACAGGGAATTCGGCCTCCTTTTACTGCCCCCACTCAGGTGCCTGTGCCTCCTGGCTGGAACCAGTTGCCTTCTGGAGCTCTTCAGCCTCCACCGGCCCAGGGTGCTCTGGGTACATTGACAGCAAATCAAGGGTGGAAAAAAGCCCCCCTTCCTGGTCCTATGCAGCAGCAGCTTCAGGCAAGGCCATCTCTAGCCACAGTACAGACTCCTTCCCACCCTCCACCTCCATATCCCTTTGGAAGCCAGCAAGCCTCACAGTCCCACACAAACTTTCCTCCAATGAGCAACCCAGGTCAATTTACTGCTCCTCAAATGAAGAGCCTTCAAGGGGGACCTTCCCGGGTTCCTACCCCACTTCAGCAGCCTCACCTAACGAACAAGTCTCCTGCTTCGTCTCCCTCCTCCTTTCAGCAGGGATCTCCTGCATCATCTCCAACAGTTAACCAAACACAACAGCAGATGGGACCAAGGCCACCTCAAAATAACCCTCTTCCCCAAGGATTTCAGCAGCCTGTCACTTCTCCTGGTCGAAATCCTATGGTTCAACAGGGAAATGTGCCACCCAACTTCATGGTGATGCCACAGCAAAATCAGGGTCCACAGGGTTTACATGCAGGTCTAGGAGGTGAGCTGCACTGAACATATTTTTGCCATTCAGTTTCTTAGAGAGAAAAATTGCTAGAACTTCATCTGGCTTTTTCATTTGGCATGGGAAAAGCTATAATGTAAGGATCTAATTCATGGTCTATACTGCATGGTTAGTGTTGTCACATTAACTTAGCTACTTTGATGTATTGTATGATATGTTGGTAATTAAGCCAGCCATCTTTGTACAGATGCGGGTAACCAGATTAGATGTGTTCATTTTGTTGTTTGAAATCCTTTGACTTGTCAGCTAAGAAAATGTGTCAAGAAAAGCACATTTTCCCTTCCCGATCTATCTGTTGAATTTAGTACGTTGTGGTTATTCAGTAGTTTTAAGTCCCGTTTGACTCTTTGTGACCCCATTTGGGTTTTTCTTGGCAAAGATACCAGAATGGTCTGCCATTTTCTTCTCCAGAGATGAGGAAACTGAGGCAAATTGAGTTAAGTGACTTGCCCAGGGTCATACAGCTAGTAAGTGTCAGAGGCTGGATTTGAACTCAGGAAGGTGAGTCTTTCTGATTCCAGGACCAGCTCTCTATCCACTGCACCACCTAGCTGCCCCTTTTAGTATACCAACTGCCAGTAAAATAGTAAACATGAACTTTTGATAAATTTGGTAAAACTTTGTTAAAATGCACAAGATGAGTTCAGAACACATTGACTTTTACAGTATTATAATGCAGATAGCTGCTCCTTAAAGAGGGAGCTACACTAGTTATACCTAAAGGAGATTTATTTATTAATTTTTAAGGTGTCTCTCGTATGAAGAAAAAGCAATGGAGCTTAATGTGTGAGAGGTAAAACGATTACCGTAAAACTTATCCATCTCCATGTTTATTTATTGTTATCAATCATTTATCTAGTGCACAAGAATGTGCTTGGAGCTTTTCAGTAAGACATAGAAAGCACGGTTACAATTATCATCTGATAAACATGCTCAGAAAAGAAAGTCACTTCCCCACCCCCAATATACTCCTTCAAGCTCTAGTACAGCATAGTAAAGGCATGTTCTCATAGTTTCTGGTGAACTTGAGTTGCTCATTTATCTTTTCACTGGCTTGCAATTTATTTTATTGACATGGGCTATAGTTATGGCTTTAATATTTGCATCTCTTGGAGAAAAGGGCCCTACCAAATTCATGTTTTCCGGAAAAGAAAAATAATTTCCACCCCAAACTTCAGCCCCCCCCCCAACATTCTGGACATTCTGATACAGATCATCAGCCAGGTTTTATCTGGGTCCCACTCTACAGATTTGATTACTATCTTTTCAGGTACCATCGGATAGTGCAAGGGGACACGCTATTAAATAGATGTATAATTGTATGCAAAAAGTGTCTTTTAAGGAGAATGGGATTGAAAACATAGCACTTTTAAAGAGAAACATGTTTAATACAAGTAAATTGGAAAGAAGATTTTTGATTTAAATGCCTTCCATTGAGTCCTTGATGGGCTCACCTAAGATGATCTCACCACATCCAATCGGATATTATTTACTCTCCTAAATTAATTCTCAGACATCAAACCTTGTTACAAAAGAGAAGCAAGATTTCAGCCACTTCATATTATAATGATTCTTTGTATCATGACCACCAGAGGATGGAGCAGAGAACCTTAGGGTAGGCTCTGTGTTAAACTGATGATATCCTCACTTTGAAACTTCTCTCTACCACCCATTATAAGGAGACCCAACACTATAATATTTAAGGGGGGAGGGAGACATGGAGGAATATTGTAGAAGGAAATATCATTTACCTCTTGAGATGGGATTGAAGCTACTTATCTATTTTTAACATCAGGACTCAACTATTCACCTGATATGTTGCATATCAACCTGTTCTCATGCTTTTTTGTGCATTTCAAGGTTTAGCATGTTCCCTTGTTTCAGATGCTCCTTTGGGGTCTGTGCTGAGGAAATTCGGATTTTCCGGATTTGGTAGGCTACAGAACAGTGTGAGCACGTGAACCTAGTTGTGCCAGTGAGCTCTGGTCACCTCTAGGTAGCAGATTGCCCTCTTTTCCTTGGCATGTTCTGAATATAAATTTTTTAATATTTTCTTTTCATTTTGACAATGCTCATGTGAAAGATTGTGTTGATTTTTTTAACCATCTTTTCTGAATTTATAAAGATATAGCCAGTGTGACTAAAAAACCCTAAGTAAGTGGACTCTTCATGCTGTTCATCCTTCCTTATTCATTCCATACTTGAGCAGAAGTGCAAATTTGCTAGGTAACTGCCTTACTCATTGTTTTCTATTAAGGAATGCCTAAACGGCTCCCACCTGGCTTCTCGACAGGACAGCCCAATCAGAATTTTATGCAAGGCCAAGTGCCTTCAACAGCCTCTGGAACCCCTGGGAACACTGGAGCCCCTCAGCTACAAGGAAACCAGAGTGTACAGCACACAGGTTTGTGTCTCTCTCCCTCTGTCTGTGGACAGGAATCTTTCATCTTACTGATTTTATCTCTCTCTTATGCCAAATTTGAACAGAGACTTGAAGCTGGTTGGGGTAAATAAAACAACACAGTTACTGTCTTAAGATATTAAGGATTGTCTTGCGGAAGAGGGATAAAACTTATACTCTTCTCCCCTAGAGGGAGCCTCATAGTTGGAAATTAAAAAGAAGCAGATTTCAGCTACCTGTAAAGAAAGACTGCTTAATAGAGATATTCCCCAATGGTCTAGACTACCTCAAGGCTCCCTATTGCTGGAGGTATTTAGACAGAGGCCAGATAAACCACTTGTCCAGGATATTAGAGAAGGAATTCACCCATTGAGATAGAAGTTAAACTAATTGAGCTTTATGGCTTCTTCTAAATCCTAGGATTGTGTGATGAATATACGTCTCAATGAATGTCAGTGAAATAGACTGTCTTTTGGGAACAAGTTGAGGAAGTTAGCACCTTTATAGCCTGCAAATTAGTTAGGGAAGGGATTTCCAAGAAAGGAGCTCAGGTCAGTGACTCCCTTCTTTGGCTAGAACTTTAAGCCTCCAATAAAGTTTTCCTATAATTAAGATATTTCTGTGATTATTCCTCACTTTAACCCTTTCTAAATTGAAATAAGGAGAAATGGAATTTGTCCACATCTGGGCCAGGTTAACTGGCAGCCAGTGCACTTGAGAAGCTGGGTGTAATGCTACCATCAACAGCAGCTGACCATGTGTTCTCGGCCGAGTGAGTAGAGCTAGATTGAAGATAGGTGAAAATAAAGGTCAAGGAAATCTGTAGTGGGACTTTTCTCCACAATATATTTGAGAAGTGTTAGGTCCTATGGATAACTATTTTAGAAATCAGTAAATTAAATATATACTGCATATTAACTTGATTCACACAGAGAGTAGCTCCTGGTTCCTGTGTATTAGTTGCAGAAGCAAGAGAACATCCTAGTGCAGTCAGTCCACGTAGTATACTACACTTACACGAAACGTATTGGGAGAGGCTGAATCTGATTACTCCAGGAATGAGCCAAGAAGTGCTCAACAGCCCAAATTTCGTCTCTCTGATTATATATGTACCAAATGACTATTTCTATTCCTATCTTACCCCTTTATGTCAAGGCATCATTTAAATTCTGACATTGGTCTGATGCCATCAAAAATACCTCGCTAGCGCTATGTTCTTACTTGGGGTTAATTTGATCATTCGGTCCCAGTTTTAATTGCGTATTATTTAAGGATTAGAAAAGCCTTGTTTATAGCTGGTGAAAATTCATATGACATCTTGAGAAGGAAGGGCAGTTTCTTTGACCTTTCCTATTGGATATGTAACAAATAGTGTTTGCCAGGTAGCTGAAGAAGAAGGTCCAGATGAGCTTCCCAAGAAACCTTGTAGGTCTCTCCAACTTTTCTTCAGAATTTGCTTGTTAGAAAGGAAGCATCTTCTCTTAAAGTCTCTGCACTTGCATCTTATATTTCCCCAGCTGCTCTTGAGGCAAAGTTTAGTTCACTGACCAAAAGTGTTTTTAATTTTCTTCATCTTGCAGGTAGCAACAATCATCTTATTCAGTATTGACAATGAGATTATGTCCTCTTCCCTTTGTAATCTGAGAGAATGTAAGCTTGATTATCCAGCAAAAAATTTGTATCATTGAGTTGCCAGGCAGGAGTGGGGAGAACTTGTTTACCTCTATCCCTGTTGTGCAGTAAGATCTCAATGTAGATGATTATACAGCGTCACACCTTTATGACCCAGAAAACCCACCAAAAGCACTCTCAAGTGTGTTGACAGGTAATGGTATTTAAATTGGTCAATCAGAATGGTGGGGAGTGGGGTATCTTTGTAGTTAAGGTAATTGGAATGTACTAATGCCAGTTGACTCATAAGAATTTCTTTCTGAAGTCATGCATTTTCTTTTAAAGGTGGCCAAGGAACTGGTCCTCCCCAGAACCAGATGCAAGTATCACACGGGCCACCAAATATGATGCAGCCCAATATGATGGGACTTCATAGCAATATAACCAGTCAACAAACTAGTAACAGTGGAGTTCCCCAGGTGAACATGGGCAGCATGCAAGGTCAGCCTCAGCAAGGACCCCCATCTCAAATGATGGGCATGCATCAACAGATTGTATCCTCCCAAGGACAGATGGTGAACTCTCAGGCTCAAGGAGCCCTGAACCCTCAAAACCCAATGATCCTTTCTCGTGCCCAACTTATGCCACAAGGCCAAATGATGGTAGCCCCTCAAAACCAAAACCTTGGGCCTTCACCGCAAAGAATGACCCCTCCCAAACAAATGATTCCCCAGCAGGGCCAGCAGATGATGGCACCACATAATCAAATGATGGGACCTCAAGGCCAGGTCTTGCTACAGCAGAACCCAATGATAGAACAAATAATGACCAATCAGATGCAAGGAAATAAGCAGCCATTTAATGGTCAGAACCAATCCAATGTTATGACGGGACCAGCTCAGATAATGAGAGGACCAACTCCAAACATGCAAGGAAATATGGTTCAGTTTACAGGACAGATGGCAGGACAAATGATGGCCCAGCAAGGCTCTGTGAACAGCAATCCATCTCAGGTTATGGGAATTCAGGGGCAGGTTCTAAGACCACCAGGACCTGGCTCACACATGTCCCAGCAGCATAATGATGCCACTACCCCCACAAATAATGAAGTCAACATCTCCCAGATGATGCCTGATGTTTCCATGCAGCCATCAAACATGGTGCCACCCCACATGCAGGCAATGCAAGGAAACGGCACCTCAGGGAACCACTTTTCAGGGCATGGGATGCCTTTTAATGCGCCCTTCAGTGGAGCACCAAACGGAAATCAGATCTCCTGTGGTCAGAATCCTGGTTTCCCTGTCAATAAAGACGTCACTCTAACAAGTCCTTTATT